>NC_056041.1:10840144-11440144 GCF_004379255.2 Salvia splendens
TCCTCCGCAATTAATTATGGATTTGCATATCTTTTTCATATCTTTTGTCTTGCTCATTAAGTTAGTATCCACTATTATAAATAGTGAACATTGTTAGTCATTTTGATCATTCAAGAAATAAAATATTTTCTTTCACTCTTTTCTCCTTTTTATCGTGCACAACGCACAAACCCAAAGTTTTTAACGCCGGATTGATCGACGGGCAAAGCTCCTGCGACGTTCGACGCGAATTTCTAACAGTTTCAAATTCAAAAAAAATGTATCAATAAGAGTCAAATCAGGCACATTAACAAAGAAAACCACATGAAATAAATTATTTTATACAATGCTAAACCCAACGGAATATTTTGAAGCTGAAAGTTAGTAACAAACTATAATTGTCAGTTAAGAGTTTTATAAACCTTAAATAATGTGTTTATCGGATCACGATTTAAGTCAATAACTAAGTCATTTTTTTGGAACTAAACGTAGTAATATATGTTCCCATACATACATGTAGTAAGTTCTAACTAAAAAATAGTTGGGCTGGGAACAGCTGAAGCCCATTTATTGTATTTTTCCAACGGACTCAAATTGCTAACCGCTAAGCCCGTTTATCAGTCCATTATCTGTATAAAAACCCTTCCAAAATTTAGGGTTTCAACGTTTGCAACCAATACACGGGTAAATTCCATGAAGGTACGTCATGGGAGATAATATCCGTCATTTGTACCGGAAAAAAAATATTTCAGTGACAGGAAAGACGCGTGAGCCTCTTGCGTGTTTTGAAACACGAATTTCAAACACGAATTTCACCCGGCCGGGTGATTTGAAAGTTAAAATCACCCGACCGGGTGTTCTCTCTGGACTCCTCCTGTCTTAAATATTTCACCCGGTCGGGTGTTTGAAACTGGAAATTCACCCGATCGGGTGTTTTCAAACACGCATGAGCTTGATGCGTGTTTAATTAAAACACGCATGAGAGTAACGCGTGTTTTGTATACACGCAAGAGACTATCGCGTGTTTGGTTTATCAAAGACGCGAGAGCCTCACGCGTCTTTCACATCACTGGAAATGTTTTTTTCCGGGTACAAATGACGGATATCATCTCCCATGACGTACATTCGTGGAATTTAGCCGCAGGTCTTCAGCTTCTTCTCATCATCCCTTCCTCTCCTTCTCCCAGCTACAATCATGGCGGATAGAGGTGCAGGGGACCGCGGCGGCTTCGGAGGCCGAGGACGCGGCAGTGACAGAGGCGGCCGAGGGCGTGGCCGTCGCCCCCGACGTGAGGCGGAAGAGGAAAAATGGGTCCCTGTCACTCGAGCAAATCTACCTCCATTCCCTCCCTATCAAGGAGTACCAAATCATCGATCTCCTGGTTGGCCCGTCGCTGAAGGACGAGGTCATGAAGATCATGCCCGTCCAGAAGCAGACCCGCGCCGGGCAGAGGACGCGCTTCAAGGCGTTTGTCGTCGTCGGCGATAGCAACGGCCACGTCGGCCTCGGCTTCAAGTGCTCGAAGGAGGTGGCGACGGCGATTCGAGGCGCGATTATTTTGGCGAAATTGTCGGTGATCCCGGTGAGGAGGGGATACTGGGGGAATATGATTGGTAAGCCGCACACCGTGCCGGCGCCGCGTGGTTCGGGATTGTGGCGGCGCGTGTGCCTAAGAAGGTGCTGCAGATGGCTGGTATTGATGATGTTTTCACTTGCTCCCGTGGATCGACTAAAACCCTGGGCAACTTCGTCAAGGTCTAATTCTTCAATGCTCTTTTTCAATTGTATTTCGAGTTGGTTTTATGTTTTTAGCTTTACATATACCTGTGGTTTATGCTTCTTTTGTTTAGCTCTAGACTGATTATGATTTGGAAAAAAATTGATTTAATTAGGCTTTTTTGGAATTTAATCGAGGCGGACTCAATGTGCTTGAATATGCATCTCTTATTAATTTGTAGGAGTAAATAGATTTTTGGCCATTTTATTAGTTAGTCTAATGTTTTTGTGCTTCATATTTGTCGTTTTTTGCTGTTTGATGGGGTGCGTACTAAACAAGCCCAACAGCAATGACGGCCCATCAGCCCAAAGCCCAAGGAAGAGTATGAGTTCGGCATTACCAAAGAGTTCGGCCTCAGCCTACAGCTCGGTAAAGCCAACCAATCAAGCTCTACTCTCAGATCGGCAACCAAAGCAGTTCGGTCTCAGTATTCGACCGAACAAAGAGTTCGGCCTCAGCCTACAGCTCGGTAAAAGCCAACCAATCAAGCTCTGCTCTCAGGTCGGCATCAAGCTCTGCTCTCAGATCGGCAACCAAAGCAGTTCGGTCTCAGTATTCGACCGAACAAGGAGTTAGTGGACCCATACAGGATTTCCACAACTTCCAACACACCCACTACCACTCGGTGTCAACTCAGGCCACGATCGTAGGCCATGACCTACGCTACATCCACGATCTTAGGCCATGACCTACACTGATGGGGTACGGACTAAACAAGCCCAACAGCAGTGACGGCCCATCAGCCCAAAGCCCAAGGAAGAGTATGAGTTCGGCATTACCAAAGAGTTCGGCCCCAGCCTACAGCTCGGTAAAAGCCAACCAATCAAGCTCTACTCTCAGGTCGGCAACCAAAGCAGTTCGGTCTCAGTAAGAGTTCGGCCTCAGCCTACAGCTCGGTAAAAGCCAACCAATCAAGCTCTGCTCTCAGGTCGGCATCAAGCTCTACTCTCAGATCGGCAACCAAAGCAGTTCGGTCTCAGTATTCGACCGAACAAGGAGTTAGTGGACCCATACAGGATTTCCACAACTTCCAACACACCCACTACCACGTGGTGTCAGCTCAGGCCACGATCGTAGGCCATGACCTACGCTACATGCAGGACCTCCATGACCTCCACGACATCCACAACCATCATGAGTGGTGATGCAAGCCACGATCTTAGTTCAATGTATAAATAGAACTTAGATCAGATAGAAAAAGGTTAAGCTCTCTAGAGATAAAACACCATATAGCAAGTTTGTATTTGTAAGCTGTAGAAAACAGATCAAGCAATACAACTCTGCCCTCTTTTCTTCCCGTGGACGTAGATTTACTTCAGTAAATCGAACCACGTAAATCTCTGTGTCGTGATCTGTATTCTCTACCAGCATTTACAAACGCCAGAAATTCGCGGATCCATCACTGGCGCCGTCTGTGGGAAACAGAGAACCAAATCTGTGATAAAGCGAATTTTTGACCCTTTTTCCACCCCAAAAAAAATGCATACCAGATCACACACTACCCGTAATACCGTTCGTGAAAACCATGAGGAAGCTAGTCCAGCCCGCAGGTCCGGAAAACAGCCTCGGGAGACATCTACTTCCAGTTTTCACGATGAAGGAACAAGCCGCTCAAAAGGTCCACACACCGAGTCTTCCCAGCAGCCTGATTTGAATGAGGCTGTCAAGCTGTTCTTGGCTGAGAAGCAGGATGAGTTCTTAGCCTTCCTGCAAAAGAGCCAAGAGCCGAAGACGAAAACGGTGGATTCTCCTTCCTCATCCGGACATGAAAGTCGCTACCGCAGTAGTGCCGTGTCTTCCAGGAAGAAGAATCCTCAACCCCGACATGTTCCTGTTCCTCCTCGGTACCGGAATCACAGGAGAACTCCATCTCCTCCATACCGAAGAGGTGTCGGGTTCGCCATGTACGGAGCATTGAAGACTCCGTTCTCGGACGATATCACCCGAACTTCATTGCCACAGAACTACCGAACTCCGTCAATGACTTATGACGGGTTGGTGGATCCTCATGACTTCCTGGGACGCTATCAGTATAATATGGCGAACCAGGGTCTCAATGAGGTCCATATGTGCAAGCTGTTCCCCGAGCTGCTCATCGGGAACGCCAGAAGGTGGTTCGACAGCCTTCCTCAAGGCAGCATTAGATCCTACCGAGATCTAATGGATGCTTTCCACAGGAGGTTCTTTCAGAAAGCGGAAGCCCGGATTACTTCGGCTCAGCTGCTTTCTATACGTCAAGGTCGCGACGAAAAGATCAGCGACTTCCTGACGAGATTCCATAAGGAATGCCTACAAGTAGATAATCTCAATGATCTACTTGTCATTTCGGCATTCCAAAACGGAATCCTACCCGGAGCTCTCTACAGAAAGCTCGTGGAATGCAGTCCGCAAACAGCTCAAGAGATGTGGGACATTGCGGACCAGTTTTCTCGTGCCGATGAGGCAGACCGTCGAAAACGGTCTTTAGACAGCTCATCTAGAGAAGACAAAAGGAAGCCCGATCATAGCGATCAGAGGCTTCCTCGCCGAACACCTTCCCCACCAAAGGAGGGATAGCGGTCATCCGAGGTGATCAAAAAAGCAAGTGTTTGCAGATTGCGCCTAAAAGTGCCGAGCAATCAGATCGGCACCATCAAGCACAGCAATCACTGCTGCCGGAGTCAAAGGCAGGCGAAATGACCGAAGTCACACCGGCACTGAAGCCGAACTCGATGGAGTACGGCACTGAAGCCGTGATTCCGGTTTAGATCGGCATACCCAGTCCCCGAACTCAATTTCTCCTCAGAAATGAATGGTGACGGACTGAGAGCCGAACTAGATCTTGCCGAAGAAAGAAGAGAATTGGCCTGCATAAAAGCAGCCAAGTACAAGGAGCAAGTAGCCCGGTATTATAACCAAAGGGTGAAAAAGCTGCAATTTCAAGTGGGAGATCTCGTCTTGAGAAACAACGAAGTAAGCCGAGCAGAAAAGCTGGGCGAACTCGAACCCACATGGGAAGGTCCATATCGGGTGTCAGAAGTCCTCGGCAAAGGGTCTTACAAATTGACTCACGTGTCAGGAGCACAAGTACCCCGAACATGGTACGTTTCCAACCTCAAAAAGTTCCATTTGTAAGAGACAGTCCGGTCAGTCAGTCTTGAGTCCTGTTCGGTCAATGTGCTTTCTTTGGTTTGCTTGGTCTTTGTTTGTCTCTGTGCGTTTTGTCTGTCTATGTGCGTGTCGTCTCTTACAAATGTTACTGAGGTATCTTGTTCTTCGAAGGCTGATCCCCTTCTTAGAACATATACAAGCCAACGATTGTGAGTCAGAGCTTCTAAAGAGGATACAAGACCACAATTCAGCTTAAACAAGCAGTTCGTCTGAAACGAACTGCAATAAGCCAACGATTGTGAGTCCAAGCTTCTAAGGAGGATACAAGACCACAATTCAGCTTAACAAGCAGTCCGTCTGAAACGAACTGCAACAAGCCAACGACTGTGAGTCCAAGCTTCCAAGGAGGATACAAGACCACAATTCAGCTTAACAAGCACTTCGTCTGAAACGAACTGCAATAAGCCAACGATTGTGAGTCCAAGCTTCTCAGGAGGATACAAGACCACAATTCGGCTTAAGAAATAAGCACTTCGTCTGAAACGAACTGCAATAAGGGAAAGTCCGATCCACGCGATAAACCTCGCCGAATTAGGACGACCAAGTTCGGTCAAAGAAGTTTACCTCATAAGACCGAGGACGACCATGTCTAGTCAAAGAGGTTTACTGCATAAGACCACTTCAGTTAACTGGGAAAGTCCGATCCACGCGATAAAACTCGCCGAATTAGGACAAGGGAAAGTTCGATCCCGGCGACGAAAATCGCCAAATTAGAACACAAAGACGAGTCCGGTCAAAGATGTTTATTTCATCAGACCAAAGACGAGTCCGGTCAAAGATGTTTATTTCATCAGACCAAGGACCAAGTCCGGTCAAAGAAGTTTACTTCATAAGACCGAGGACAAGTACGATGAAATTTTTTCGCTAAGCTGTAAATACAGTATTAGAAGCGAAAACAAAATTTCATTTTTCAAATCTTGTTCGGCACACAACTCCGCTACCCTACGAGATGGCGTTACGCTATTACAAAGGACTATTCTACTGTCCAGGGTTGCTAAAGTTGAGCCATCTATTCACAAAATCCTCGTGAAGCTGAGTTCGGGCGTTCCAGGCAGCCGCAGAATAAGCAGGTCGACGAGATGCTCTAATCGACCTGCCACCTCTTCTCTGAGCCCGGGAAGCCCTAGCACCTCGGCGGCGAAGAGTCTCTTCACGAAGCATTTGCCGATCTTGCTCACTCATAACCACAGCTCCTCTGCGAACTTCAGTCCGTCCTCGACTTGACGTCTCCGGTTGTCCCTGAGTTCGTTGCTGACTTGGAGTAGGGTTTTGAGCAAGTGAATCAGAGGTTTGAGCTGGAGTACTAGCATCTGTTGGCGGGAAATGCCTGAGGAATCTCTCAATTGAGGGACGCCGGGAAAGAACTATGTCGTACCGAGAAGCCCAGCGCCGCAATGATTTCACGACTTGTTGGCAAGCCGAGCTCTCCAGCGCATTGTTCCTCCGGAGTACATGATATTCCTCCCACAGTTCGTCAACTCGACTCTGAACATCTGATATGGTCATTCCCCCGCGCACACGGATGTAATCCTCGTACGCAGTCCTCTCAGCAATGGTCGTATTCAGCTCGGCCTCCAGATCATTCTTATCGGACTTTAAGTCCTTATTATCGGCCTCCAGCTTCACTAAACGAGCCAGAAGCTCGTCATTCTTCGTCTGATCGGCTATAGCTCTTTTCTCAGCTTCGTCTAAAGCCGAAGAGTACAGCCGTTTCCAGTGAAGTATCTCCATCTCCTTGAGTGCAAAGCAGCTATGTTAGTTCGGCAGCTGTACCGAGCAGATAGTAAAATACAACAGGAATAAAGGCGAGTACGAAAAGCTATACGAAGACAAGTGTAGAGAATTTTTCATCCACAAGGAAAATTTTTTACACTAGGAGGGCTTCAAGGCCATTTTTACAAGGAAGAAAACTAGACTAAGAGAAGGGAGACGAAATCATACTCCGCCAGCTTCGTCTCCGGCTCCTCGGTCTGGTTCAGCTCCTTTTTCCTGAGCTACCTCAGCCTCGGCCTCGCATCCTGCCGGCCTCGCCTCCGCCTCCTGATCGGCTTCCTTCTCCGGATGCCCGGCCCGCTCGACTTCGGCCTCCGGCTCCAGCGGCTCGGCCTCACCCTCTCCGTTGTAAGTCGAAGCGGGTGAAACGGGTCCCACGGAGGCAAAGATAGCCTCCAGGTTCTCGTCCCGATCAGCTCGACAACTCCGGACTCGTTCTGCAGAAAGCAGGACCGAGGATGAAGCGAGCTCCTCAAGGAGCGGCAGATTCTGAAGCCGAGCTGCTATCTCTCGGCTGTACAGAGGCAGCACGACGTCGGCCCCCTGCTCGCCCTTATCGGTAATTAGCCTTACCAGACTACCGACAAAAGCCGAGAACTGGCTGCTCAAAAAGAGTTTCTCCGTGTAAACACGGAGAGCCTCCCCCTGGGCAGCCGCGGCGGCAGCATCCCTCCGTTTCGTCTGCTCTCGCTGGATGACGAGCTGGTTTTTGGCAAACTGAGCTTCATCCTGGGCCGAAATCCTAGCAGCTCTGGCCTTCTCAAAGTTAGCCTCAGCCTGTTCGGCCCGATGACAAGCAGCCGCCAACTTCCTCTGCATCTCAGCATAGTCATTGGACGCTTTGGAGAGTTCGACGGCGACGAGCTTGGAGAGCATATCATTCCTCTGAAAATGGATAAAGAAAAAAGTCAACAAAGGGGCCACAAAAAATACAGGAAAAAAGCAAGGCCAGAAAATCAAGAAGAGAATTCACCTCGGCGAAGTCCGTGGGCCATAAAAACGGCTCACAGATATGTTCCGAAGGAGGCGCCAAGACCACGTCTTTCTCTGGCGCTCTCGGGGGCTTCTGGGCCTTCCCCTTCCCCTTTGCCGAAGTCGACTCCGGCTTCTTCGGATCCGAAGAGGTTTTTTGCCTTTTCGGAGTCCTCTCGGCATCAGACGCCGAGCTGGTGGTTTTCGGCCTCTCCGGCTCCTTGGACTCCGAAGATTTGCGGCTAGCCTTGTTCAGCATGTACACTGCCAAAAAGCAAGGAAACCAGGTTAGTTTTCGCTGCTAAAGCAGTAAAGCATAAAAAAGAAATCCTCACCCTCAGTTTCTTCGTCCGAAGACGAGATATTGAACACGAGGTCGCCCTTGACGAGCTCAGTTTCCGAGTATTGTTTCCTAATCATAGGAATCTTATTGAGCTCGCCCTCGAGCTCGGCCAACGGTTCTAACCGAGGATGAGGAATCACGGACTTCGGCCCTCTCCAGGGAAAGCCCGGAGCCGCTGTCCTATTATAAAAAAAGAAGCGGTTTTGCCATTTCGGCCACTTGGTTTTGCAGAATGCCCTAAAAGGCTGTAAGGGGATCAAGTAAAACCAAGATCCCTTCCTTTTAAATTGGAAAAAATTAAGGATTGCCCGCAGAGACAGATCCTTATCTAGCCTACGGAGTTCGGCAGCAAAAGCCGACAAGTGCCTCCAAGAATTCGGAGTCACCTGACCTAAAGGGAGTTGAAAAAAATCAAGAAGCTCTACAAAAGGTGGGGGAAGAGGGAAACGAAGCCCGCATTCTAAGCAGGCTTCGTAAACGGTGGCATAACCCTCCGGCGGGTCGTTAGCCCTATGATCATCGTCGGGAACCACCGCCTTCCCCCCGGGAAGAAGATATTTTTCGTGTAGAGATATCACGGTGTCCTTACTCAAGACGCTGTGAAAGTATTCTACAGTCTTCTCTCCGGACTCTTTCCGGCTAGAAGACCCCTTGCCCCCTTTCCTACCGCTACCTAACTCGGAAGAAGAAGAAGAAGACATGGTTCTTACTCTTTGCAAAATCTGAAGAAATTCTGAAGAAATTCTTGAAAGCGGAAGGAAATTTTTACGCAAAGGAGATAGAGTGCAGAAGAAGCAGTCGCAAAAGTGCTTCAATGATGAAGAAGGGAGGTATTTATCAGATTCGGCGAAGATTTCAAAATCGTCGCACCGTTTCGAATCCCACCTTTCCAGGATTCAACGGCCGGATTTTACTGTCGCATTTAATGCAGTCACATGCAAGGCACGTCCCCTGACGTCAGCCTCCCCCGTACCTTTATCCAGAATGCCGAAGTGACTCGCTTCGCCGAATTGATTCACTTCGTCTTTCGGGGGGGGTAGTGATGGGGTACGGACTAAACAAGCCCAACAGCAGTGACGGCCCATCAGCCCAAAGCCCAAGGAAGAGTATGAGTTCGGCATTACCAAAGAGTTCGGCCCCAGCCTACAGCTCGGTAAAAGCCAACCAATCAAGCTCTACTCTCAGGTCGGCAACCAAAGCAGTTCGGTCTCAGTAAGAGTTCGGCCTCAGCCTACAGCTCGGTAAAAGCCAACCAATCAAGCTCTGCTCTCAGGTCGGCATCAAGCTCTACTCTCAGATCGGCAACCAAAGCAGTTCGGTCTCAGTATTCGACCGAACAAGGAGTTAGTGGACCCATACAGGATTTCCACAACTTCCAACACACCCACTACCACGTGGTGTCAGCTCAGGCCACGATCGTAGGCCATGACCTACGCTACATGCAGGACCTCCATGACCTCCACGACATCCACAACCATCATGAGTGGTGATGCAAGCCACGATCTTAGTTCAATGTATAAATAGAACTTAGATCAGATAGAAAAAGGTTAAGCTCTCTAGAGATAAAACACCATATAGCAAGTTTGTATTTGTAAGCTGTAGAAAACAGATCAAGCAATACAACTCTGCCCTCTTTTCTTCCCGTGGACGTAGATTTACTTCAGTAAATCGAACCACGTAAATCTCTGTGTCGTGATCTGTATTCTCTACCAGCATTTACAAACGCCAGAAATTCGCGGATTCATCATACACGACATCCACGACTTAGGGTGGTGATGCAAGCCACGATCTTAGTTCAAGATATAAATAGAACTTAGATCAGATAGAAAAAGGTTAAGCTCTCTAGAGATACGATATCATATAGCAAGTCTGTGTTGTAAGCTGTAAATCCCAGATCAAGCAATACAATCTTGCCCTCCCTTCTTCCCGTGGACGTAGATTTACTTCAGTAAATCGAACCACGTAAATTCTGTGTGTCGTAGTCTTCTTTCTCTACCAGCATTTACTAACATCAGAAATTCGCGGATCCATCACTGGCGCCGTCTGTGGGAAACAGAGAACAAAATTTGTGATAAAGCGAATTTTTGATCCATTTTTTCCACCCAAAAAATGCATACCAGATCGCAGAGTACCCGTATTCCTGCCCGTGAGAACCAGGAGGAAGCCAATCCATCCCATAGGTCTGGAAAACAGCCTAGGGATAAATCCACCACCAGTTCTCATGGCGAAGGAACAGGCCGCTCCAAAAATCGTCCCACTGAGTCTTCCCAGCAGCCTGATTTGAATGAGGCTGTCAAGCTGTTCTTGGCTGAGAAGCAGGATGAGTTCTTAGCCTTCCTGCAAAAGAGCCAAGAGCCGAAGACGAAAACGGAGGATTCTCCTTCCTCATCCAGACATGAAAGTCACTACCGCAGTAGTGCCGTGTCTTCCAGGAAGAAGAATCCTCAACCCCGACATATTCCTGTTCCTCCTCGGTACCGGAATCACAGGAGAACTCAATCTCCTCCATACCGACGAGATATCGGATTCGCCGTGTACGGAGCACTGAAGACCCCGTTCTCGGACGACATCACCCGAACTCCCCTACCACAGAACTACCGAACTCCGTCGATGACTTACGACGGGCTCGTGGACCCTCACGATTTCTTGGGGCGCTATCAATATAACATGGCGAACCAGGGTCTCAACGAGGTCCACATGTGCAAGCTGTTTCCCGAGCTGCTCATCGGGAACGCGAGAAGGTGGTTCGATAGCCTCCCCCAGGGCAGCATCAGATCTTACCGAGATCTAATGGATGCCTTCCACAGGAGGTTCTTTCAGAAAGCGGAAGCCCGAATCACTTCGGCTCAGCTGCTTTCCATTCGTCAAGGTCGCGACGAAAAAATCAGCGACTTTATGACAAGATTCCACAAGGAATGCCTGCAAGTAGACGATCTCAACGATCTGCTTGTCATCTCGGCATTCCAAAATGGAATCCTGCCCGGAGCTCTCTACAGGAAGCTCGTTGAGTGCGGTCCGCAGACAGCTCAGGAAATGTGGGACATTGCGGACCAGTACTCCCGGGCCGATGAGGCAGACCGTCGCAAACGGTCGTTAGACAGCTCATCGTCCCGAGGAGACAGGAGGAAGCCCGATCATAACGATCAGGGACATCCTCGCCGAACTCCTTTTGGCGATCAGGGACATCCTCGCCGAACTCCTTTTGAAAGGATTCAAAGGACTCCGGTGCAAGACAGATTGGGACCCCGTCTCAATCCCGAGAAGCCGCCCGCTCAGTTCGTACCGCTGAACAAGCCGAGAGCGGAAATTTTCAAACTGCACTCTGACCTGTTCGAAAAGCCAAAGCGGATGACGAAATCAGCCGCGCGCCGACCCCAGGATAACTACTGCTCCTACCATCAAGACCACGGTCACGATACCGAGGAGTGCAGAAACTTGGCTGCAGGTATCGATGTTCTTGTGAGGGCAGGGACATTGAAAAAATACCAAAGCAAGCAGTCAAAGAAGAATAAGAAGCAGAGAGGTGCGAACTGCGCTCCTCAGGATCCGAAAAGGCAGCCGGATCCCGAAGACGATGACGAGCCGCAATATGATGGAGTAATCCTGACTATTGACGCTCTCCCTGCCGGGAAGACCAAGTCGTCCCTGAAGTCAGAGCGCAGGGGCTCCAATCGAGAGGAGCCAACGCATAAAAGGCTGAAGCAGGACGAAGTGATTACGTTCTCGGATGCTGATCCCGTCCCGGCCATCTCTCCTCACCAAGACGCCATTGTCATCCAAGCCGGAGTGGCAAACAAACTGATCCACAGGGTGTTTGTGGATACAGGAGCGTCAGTCAGCATTCTTTTTAAAGAGTGCTTCGACAAACTAGAAGTGGACCCAGCTCGGCTCAGCCCGGCTCCGCTTCCCCTGAAGAGCTTCGCCCAGGAGGACACCCGCCCTGAAGGTATTATCAGCCTTCCGATCACGGTGGGGAAAGCGCCTACTAGCTCCAGTACGATGATTGAGTTTTTCGTGGTGAAAGCTCGGTCCCCGTACAACGTCATCCTGGGAAGAGACTGGCTCAACACAGTTCGGGCCATTTGCTCCACTTATCACCTCACCATCAAGATCCCTACTAAAGGAGGGATAGCGGTCATCCGAGGTGACCAAAAGAGAGCGAAGGAATGTCTGCAAATTGCGCTTAGAAGTGCCGAGCATTCAGATCGGCACCACCAAGCATAGCAATCACAGCAGCCGGAGTCAGAGGCAATGACCGAAGTCATACCGGAGCCGAATTCGATGACAGTTCAGCTGTACGAAGACGATCCATCCAGAACGGTTAAGATCGGCTTCGCGGGAACGCCTCTACTTCGGGAAAAAACCATCCAGCTCCTCAAGGAGTACAAAGACGTCTTTGCATGGTCTCCGTTGGACATGACCGGAGTGCCCCCCGAGGTAATCACTCATCGTTTAAATATTGATCCTTCGGTCCGGCCGATAAAACAGAAGCAAAGACTCTTTGCGGCAGAACGAAGTCAAGTCATCCATGATGAAGTCCGTCAATTATTGAAGGCGGATGTGTTATTCGAAGTGAAGTATCCTTCGTGGGTGGCCAATCCTGTCATGATCAAGAAAAAGGAAGGAGGATGGCGGATGTGCATAGATTTCACCGATCTAAATAAGCACTGTCCCAAAGATTGCTATCCCCTTCCGAACATAGATAAAAAAGTAGAAGCTCTGATAGGCTTTGAAATTTTTTGTTTTCTTGATCTATACAAAGGATACCATCAGGTTTTAATGGATGAGATTGACGCTTCAAAAACGGCCTTCATTACTGATTTCGGCATTTTCGCTTATAAAAAGATGCCATTCGGTTTAAAGAATGCCGGAGCCACTTATCAAAGGATGGTAGACAAGCTTTTTCGGCACCTGATTGGAAAGGAGGTCGAAGTGTATGTTGACGATATAGTCGTCAAGAGCAAAAGCACCTCGGAGTACGAGCACAACCTCAAGTCCACTCTCAACGTGCTCAAGAAATCCAACCTCAAACTTAATCCCCAAAAGTGTACCTTTTTGGTAGATTCGGGAAAGTTTCTGGGTTGTTGGGTTTCAAAGGACGGACTCAAGGCAAACCCCTCAAAAGTTCAAGTCGTTCAGAACATGGCAATGCCGAAGTCCATACATGACGTGCAAAGGCTAACCGGATGTCTAGCCGCACTGAATCGATTCCTTTCCCAAGCAGCCGAAAAGCAACTGCCGTTCTTCAAGGTGTTGAAAAAGGCACCAAAGTTCGAGTGGGGAGCCGAGCAGAAAAAGGCCTTTGACGAGCTCAAAAGTTATCTAGCCGAGCTTCCTATTCTCTCTGCTCCAACCGAAGCCGAAGAAATATTCTTATACTTAGCGGCATCGAATCAAACCATCAGCGCGGTGCTTATACGAGAAGAAGGCCTAAAGCAGCTTCCCATCTATTTTACAAGCCGAGCATTAAGAGGTCCAGAAACCAGGTATCAACCTCTGGAAAAGATTGCTCTAGCATTAGTAAATGCAGCAAGGAGACTGCGGCCATACTTCTATGCTCACAAGGTATGCGTCTTAACTGATCTGCCACTTCGGCAAGTGTTGACCAAACCAGAAGCATCAGGCAGAATCGCCAAGTGGGCTATAGAGTTGGGAGAGCACACAATTGAATATCTACCTCGGAAAGCCATCAAGGGACAAGCCTTGGCAGATTTTCTTGCAGAAGCAAAGTTCGATCATGCAATTCCTGTTATTGCCGAACAGAAGAATTCTGCCAATGCCGAACTAGCACAGCCCTTGGAATCCGAAGTAGAACCGCCGGACTGCTGGAGCGGATTCGTAGATGGAGCTTCAAACAAGATGGGAAGTGGAGCTGGTATTCTACTTGTCGCTCCCGACGGACACGAGGTAACCTACTCACTTCGGTTCCTATTCCCCACTACTAATAATGAAGCTGAGTACGAAGCCCTCCTGGCCGGACTCCAGTTAGCGCAAAGTCTGCTCGTCAAATCTCTCAAAGTCTATTGTGATTCACAAGTCATAGTAAATCACATGTTGGGTACAAGTGAAGCTCGTGACGAGAGAATGAAGAAGTATTTGGACAAAGCGCAAAGCATCAGCCGAAGTTTCTCCTATTTTCGGATAATCCGCATTCCCAGAGCGGAAAATAGCCGAGCAGATACCTTAAGTAAGTTGGCCTCAGATCCGAGCTCAAAGGCGGAAGAATTAATGCATCGAAGCATTGATGAAGCCGAGGTACATTCAGTATCCAGCTCGCCGAACTGGATGACGCCGATCTTGCAGTATCTGGATCAAGGACAATTGCCCGAGGATAAGAGAGAAGCTCGGAAGATAACGTGCCGAGCACTTCGGTACGAACTTCATGAAGGAGTCCTCTTTAGAAAGTCTTACCTCCAGCCGTTATTGCGGTGCGTAGGACCAGAAGAGACGGACTACATCCTCAGAGAAGTTCATGAAGGATCGTGCGGTAGCCACATCGGAGCCAGAGCTTTAGCTAAAAAAGTTCTGAGATGGGGATATTATTGGCCAACCATGGTACAAGAGGCAGTGCAGCTCGTCAAGAAGTGTACGAAGTGCCAAATTCATGCAAATGTCCCAAGGATGCCGCAGACCGATCTATACACTATGCAAAGCCCTTGGCCTTTCATGCAATGGGGCATAGACATAGTGGGACCACTTCCTCAAGCTCCTCGGCAAATGAAATTCCTTATCGTTGCCGTGGACTACTTCACGAAGTGGGTGGAGGCTGAACCATTAGCTACGATAACGAGCTCAAAGGCATTGGACTTCGTCTGGAAGAACATAGTGTGCCGATTTGGCATACCCCACATCCTCATCTCGGATAATGGGACTCAGTTCACCGACAAGACGTTCAAGAATTGGTGCCAAGAGCTGAACATTCAACAGCGGTTCACTTCGGTCTCCCATCCCCAAGCGAACGGACAAACGGAAGTAACGAACCGGATTCTGGTGAAAGGGTTAAAAGCTCGGTTAGAACAAGCCAAAGGACAATGGGTAGAAAATCTCCCTCAAGTCCTATGGTCCTACCGAACTACACCCAAAACCTCCAACGGTGAAACTCCGTATAGTCTGGTGTACGGCACTGAAGCCGTAATTCCGGTGGAGATCGGCGTACCCAGTCCCCGAACTCTAAATTTCTCCTCAGAAATGAATGACGACGGACTGAGAGCAGAACTAGATCTCGCCGAAGAAAGAAGAGAATTGGCGTGCATAAAAGCAGCCAAGTATAAGGAGCAAGTAGCCCGGTATTATAACCAAAGGGTGAAAAAGCTTCAATTTCAAGTGGGAGATCTCGTCTTGAGAAACAACGAAGTAAGCCGAGCAGAAAAGCTGGGCAAACTCGAACCCACATGGGAGGGTCCATATCGGGTGTCAGAAGTCCTCGGCAAAGGGTCTTATAAATTGACTCACATGTCAGGAGAACAAGTACCCCGAACATGGCACGTCTCCAACCTCAAGAAGTTCCACTTGTAAGAGACAAAAGTCCGGTCAGTCCGTCTCGTGTCTAGTTCGGTCATAGGGGTATATGTTTTTATTTGTTTGTTTCTTACTTGTACCTTTTACTTGTCGTTTTTTAAAAAAATGTTTAAAGTTTTTTTCTTTCATCTTTTTCATTTTTTCTCTATGTGTTTTGTCTCTATGTGCTTGTCGTCTCTTACAAATGGTACCAAGGTATATCGTTCTTTAAAGACTGATCCCCTTTTTTAGATCGATTATTAAAGACTATTGTGAGTCCAAGCTTCTAAGGAGGATATAAGACCACAATTCAGCTTAACAAGCAGTCCGTCTGAAACGAACTGCAATAAGCCAACGATTGTGAGTCCAAGCTTCCAAGGAGGATACAAGACCGCAATTCAGCTTAACAAGCACTTCGTCTGAAACGAACTGCAATAAGGGAAAGTCCGATCCACGCGATAAACCTCGCCGAATTAGGACGACCAAGTTCGGTCAAAGAAGTTTACCTCATAAGACCGGGGACGACCATGTCTAGTCAAAGAGGTTTACTGCATAAGACCACTTCGGTTAACTGGGAAAGTCCGATCCACGCGATAAAACTCGCCGAATTAGGACAAGGGAAAGTTCGATCCCGGCGACAAAAATCGCCAAATTAGAACACAAACCAAGTCCGGTCAAAGATGTTTATTTCATCAGACCAAAGACGAGTCCGGTCAAAGATGTTTATTTCATCAGACCAAAGACGAGTCCGGTCAAAGATGTTTATTTCATCAGACCAAAGACGAGTCCGGTCAAAGATGTTTATTTCATCAGACCAAAGACGAGTCCGGTCAAAGATGTTTATTTCATCAGACCAAAGACGAGTCCGGTCAAAGAAGTTTACTTCATAAGACCAAGGACCAAGTCCGGTCAAAGAAGTTTACTTCATAAGACCGAGGACGAGTACGATGAAATTTTTTCGCTAAGCTGTAAATACAGTGTTAGAAGCGAAAACAAAATTTCATTTTTCAAATCTTGTTCGGCATACAACTCAGCTACCCTACAAAATGGCGTTACGCTATTACAAAGGACTATTCTACTGTCCAGGGTTGCTGAAGTTAAGCCACCTATCTGCAAAATCCTCTGGAAGCCGAGTTCGGTTGTTCCGAGCAGATGAAGAATAAGCAGATCGACGAGATGCTATCCTCGACCCAACACCTCTTCCGCGAGCCCCAGAAGCTCTAACCCCTCGGCGATGAAGAGTCTCTGCAATAAGCATCTGCTGATCTTGCTCGCTCATAGTCACAACTCCTCGGCAAATTTCAGTCCGTCCCTGTCTTGACGATTCCGGTTGCTCCTGAGCCCGTTCTCGTCTTGACGTTTCCGGCTGTTCCGGAGTTCGTTGTTGACTTGGAGTAGGATTTTGAACAAGGGAACCAGAGGCTTGTTCTGGAGTGCGAGCATCTGTTGGCGGGAAATGCCTAAGGAATCTCTCGATTGCGGGACGCCGGGAAAGAATGATGTCGTACCGAGAAGCCCAGCGCCGTAAGGATTTCACAACTTGTTGGCAAGCCGAGCTCTCCAGCGCATTGTTCCTCCGGAGTACATGATACTCCTCCCACAGTTCGTCAACTCGACTCTGAACATCTGATATGGTCACTCCCCCGCGCACACGGATGTAATCCTCGTACGCAGTCCTCTCAGCAATAGTCGTATTCAGCTCGGCCTCCAGATCCTTCTTATCGGACTCTAAGTCCTTATTATCGGCCTCCAGCTTCACTAAACGAGCCAGAAGCTCGTCATTCTTCGTCTGATCGGCTATAGCTCTTTTCTCAGCTTCGTCTAAAGCCGAAGAGTACAGCCGTTTCCAGTGAAGTATCTCCATCTCCTTGAGTACAAAGCAGCTATATTAGTTCGGCAGCTGTACCGAGCAGATAGTAAAATACAACAAGAATAAAGGTGAGTACGAAAAGCTATACGAAGACAAGTGTAGAAAATTTTTCATTCACAAGGAAAATTTTTACACTAGGAGGGCTTCAAGGCCATTTTACAAGGAAGAAACTAGACTAAGAGAAGGGAGACGAAATCATACTCCGCCAGCTTCGTCTCCGGCTCCTTGGTCTGGTTCAGCTTCTTTCTCCTGAGCTACCTCAGCCTCGGCCTCGCATCCTGCCGGCCTCGCCTCCGCCTCCTGATCGGCTTCCTTCTCCGGATGCCCGGCCCGCTCGACTTCGGCCTCCAGCTCCAGCGACTCGGCCTCACCCTCTCCGTTGTAAGTCGAAGCGGGTGAAACGGGTCCCACGGAGGCAAAGATAGCCTCCAGGTTCTCGTCCCGATCAGCTCGACAACTCCGGACTCGGTCTGCAGAAAGCAGGACCGAGGATGAAGCGAGCTCCTCAAGGAGCGGCAGATTCTGAAGCCGAGCTGCTATCTCTCGGCTGTACAGAGGCAGCACGACGTCGGCCCCCTGCTCGCCCTTATCGGTAATTAGCCTTACCAGACTACCGACAAAGGCCGAGAACTGGCTGCTCAAAAAGAGTTTCTCCGTGTAAACACGGAGAGCCTCCCCCTGGGCAGCCACGGCGGCAGCCTCCTTCTGAGCTTCCCGGTGCTTCGTCTGCTCTTGCAGGATGATGAGCTGGTTTTTGGCTGACCGGGCTTCATCCTGAGCCGAGATCCTAGCAGCTCGGGCCCTCTCAAATTTGGCCTCAGCCTGTTCGGCCACACTACGAGCAAGATGCAACTCCTTCTGCATCTCCTCGTAGTCGTGGGATGCTTTGGAGAGCTCCACGGAGACGAGCTTAGCTCTCTGAAGATGAACAAGGAAAAAACTCAACAGAATGGCCATCAAAAAATGTGGAAAAGAGGCCAAGTCAGAAAGCTTACCTCCACAAAATTCGTCGGCCATTGAAAGGGCCCAGGGACGTGTTCCGGGATGTCTGCAACCACCTCGGAGATGACCAGGTCTTCCCCCGGCACTCTTGGGGACTCATGAAATTTCCCCTTCCCTTTAGCCGAACACGACTCCGGCACTTTCGGATCCGAAGAAGAGGTTTTTTGCCTCTTCGGATTCTTCTCGGCTTCAGACGCCGAGCGAGGGGCTCTCTGCCTCTCCGGCTCCACAAGCTCGGAGGACTTTCGGATAGCCTTATTCAGCATGTACACTGCCAAAAAGCAAGAAAGCAAGGTTAGTTTTCTTCGTTAAAGCAGTAGAGCATAAAGATAAAGAGAAATCCTCACCCTCGGCCTCTTCGTCCGAAGACGAGATGTCGAACACGACGTCGCCCTTGACGAGCTCAGACTCCGTGTATTGTTTCCTAACTATGGGAATCTTGTTGAGCTCGCCATCGAGCTCGTCCAACGGTTCAGGCCGAGGATGACGGATAACGGACTTCGGCCCTCTCCAGGGAAAACTAGGAGCCGCGGTCCTATCATAGTAGAAGAAGCGGTTTTGCCACTTCGGCCACTTCGTTTTACAAAAGGCCCTAAAGGGCTGTACAGGGATCAAGTAAAACCAAGACCCCTTCCTCTTAAATTGAAAGAATTTAAGGATCGCCTTCAAAGACAAATCCCTTCCTAACCTACGGAGTTCGGCAGCGAAGGCCGACAAGTGCCTCCAAGAGTTCGGAGTCACCTGGCCTAAAGGAAGCTGAAAAAAATCTAGTAAATCTATAAAGGCAGAAGGGAGGGGGAAACGAAGCCCGCATTCTAAGCAGGCCTCGTACACGGTGGCGTAACCCTCCGGCGGGGAGTCAGCCCTATGATCACCGTCAGGTACCACCGCCTTCCCCCCAGGAAAAAAGTATTTTTCGGGTAGGGATATCACAGTATCCTTACTCAAAATACTATGGAAATACTCTACGGTCTTCTCCCCGGACTCTTTCCGGCCAGAAGACCCCTTACCGCCTCTCCTAACGCTACCCGACTCCGAAGAAGAAGAAGAAGACATTTTTCTTACTTTTTGAAGGTGAAGAAAGTCTGAAGAAATTCTTGAAAGCGGAGAGAGAATTTTCGCAAAAAAGAGAGAGTGCAGAAGAAGCAGTCGCAAAAGTGCTTCAATGATGAAGAAAAGAGGTATTTATCAGATTTGGCGAAGATTTCAAAATCGTCGCACCGTTTCGAATCCCACCTTTTCAGGATTCAACGGCCGGATTTTACTGTCGCATTTAATGCAAGGCACGTCCCCTGACATCAGCCTCCCCCTTGCCTTTATCCAGAATGCCGAAGTGACTCACTTCGCCGAAGTGATTCACTTCGCCCTTCGGGGGGGGGTAGTGATGGGGTGCGTACTAAACAAGCCCAACAGCAATGACGGCCCATCAGCCCAAAGCCCAAGGAAGAGTATGAGTTCGGCATTACCAAAGAGTTCGGCCTCAGCCTACAGCTCGGTAAAGCCAACCAATCAAGCTCTACTCTCAGATCGGCAACCAAAGCAGTTCGGTCTCAGTATTCGACCGAACAAAGAGTTCGGCCTCAGCCTACAGCTCGGTAAAAGCCAACCAATCAAGCTCTGCTCTCAGGTCGGCATCAAGCTCTGCTCTCAGATCGGCAACCAAAGCAGTTCGGTCTCAGTATTCGACCGAACAAGGAGTTAGTGGACCCATACAGGATTTCCACAACTTCCAACACACCCACTACCACTCGGTGTCAACTCAGGCCACGATCGTAGGCCATGACCTACGCTACATCCACGATCTTAGGCCATGACCTACACGACATCCACGACTTAGGGTGGTGATGCAAGCCACGATCTTAGTTCAAGATATAAATAGAACTTAGATCAGATAGAAAAAGGTTAAGCTCTAGAGATACGATATCATATAGCAAGTCTGTGTTGTAAGCTGTAAATCCCAGATCAAGCAATACAATCTTGCCCTCCCTTCTTCCCGTGGACGTAGATTTACTTCAGTAAATCGAACCACGTAAATTCTGTGTGTCGTAGTCTTCTTTCTCTACCAGCATTTACTAACATCAGAAATTCGCGGATCCATCACTGTTTTATTTAGTGTTCATTTATTCAGTTAATGTTGATATGATGACGACATGCCACTTAGATATGAGATTATCTGCAAATGATATGCTGTTTAGTATATTAACTACTGCAGCATTGCAGCGAAGCTTTAGGAGTAATCGGTGTAGTGAGAATTTAGTGACACTTCATATGAGATCATCTGCAAATGTTATGCATTTTGGAATAGTGTGGAAGCCTACGTCAACTGCTGGATTAAACATATATCACCGAAACCAGTTAGACCGTCGTTACATTTTGAATATGATTGAGCTTGTCTTTCTGTTTGCTGAAGAATAAGGAGTAATTCATAGTTCTAGGATTCTTATACTAAACATAATATTGGTCGTTTGTGTAATGCTATCAGATACGCGACTCAATCTTGTTATCACAACGAGATCGATTCCGGAACGAGAAGAACGAATACTTGATATGAAAATGAATAAGCAAAAAACCAATTCTTGGAGAGTCAATGGAAATCTTGTGTTTTATTTGTGTGGAAGATTACAAAACTCTTGGATGAAAAAATTCTCTTTTCTTTTTCCACAGCTCGGCTCTATTTAACTAACACTTATCTAACAACTAGTTCAACCTAACGGCTTTCATTTAAAGCTAACTAACTAGTCGCATCCGACGACGTGCATCAGTTAATAACAACTGTCAACTCCGAACTCGTTTAAGTTTGGCCAACACCGAGCACCAACACCGAGCACTGAGCACCGAGCTCAACACCGAACATTGAGCTCGGTTAATCCCTGAGCACGACTACAAACTCGACCAATCACCGAGCATGATTGCAGTTCGTCAGATCACTGAACAGCATATCGGTCCCTAATCGCCGAACAGTATATTGGTAACCGAACTGAACTGATTGTGCAGTTTTGCCCCAATCCTCATAACAAATCTCCACCTTGGGACATAACTGGACAATCCATAGATTTCATCCATCTTCCACAATCACTCCAGCTGAATCAGATTCACCAAATCCATGCAATACTTCAACTTAAGTCCGGGCAACACCTTTGTTAGCATATCAGCTGCATTGTGCTCAGTAGCTACCTTTTCAATCTTCACTGAGCCCATTTCAACTTCATCCCTCACAAAATGAAGCTTAACATCCACATGCTTGCTCCTCTCATGGAATGTCTGATGTTTTGACAAACATATGGCACTATTTGAATCACATAATACAGTCACAGCTCCTTGATCAACTCCAAAATCCGAGCAGATTCCTTTCAGCCACATGCTCTCCTTTACGGCCTCAGCCATGGAAATATATTCTGCCTCAGTTGTTGAGAGTGCCACCACAGATTGCAAACTCGACTTCCAACTTACAGCAGCTCCATACATGCAGAAAACATAGCCGGATTGGGACTTCCTTGTGTCAATGTTAGTAGCAAAATCAGAATCACAATATCCCAATAGAGGCTGTGCATCAAAATTCTTACTTCCATCAAACAGTATGCCATAATCCTGAGTACCATTCAGATACCTTAGTATCCATTTTAAAGCATGCCAATGCTCCATACCTGGATCTGCCATGTATCTGCTCACAACACTTATGGCTTGGCTGATGTCTGGCCTTGTACACACCATGGTGTACATGATGCTTCCCACTATGTTTGCATATGGGATTTTATCCATCTCTCTTCTCTGACTATCATCTTTAGGGCACTGATTTACACTGAGCTTAAACTGCTGGCTCAGGGGCACACTCACTGGTTTGCTTTTATCCATCTGAAATTTCTTGATCACATTCCTGATGTAATCTTTCTGAGTTAGCCATATCCTTTTCTTGTCTCTATCCCTTATGATCTCCATTCCAAGGATCTTCTTTGCATCTCCAAGATCCTTCATATCAAATTCAGATTTCAGATCACCTTTCACTAACTCCACCTCTTCCTTATGCTCTGCAGAGATCAGCATATCATCTACATACAATAGTAGATATGCCACAGCAACTCCACCTCTTCTCTTGATGAAGACACAATGATCATACAAAGACTTCTCAAAACCGATCTTATGCATGAACTCATTGAACCTGAGATACCACTGTCTTGAACTTTGTTTTAGACCATACAAGCTTCTTTTCAGCAAACA
Source organism: Salvia splendens (assembly GCF_004379255.2). Lineage (NCBI taxonomy): Eukaryota > Viridiplantae > Streptophyta > Magnoliopsida > Lamiales > Lamiaceae > Salvia > Salvia splendens. The sequence continues at coordinate 10,862,724 of NC_056041.1, forward strand.
CACCTTTCCTTCATTTCCTGGTTGGACAAAACCAGGAGGCTGCTCCATGTAAATTTTCTCTTCGAGCTCTCCATGAAGAAAGGCTGTTTTGACATCGAGTTGCTGCAATTCCCAATTTCTCTGAGCAACAATGGCAAGTAGAATCCTGATGGAGCTATGCTTTACCACAGGGGAGAATATTTCATTATAATCTACTCCCTCCTTTTGTGTAAAGCCTTTGGCCACCAACCTGGCTTTAAATCTGATTTGATTGTTGTTGAAGGCCTCAATTTTCTTCTTAAAAATCCATTTACAACCAACTGTTTTCTGATCAGTTGGCCTCAACACCAAAATCCATGTGTGATTTTTGTACAAGCTATCAATCTCCTCCTGCATGGCTAATAGCCACTGATCCTTCTCCGGACTCCTTATTGCTTCCTTGTAATTTGAAGGCTCATGATAGTCCATCTCCTCAGCTATGGCCAGTGCATAGTGCATCATATCAAAATCCTGAAATCTGGAAGGGAGCTTGATCCTTCTTCTGGTTCTGTCTCTTGCAACCAGTCTCTGTGGAGTCTTGATGTTACTTTCATGTTCAGAGGATCCACCAACACTGGTTTCTTGTGAATTTCTCACAGTATCTGGTGGACTTCTTACAGCATCAGATGAGGATTCCCTCTGACCCTCCACCTCAAACTCAACAGTCTGAACTTGCTTCATGAAGAAAGGCATTTCAGATTCCCTGAAAATAACATCCCTACTGATGACAACCTTCTTATTCCCTTCCTCACAGCACCATAATCTGTAACCTTTAACTCCAACCTGATAGCCTATCATCACACATCTGAGAGCCCTTGGTTCCAGCTTTCCTTGTTTGATGTGAGCATATGCTCTACACCCAAATGGTCTTAATTTTGAATAGTCTCCATAAGATCCATACCATCTACTATCCGGAGTCTGATTTTCAATGGCAGCAGAGGGGCATTTGTTGATTAAAACAACAGCTGTGGAGGCTGCTTCTGCCCAAAATGGTTTTGACATTCCAGATGCTATCAACATGCATCTTACCCTTTCAAGAATGGTTCTATTTATTCTCTCGGCGACCCCATTTTGTTGTGGGTTGTGAGGCACCGTTCTATGCCTTTTAATTCCTTTTCTCTTGCAAAACTCATCAAACTCATGGGACAAAAATTCCAGCCCATTGTCAGTTCTTAGGCATCTCAAAGGCTTCCCCTTTTCTAGCTCAACTGCAGTACACCACTCCTGAAATTTCTTGAAGGTCTCTGACTTTTCTTTCATGATCATTATCCAAACCTTTCTTGAAAAATCATCAACAAATGATAAGAAATACCTGCCTCCTCCAATGCTATTTACTGGTGCAGGGCCCCATATGTCACTGTGAACATATTGGAGAGGTTGTGTTGAGTTATGTTTGCCCACTCCATATGGCAGCTTCTTGTTTTTGCCAAGAATGCATTCTTCACACGATCCAATGGCTCTTTGTATCTCTGAATCAGCCATCTGAATAATGCCTTGCTTTACCAGCTGCATCAGCCCAGTGTCCCCCACATGGCCCAGCCTAGCATGCCAATTGATGGTCTTTTGTGTGTTGTTAGCTGTTCCAGCAACTGCCTCAGCTTTCAGATAATAGAGCACATTGTTTCTGACAGCCTTCATGATCATTTGGCCATCCTTTTTGACAAGCATCTCTCCACCAAAGAGAGTCAATTCGTAGCCATTCTTCTCAAGAAGACCCAAGGATATAAGATTCCTTTTAATGGATGGGATGTATCTCACATCAGTGAGAGTTCTGAAAATTCCATTGTCCATCCTCAAACATATGCTCCCAACACCCCTTACATCACACACATGGTCATCTCCCAGCAACACCGAGCCTTCAGATTCCTTTAAATCTTGGAACCAGTCGAGATTGGAGGACATATGGAAACTGCAGCCTGAGTCCATGATCCATAGCCTTGATAATGGGCTATCCTCCACCACATTGAGAGCTCTTGCCTCTTCAATTTCCTCAGTGATAGCTGCTGTACCATCTCCTTTGTGATTTTCAGATTGCTTTTTCTTCCAAGCAAAACAATTTTGCTTGATGTGTCCTGGTTTCTTACACCAGAAGCAGCTTCTAGATTCCTTTTGATCTCCTTCCTTAGATGATCTTGGCTTCCACTTGTCAGATGGGGGTTTCTTGAATTTGAATTGTTTCTTTGAAGTTGCCTTCACATTGAGGCTTTCAGCAGCTTGATCGATTGGCTTGCTGACACATTTCTGCATTGCCTTCAGCTTTAATGCAGAAAATACCTCCTCCAAAGTCACTTTCGAATCCCTTCCAAGAAGTATTGAGTCTTTGAATTGCTCAAAACTCTGAGGCAGAGCATTCAATAACATCAAAGCTTTATCCTCATCTTTCATGGGATCATCCACACCCTCAAGATCATCTATATACTTTCGAAAATCTTCCAGCTGATCCGCCAGATTCTTGGAGTCAGAAAATCTAAAGTTGAACAATCTTTGCTTGAGATGCAACCTATTGGAGATTGACTTCTCCATATATATTTTCTCCAATTTCTCCCACACTCCCGCGGCATCATCCTCTTTCTGAACCTCCCTCAAGACTCTATCGCTGAGGCACAAGACAATCGAGCTATACGCCTTGTATTCCAGTTCTTGACATTTCGCCGCATCCATCCCTTGAATCTCTTTCTTGTCCATCTTGGATTTCACATAATCCCAGACGCCTTGCTGCATCAGAACAGCTCTCATCTTCAATCTCCACAGGCCGAAATCATTTTCGCCGGTGAATTTCTCAACGTCGAACTTTGCGGTAGACATTGTTGAATTCGTCGTCCTTCTTCGATTCCCACAGACGGCGCCAATTTGTAATGCTATCAGATACGCGACTCAATCTTGTTATCACAACGAGATCGATTCCGGAACGAGAAGAACGAATACTTGATATGAAAATGAATAAGCAAAAAACCAATTCTTGGAGAGTCAATGGAAATCTTGTGTTTTATTTGTGTGGAAGATTACAAAACTCTTGGATGAAAAAATTCTCTTTTCTTTTTCCACAGCTCGGCTCTATTTAACTAACACTTATCTAGTCGCATCCGACGACGTGCATCAGTTAATAACAACTGTCAACTCCGAACTCGTTTAAGTTCGGCCAACACCGAGCACCAACACCGAGCACTGAGCACCGAGCTCAACACCGAACATTGAGCTCGGTTAATCCCTGAGCACGACTACAAACTCGACCAATCACCGAGCATGATTGCAGTTCGTCAGATCACTGAACAGCATATCGGTCCCTAATCGCCGAACAGTATATTGGTAACCGAACTGAACTGATTGTGCAGTTTTGCCCCAATCCTCATAACAGTTTGCGCTTTCTTGAATTGCTTAATGTTGTCTTTGTACATAAAAAGTGGTCAAGTTAGAGAAGGTTCATCATATGGTTGCTTGTGCTTTTGATCGAGTAATCCCCTTTATGGCTACTGATTTGTACTTTGTTCTATGCAGGCAACTTTTGACTGCTTGTTGAAGACTTATGGCTTCCTAACTCCAGATTTCTGGAGGGAGACCCGATTTTCAAAGTCACCTTTCCAAGAATACACAGATCTGTTGGCAAAGCCGGCTGGGAAGATTCTACATGTTGTGGACGAAGTTGAGGCCTAAGCGCAAGGAATGGTTTTTGTTAGGATGTTTCATTATAGATTAAGAGTTCAAATTTTGTACCATTGTTTTGGTGTTTGAGATTGCTTTTGTTTAAAAACAGGTCATGTGTATCTGGGTTACTTGTGTTGCCATAGTTTTTGGTTTGCAATTTAGATGATTTCTATACTATTCTGGGTTTAACTTATTTTTTTTGTTTATATTTTCCTGGGTGCAACAACCAGTATTCCATATAGGTTTTCTAGAAAATCAGTGTATGCCCTTATTTACATACTAATAGTACCTATTGAGCTTTTCAATGTGAAGGAGATGGTAATTGAGAATTGAATTCTTAATCTTGAAATAGCTTTTCAATATAAAGGAGGTAACAATTGAGAATTGTATTTTCAATCTTGAAATAACTAATGTTTGATTTTTGATAAGTGGCACATTGAACGTTAGATGTATTTCACTTTGATTTTTAATATTACTATCATTTTGGTTTCAGAATCAAAGTTGGACAGCAACAAGTATCCCTCCCTTTTTTTTATGGACAAATAAACATAAATTTTAAAGGCCGCGTCAGGCTCCACGGTGGACTCGAACCGTGACTTTTGGTCCGGGCATCAACCATTCTGTTCCTTAGCCAACCCACGCACACATAAAGTATCTTTCTTCTCCCCCTTTATGACATGCACCCACATATTCCTTCTTTTTGAGGTATTCCCACTTTACCAAATATGGGATTATAATATTAGAGCACAAGATCTGATCTTGATAGATTCCAACTCCAAATACCTGACTTTACCAAATTTGGGAGTATAGTATAAGAGCACAAGATCTGATCTTGATAGATTCCACTCCTCTTGGAGTTGGATACATTTTTCTCAGTGTGTTCATCTTACATCAAATATTGTGATAGTATTAAATATGGAATATATAGAAATGATATGATATGTACTGTATATCTTATTTTAGCACCATTCTCAATTCATAAACAATTAGTGCTAACTAGTATTTTGTTCTGCATATTAATATTTATTTTAATATATTAAAAATTGTTATTGACATTTTTAATATTGTATGGAATAGTATTTTTCATAAAAATCAAAGCATGATTTGCTATTTTATCTATTTATTTAAAATTATACAGAAAATGAACTAATCGAGATTTGATATTTATGAAATTACAAAATTAAATATTAATAGTATTTTTAATGCATTAGAATTAAACTAAATGTGTATAAAATAAAATTAATAACGTTAATTGTGTATTATTAAAATTGGCGCTCACGTATATAAGATTAACATATCATTTTCCTACAATATATCAACGACCAATAGACGTGTAATAGTGTTAAAGGAATATTTATATGTGTGTAAGTGTATTATTTGAATATACTAATGAAATTCTTTTCAGTAATCGTAATTCGTAGATGCTCGTTTTTATCTTTTTTTTTATGGAAACAATACAAATTAGCATCATAAGACTAAGACATAGTGTATCAACACAATAATTCTGCTTTAACTGAAATTGATTGAATTATCCAAATCTTGACGGCCTATTAGTATCTTTATATTGCACCAAAAATATTCCTCGATTTTTTCTTTTCGATGAAAAACATTCTTATTGCTCAAAGACTATATCAAACACCCCCCCCCCCCCCCCCCCTACCACCCAAAAAAATATATTATTCCAAAATTATTCTAAAGTTATCAGCCAAAATTCAAGTTTGCTCACCTTTTACTCTTTTTCAATTTTCATCCAATTAAAAGATGGAATCTTTAATTTATTTATTATCGAAAAAAAATACTATTACTAGTTTTCGAATAATGAGGAGGCAGCTGAAGGACTAGTAACGAGGATTTAATAATTTACTATTACAACATTTGTTTATATTGTTATGAAAGAAATAACCATATACTAGTGCAGACGACATACTTCTCAGAATTAGCAAATAGCAATATTTATTTAATGCTTTGTTCCCTTTTATTTTTGTGTATGAATGTGCCCACTCATCATCGTATATATTAGTTGTCCACATGTGATTCTTGATTTCTCAAGCACTCAGATTTTGAGCGCAGGTTCTTGTAGCATGGCTTCTAGGTTTTTTGTTCTCTTGCAGAGAAGAATGTTGGTAGCTGACTGGAACCATGCCAGCTGAATTCTTGCTCTCCGAGCTACTTTCTCTCTCTTGGATGCTGGAATTTTTTCTGGTAAGATTTCTGCTTCGTTTCTCGTTTTTTTCTGTAAAGGATTCATGCACTTTATTCGATTTGATTTTGGGAGCCCAAAAAGATGTCATCTTTACTGCATTTCTACGATTGATACTTTCTCGAATTTGATGGGCATCTCTGTTTTCCCTTTTCGTAGATTCAGTGGTTTCAATTATTGCAAGGGCTTTAGGGAAGGAATTTGTTTCGTTCTGCTAATTAAGGGGGTTTTAGGGTTTGTGTGTGTGTGAGTGAGTGAGAGAGAGGGAGAGGGGGGCGACGTAGACGAGGCTATTTGATGGTAGCTCAGAGAATGGGGTCTCAAGGGGGTGATGGCAAGAGCATTATTGGGACCTTACTCCGAAACCCGGACCTAAAATCGAACCAATTGGCTAGGCAGGGCTCTTTGTACAGCCTCACTCTTGATGAGGTGCAGACTCATTTGGGGGATTTGGGGAAGCCCCTTGGCAGCATGAATCTTGATGAGCTTCTCAAGAATGTGTTGACAGTGGAAGGCGTTGAGTATGGGCAATCTGGGCCTTGCCAGCCTCCATCAGGGTCGTTTTTGAATCGGCAGTCTAGTGTTTCGATATCTAGGGATCTGAGCAAAAAAACTGTTGATGAGGTGTGGAAAGATATTCAGCTGGAGCAGAAAAGGAGCAGTCTTGATAGGAATTTCAATCTCGGAGAAATGACGTTGGAGGATTTCTTGGTTAAGGCCGGGGTTGATCTGATTGGGTTGCTTCAGCAAGATCAATGGACGAGTTACCCGATCTCTGGAGTTGCTCCTCAGCAGCAGCAGCAGCAACAAAGTATGATGCCTGTTTACATGCCGTGCCATGCAATCCAGCAGCCTATGCCCCTCGGTGGCAACTCTGTCTTGGACACTGCTTATCCGGAAACCCTGTTAATGTCATCTTCCCCACTGATGGGCACATCGTCGGACACCCAAACAATAAGACGGAAGAGGGTTCCCTCAGATGATATAGCTGAGAAAGGTGTTGAAAGGCGGCAGAAGAGGATGATAAAGAACAGGGAATCTGCAGCACGTTCACGAGCTAGGAAGCAGGTGCTTTTTTGTTGCAGTCAGTTTTTGGACGTTAATTTTGATCCATTGGCTTTTATCTTATTTTAATTAGTTATTGATGTGCAGGCCTACACCCATGAACTCGAAAACAAGATATCATGCCTAGAGGAGGAGAATGAAATGCTCAAGAAACAACAGGTTGGCTTTGCCCCTTTGCACTCAACCCCCCTATTTTTTTTAAGCGTAATTACTATAAATCTGATAAGAGAGCAGTGATATATTAACTGATATACAATCTGAAATGCATCATAGTTAATTGCTGATAGATATATGCAATCAGATACTCCCTCCATGCTTTATAAGTGTGCTGACACTCTTTCGGCATGAGTTTAAATGAATGTATGGTATTTCTGTAGATAGTGGAAAATAGCCCCACATTTGTTGTATGATTATTGTATTTGATTGTAAATGATAGGTAAGTGCGTGGATCATGCTTGGTTCTAAAGTAAATAAGTTGATATTGTGAAAGTACTATATAAGGGGGTTTGTGATGGGGTGGTTTCCAAAAGTGGAAAGTGCACACCTTTGAGGGACGAAGTAATTTCCAGGTTACAAGATGATATAGTTACATTGCCTCCCAACATTGATAGCTGAGCTGCTAAACAAAAATGATTGCCGTTGGTACAAGTTATCTTTGTTCTACTGGAAATTAGTAGTGTCGGTGATTTGCCATGTTGGATTTACTTTACTAGTGTTATCCGCATAAAGATTACCATACAAATTGGTGACTGCTTTTTTTGTATTTTCATCTTCCTGTTTGCTCAGACATTTCTTCACATGGTAGTTGGTACTCGTTTCAACGGGGTAATTCATATCGTTTACATTTTTATTCTGTTTGATGGCTATCATTAAATGATCTAGCTGTAGCATTTTCAACATTCCATTCTATTCGCTGCGATTTCAATGAAAGAATAATGTCCGACTTCCTGTCTAAAACTTTACAAAAAATGTTGTCACCGAAAAAATTGGAATGTACAGTATATAATAATCCAGGTGTGGAAGAAAGTGCCTCTGTTTTTGGTCATGTTATATTACTTCTTATCATATGAAAAGCCTTATTTACTTGATAGACTTTTAAATCTCTACACTGTGACCTTAAAGTTTCGTTTGTGCATTAACTGACCTTAAAACTTCGTATGTGCTTGGCATCAATGTTCTGATTTTCTTCTTCTTTGGTAATGTCACATCCCACTTTCTGAGCTAATTGTATAGTGTTAAATTGGATTAGTTCTCTTGTCTCCATGAGAAAAGAATTCTTACTATCAAAATTTACTCTTAATTCTTTATATCATGTTTTTAGACCATGTGAGTACTCACTCTACTTATCTATCTTGCAGGAATGGGAGAAGGTGCTACCGAGCATACCACCACCACAGCCAAAGTTTCAGCTGCGTCGAACAAGCTCAGCTCCCATGTGAAGATAATGTAGATTGTTCGCTCGCTTTTTTTCTTCTTCTTTTATTTAGTTAAGATTAAGATTAGCTAGTGTTAGATGACAGACAGACAGACAGCCTGAGGATATGACCTCGGTCTCCACCTGGACCTCGATATCTGTGGCTTGAACATCCTCTTGCTGTCTTTGATGTACATTTTTATAGTTCTACAACCAACCTGCGATTATATAAAAACCTTGTCATGTTTTGAGTAGTCATAGTTGTTCTTCATTGATGTTCTCATCACTCTTCTCAAGTGTGATTGTTGTTGATTTAGAAAAATATACCCAGTTCAGAATGAAATTTATATAAATTTACCAAAATATTCTCTCCAGAATTTTAAACAATGTTTAGCCATGTTAGTTTTTTTTAGCCGTGGCTATTGCCGATTCTAATCATCTATTTAGTCATATCTTCCCCCTTCTCAGTTTGCTGTTTTTTTTCTTCTTTTTCTTTAGGATAATTTACCAAATAAATCACAAAGTTTGTTCAAATTTTAGTCGGTCCTATACTTTATAAAATGGAATGGTAAATTTACCATGCACAAGGTGTTCATAACTAGGTTCGGATTCCACCTAAACCCAGGCAAGCCTGGCAGCCCCGTCATATGCCCACCAGTGCCAAACATCAAGAAGGCACTCAGCAGTTTGGTTGAACGGGCTAAGGCGACATCCTGTTCTTTCGCTTACTTGGGCCACGGGGCTTTGATCAATCAACCAGTTAGTTTTCTCATTCAAATTTGATCAAAGTAACAACACTTATGCTACTCTCATAAACATTCTGGTGCGGCAGCATTTCAACAAACAGCATCCAAAAAAACTGACTGTCGAAGCACAGATGTACATAGAGAGTGTAAATTGAACAAGAAGTATATCGAGAAAAAGCTGTGTATTCATGCAGAGAATTGTATTGTTATCTTTCTACAGGGTGTGTTGCTCCATGAAGGAATGACTACAGGAGGAAGCAACTGCCCATCCAAACTAGAGAAAGAAACTAAATCAGATCTTTCCAAACACGATAATCAGTCGCTGAACCATTATAATTTACAACAGCGTCCTGGCACCCTATGAAAAATGTGCTCCGAGTAGTATCTACATTAATCAAAGCATGTGCAGAGCCACTATGACTAGCAACAACCGCGACTTCATCTATGCCAACAGTCACTTCAGAGTATCCTCTTGCCTGTTTTTCGTCTTCCAGCTGCAAATCAAACATTGCAGCTATTGATACCAGCCAGTCAAGACAACATCAGAGATAAGCACCATCAAGCTCAAGTGACATTTCTGAATGACGTGTCACATGATTGGAAAGAAAAGCCTTTCAAAAGATATAGTAAATGAAGTCGTGTTTCATCAAGGACATATCATTCTTTCCCTTTTGCTGAGCACACATGTATTTGCAATCCTCCCTATAAATTCATCCTAAATATTTGGGTGGCACTAAAACTCACATTAGATGGAGACAAGACTGCTTACGACATAAAACGAGCTTCTGATCAGCTTAAAGGGCATTACTCTACCACTTGAAGTTCACACGTTCTACAGTCTCCGCGTCTAGAATCAATATGGTAAATCTTATGCAGATAGAATATAACAAGGGAATACATACCCTGAGCAAAGTTTTAGCTCCCCATATCACAAACGTCTCATTACAAGTGTGATGTCTATGGTTTCCTCTCAAGGTTCCAGGTCTGATCTCACCCAAATGAACGGAAGCACAAGAAACTGCTCCACCTGCAAGTCACAGTCCACCTTACTGAGAAACGATACAACATACTGGTGCATAAGAAGATAGACAAAGTCACAAACAGAGCAGTATTCAAATCCAAGTCTCAACTTCAATACTTTATGACACTGATTTACTATCAGTTGAATTTTTACAATTGTTGCAATGGAACAAAAGAGACAGTTTTTCAAAGTATGATCAGCCGTGGTCAGTTAGGTTCAATAGCAAACAGAAGATCAAAGGCGCACCCATTTCCCAAATAAAAAAAGGGTAAAGCTGATATCAAATTGGTGTACGATAGGCATCAACAACAGTACCACGGGATTAAAGGAGGGAGAATGCTAAACATTCACTCAAACATAGCATCTAAAAGTACCCAAAATCTATCCAATTTGCTTTTTACACGAGCAAAATACCAAACACAATTAACATAACTACTGCCACAATCATACAGAACCACTGCAAAACTCAAGAAGAATTGATCGGAAAAAGACCTGAAACGCCATAATCCAGAGCAGCTGAAATGGGATCGAGTATCCAGCCACGCTTATCCTTGGCCAACGGAGGCGAAACCGAGGAAAATTTCACAAATTTTCCATTCAAATCCTTGAGGTTACCACCGCTCTTGTCGGTTTTCATAGTATACGGCGATTGGTGAAACGGTTGATGACTGTGACGGTGCTGCAATCTGAGCGAAACCCATGCGAGAAGACAGAATATTGAGAGCAGAAACGGGAATGCGTGAGGCTTCTTGAGAAAAATCTTGAGCGAATTAAAGAACGTGGGCGCTGCTTGTGGGGTTTGGGGCTGGAACTGCGGAATCGTGTTCGGAATCGGGTCGGTTATTGGGAGCGGATACGAGGAATACGCCGGTCTTCTAGGGTTCGCCATTGATGTCGATAGGAGCTAAATTTCTCACTGAATTTTCATGTTTACTCTGCTTCTTCTATTTTTTATTTGCTTATGTTTAATTTGGTATGATTTGAGAGATGGGGACGTAATTGCCGATATTCCCCTCTTTTAGGGGCTTTAAACAATTACACTGAAACTTACGGGACCGAAATGCAATTTCTATTTTAGTAAGTTAACCTAAATTGAAAAGACGTTTTATTTGTTACGTGAAATAAATTTTATTTAGAAAAATAGATTGTAACTATAATGATATTAATTCAATAATATAGTACTATAAAATTACTCCGACAAATTTAATTGCTTTTATATCGTTGCAAATTTATGTTAAAAATATACGAACCTGCCAAAAACTATTTATACCGATATAGCTTTTCTATACACAGTAAGATTATGATTATTCCATTAAGCTCAGATACAATTTTAGAACAAATAAACTACTCCATAGAAGACGAGGCTGTCCCGGTCAGCTCAAGAGATTTTCACGGTCACTGGCCAAACTTGAAAGTCCGTCGTCGGCAATGACAAGAAACGGACGGAAGGTCATAACGAGGCCGACGAACTCGACCACATTTAACATGAAGAAAACAAGGTGAACACCTGCAATGTAACAACATAATTTTATACCAATTGTCAAATGCTAAAAGTGGGTAATTTCAGAGACCGTCTGATGGGCTAAACACCCAAATCAAGTAGTGTTTGGACCCACCCTACGGATTATGACCCGTTACACTATCTTACACAAGAGTCCCCGTTACTCCGTTAGTACCTGGTAAGAAGTCTGCATCCAGACGGCCTTGAGCGTAGGAGAGTCTGGAGAAGTTGAAGACGAGAAAGTGATGTTATAATGTGTAAATCAAAGAGGAAGCATGCGAAAAATCATGCCAACTCTATTGAGGAAATGGTGATGAACAGGAATTATTTGTAGAGGAGATAACAAAAAACTAGAGCTAGATACGAGAACTATTCAGGTAAAACTCACAGGGAGCCTCCGGCTGCAGGGCCGATTGCTTTACAAAGAGACATGGCTGTCATGGATATGCCATTTGCAGCTCCTCTTCGCTCTTTCGTCTGAAAAAAAGGAGATATCAGATAGATTTGTATCAGTTTGATTTGTGGTCGTGTCTGAAATTGGAATTTGATAGGCAGAGAACGGGACCAACCACAGCTCTATTTTGAAGAACTAACAGGCCCGTCGTGATGGATATCTGTTTGTGTTCATCGTGAATCAGTGGAAAAACAGAGCAAAGTTGCTAGTAGTGTACATTGAAGACCAGGGGAACTCACAGCGAGTATGTTCTTCAGCATCGAAGCACAATTAAGCAGCAATAAGAGAATGAAACCCGATAAATTGGCTAAAAATGGGTAGGTTGTTAGCAATGGTATAGTAATGACCTGCAAAGAGATAAACGAGCAAGCAAGACGTTAGAAGGCCAAAAAAGATGGACTGGAGATACGAGTTTTTGGGAGACGTACAGCTCCTATGCGAGAGACCATGACGGGTCCAAGTATCCTCTCGATCCAGGTATATACAGAGAGCTGAAAGACGAGCATACCAACCCCTGAATGATCAAAGAAACATCAAATGAGATACGTCAGAGTTTAGTATGTAGTGGATTCATTTACAGGTGGAACCACTTAAACTAGTGGAACAAGGATTTCACCATGATAAGCTGCAAAAAATCGCTCAATTCAAGACACAGTCGTCAAAATGAAAAGATAGGCATAGGGGCAACAGAGACTAACGATTAACTATCTACCTGTTATGGAAAGAACTCCACCAACATCTGCGGAGTCAAAATGCAATCCCCCGAGCCTCGTTGAGCTGACGGCCCACAAAGAGAATATCTGGAGAAGATAGAATAAATATGACTGAGTGATGACAGTTTATAGTTAGACAAACTAATATATTTGGTGTTCCAAAACCATTTAAAAAATTAGCATAAACTGGTGTTGCTTATTCTTGAGAAGTTGTATGTTATTGAATCCATGAGTCGTCTAGTTAACGATCAACTCAATAATATTGAAGGTTACAGCGTGGAATGGTTCTATACTAAAAGAATTTGTGTGATATCGACAAGACATATAGGCAGTTTTTTATGAACATAAGATATATAGAACTGAGCGCATTAAATTACCATTATCATAAAATTTCGTCGAAAGGAAGAGAACACAACCAAGAAAATACCTCACTATAGGCCATATCATGAAGCTGGAAAATGCAGTACACCATAATAGCAGACATCAAGGGCCAATCTCTTAAGAGGCTTTACATGACTCAAAGGACTCATAAATGTCACCTTCTTCCATTGCAGCTTTTTGGGCTATGTTTTCTTTGTTATGGGCATGGATAGTTTCCTGCAATCATTCATTTTTGAGGGGGGGGGGGGGGGGGGGGGGGGGGGCTGTTAGACTGCACGACACTAATGTACTTCAAGCATATGGTGAATGAGAGAAACATACGGGAAGCCAGAGGCAGAGGATAGATGCCACCAAAGAAAAGGCTGAGATCACAAGACAAGGTAAAAAGTACGGAAACCTGCCATCAATATTGATAACAATGTAGAGTCAAGCTGCGCTTTGACATAACATAGGTAAAAGGGAATGAATAGTTAAAATAGGCTTACCTTCCAAATATGGAATTTTGGGAAAAGATTTGTGGATATTTTTCTGCAGGCTAAAATCATATATGTCAAAATAATTGATTTGTAAGAGATCCTTTGCATATAGTCTATAGACCTTGAAGATATGACAACGCAGAAAAGAGAAATTTGCAATCCAAAACTAAGACGATGTTTGGTGAGCTTGAGACAGATTTTATGTTAAGTAGAAACTCATGTTTGTTACTATTATTTACAATACCATATGCAGCATGTCAGTCAAATTCGGATTACAAAAACTCAAAAAAAATGTGCAAACATAATCATTTTGATAAGTTATTCTTTTGTGCACCATTTCTGTTGATCATTTGAGGTTTCTTGGAGTGTCATACGAGAAATTACCTGTGCAAGAAAACCTCCGACAGCAGGGCCGATGACCAAGCCTATGCCCCAGGATGTGCTAATCTATAATGAGTCGAGTAAAAACAACAAAACAAAGCAACGCATCATATATCCGGATATAATTGATAAGATCATGCAATGGGTAAAGCAAAAAGAAGAGGGATGAAAAGCCTCACGACTGACATCCCCAAAGCTTGGTGCTCTTTACGACAAATTTCAGAAGCATATGCCTGAGTCAATTGGAAAATTGAAATGAAAAATCACTAGCATTTAAGAATTATTGATTTAAAAGCCAAGAAACATACTTCTGCATTGATGTGCATGTAAAAAAGGAACGAAAAATATAGTATATCACTAAGATGGTTTTGGATCGACATACCCTTAAAGGACCCAGCGTACCACATAAACTTCCAAGAAGGAACCTTGTAATAATGGCCATCCAAAAGTTTACACTAACACCGAAAAGTGTGTTGAATATAACCCTGAAAAAATATAACCAAGATAAATATACGAGAAAATGTGAAAAGAAGGCATAATAAGGCCAATTGACACAAAATATGAATCCGTGTGCAAATGAAGAAATATATATTATGGACACTCACACCATAAATGTGCCAAACACTATGACTGGTTTCCGACCATACTTATCAGCTACAAGCCCCCAGATAAGAGAAGTCAAAGCTCTCCCAAGCATGAAAGACGATCCTTCAAAAAATAACAGCCACATGCTAAATATCAACTATGACAATTATCTCTTACAGTATACAACCACACTGAAAAGAGACCAACCGACATATCCAGCATAGTAACTTATGTCTTCTTCCTTGTCTGCAATATGGAGATCTCTTACCTGCAGCAGGTCGGTAAGATAGTGTTTCATTTGCGATACAACACACAAAAATGAGATGAGGGGAACAGAGTGTATAATAATTGATAGTTACGCAAATTGTGAAAATTACCATAAAATATAGGAAAGGGAAAAGAGAAGATATTGGCAGAGCTGTCGATGACACCATAAGATAGCATTAGAATTCAGTAAACGAATGCAACATCAACATCGTAAACATGCATAAACTGTAAAACAGCAGATGAGGAAAGATCAAACTAAACAAATTGGTAAACAAGCTCCTACTATCTGACAAGCCAAAGTTAACTCATGAACTTCACATTAAGCTGCTGGCTAAGGCCATCTCCAACCCATCACATCAAATTTTATGCAGCAAAAGTCAGTGCTTTTGTGAAAAAAAAAAATCAACCAAAATAGAACCCATTTTACACTATACAAATATGTTGTTCATATTTCACCTTTGCTGAAGCAAAATTTAATACTTATATTATTATTTCTAAAGACTGATAACGTTTTTTTAAGTATTCATTTATATTTTATTAAATTAATACTACCAAAAAGGGAACAAACAAATTGGAACGAAGGTAGAAAGTGATTTTTCACTCAAAACACTGTTAATAATGTTAGTAACAGATTTGAGGTCCGTTCAAGGAATAATAGAGGTGGTTGGGTTTAGCATTAACACAATAAATCATGTCCCCATCTTGAACACGACTCAAAGTAAAACATTACACAAATTGCAGACAGCAACAGATAATAACACTTTCTTGACTTCCGAAAAGAGACATATTGTTAATTATGATCAACGCGTATTTAACTTAATGAAATAAATAAGTCCCACATCAATAAAACCCAATGATTATAGTGAGGAGGAACGAACACAAGCTCCAATTAAATTGGTTCACCAAATATAGCATCCACGCACGATTTTCTAACCCAAACACGAAGGCAACTCGAGGACTTGTCAAATCGCCATCTTAATTTGCTAACAAACCAGTCAAATCATTTGGAGATAAACCCCACAAACCAACACAATACTGCTCAAGACAAAAATCAAAGATGAAACAAAAAATTCAATATCTACTCCATACCTAACCATAACACCAAATCGCAGCAGAACTACACAAAATCGGCATTGCTACATATTAATACCTGCGGCGAGGGTGATGAGCCAGACCAAAATCAAAAGCTTGAATGGAATTCCTGCATCAGAATCTTTCATGTGTTCAATCTGGCAGGTCTCGTGGTAATCTCGTTTGTGTATCAGCGGTGCTGCATTTGCCGCCATTTCTGCGACGGAGTGAAATTCGATTACATTTGCAGTGGGAAATAAATAAATCGAGCTGAAGCAGCTTACCTACCTGGCTTTTGTTTGTGTGTGGTACTACTAGCCAGAGTGTTTCTCCACCATAGAAAGCGAGATTTGCAGCCAAACAACTTTCTGTAGGAGTAGTATTAAAATGAGCACATGCTACACAGTACCACTTCCAACACACATTCCTCATTTTGTTATTCATGTCTTCTACCTGTGTATTTGGGAAATATTATTGTATTGGTAGACGCGTTTTTATTTTCGACGCTCATTTTAAAATTATTTTTCATTATTTACTCATATAATCATAATGGTTCGTAGTTATGACTTATGATCATATCATATGTCCAGAGTAGTTGAAATCTTATTTAATGATGTTTGGAAATAAATTCTAAACCCTCGTTTTCATCCTATCTTTTGATGTATAAGAACGGGAAACCATGTCAATTTTCTGCTTTAAACTACTACTATGCGTATATAATACCAGTATATTAGAGCATCCCCAACGGTGCTCTTGCTGAAGGACCGCGTCCATGCCGATGGCGCGGCACCCTGCTGTCCGCCGCTTTACTCTTGCCGATGACACGGCGCTGCTCGATGTATCGAGCATGTCCGTGCCGCTGAGCAGGGCGACGTGGCGCTCCCCTATTCGCCAACAACTTAGCTGTTGGGAATTTCTATTTTTCTATTTTTTTAAATCGAAATAATATTAAAAATAAAAAAAAAATTCGGATTCCCAAAAATATAGCCGTTTTATTACCGTTTTTTTGAACTTTAAAAAAAAAATTTAATCCCAAAATCATCTATAAATACACACATTCATCATCCATTTTTTACATCAAATTATCTCTCATTCATATTTTTTCATACAACTCACCTACATCTCCTCATTCACTCAAACACTCTCTAAATTCAAAAATGGATATGAATGATATCATTGCGGAAGCGGAGCGCGAAGAACAAGAATACAATGATCAATATTGTGACGCCTATGAAGCCTATGTCGCCGCCGCTACCCCCGCCCCTCCTCCTCAACCATCTAGATCAAATCGTCGCTACATCCCTCGTGACAGGGAGGGAGCCCACTAAAGGCTCGTTGCCAACTATTTTTCTGACTCGCCGCGGATTCCGGAAGATTACTTCCGACGCCATTTTCGCATGTCAAAACGGTTGTTTATGCGTATTGTCAACATATTGTCCGCCCGTGTTGAATACTTTCAATTACGTAGACACGCAACCGGTCAGTAAAGTCTCTCGGCGTTGCAGAAGTGTACTTGTGCCCTCCGAAAACTTGTTACTGGGCAAACGGCTGACCTCTTCGATGAGTATTTGCATGTGGGTGAGCCAACTGGAATCGAATGCCTTAAAATGTTTTGCGCCTGCCTTCGTTCTGCTTTTGGTGAGGAATTCCTTTGGGCACCTACCACCGAAGATTGTCAACGGTTGCTTCATCTTCACGAAACAGTCCACGGATTTCCCGGTATGCTTGGCAGCATTGACTGCATGCATTGGAAGTGGAAGAATTGCCCGAATGCTTTGAGGGGGCAACACTTAAGCGGCCACAAAGGCGGCGGCCCAATGCTTATCCTTGAAGCGGTCGCAGACTACCGACTAAGGATTTGACATGCATATTTCGGTGTTGCCGGATCCAACAAAGACTTGAACGTGCTCTATTCTTCATCACTCTTCAATAATGTTTTGAATGGTGTAGCATCGGTAATAGACTTCATCGTCAACGAAAATCCATACCACATGGGTTACTATATCGCCAATGGTATCTACCCAAGGTGGTCGACTTTCGTGAAGACGCTCAACAATCCGCAAGACCCGAGACAGGTTCTTTATGCGCAGAAACAAGAGGCTACTCGGAAAGACGTCGAAAGAACTTTTGGGGTCATTCAAGGCAGATTCAACATTGTGAGAGCCATGTCTCGGCTGTGGTACGTTAAGAATATTGTCGACATCATGTACATGTATTATTTTGCACAACATGATTATAGCTGACGAAGGACCGATGGCGGTTAACTTTTACGATGAGGATGAAGTCGGAAGCTCAACCGCGAGGTCACCCCCACACCGAGGTGAGCATACAACGGGGCGCGAGAAGATTCAAACAAGACACACAATACGCGATATCAAAACCCACACTGAGCTGCAAGAAGACCTAATCAAACACATTTGGGCGAAATTCGACAACGAGTAGTGAGTTTTTTTAATTTTATGAATTTAATTATGTAATTTTTAAATTTTTAGTACTCCCTCCGTCCCACTAAAGATAATCCACTTTCCTTTCTAGTTTGTCCCAATCAAGATGACCCATTACTAAAAATGGAAACACTTTTTATCTCTACTTTATTCATTCTCTCTTACTTTACGCTCTCCACTTAACACACAAAATAAAGTTGCATAAAATCATGTGCCGCTCAAGGAATGGGTCATCTTCATTGGGACAGAGTGAGTAATTTGTAACAGTATTTCGAGTATTTTTAATGCATTTTAATGTTGTAGAAATGTTTTTATTTAAATTGAATAATAGAATGGTATGACCCTTGAGCATGATCTTACGGAAGAACATGGATAAGGGTGTTGTGCTCTGAGGAAGAGCATAGAGTAAAAAATTAATAAATGTGGGTCCGGGCCTACGTTCATGACCATGCTCTTAGATGGGGATGCTCTTATTTAAAATAGAGTCTGCCTATATTTGTAGCCATGTTACCATGTAGGAGATTCGGTGGTAAACTATATGCATGATGCATGTATATATTTTGTTTGATACAGCACTAGTATAACTACACAAAGGTTTTAATATAATAATAGTTCGTTAATATTGAATGTTCAATTTAAATTCTCGTAACGCCATAATAACTAGAAAATAAAATAATTGTCGCGATAAAAATTTGGTTTATTCATGTTTGCGTAAAATAAACCTATATTAACGGAGAAACAGTTATTGAATGTTTTGTGTTTGTTTATTTAAGGAAGTAATATTATTATCTTTATCTCTATTTTACGAATGGCTTATTACTGAATATTCATAAAAATAATCTAAATGATTTATCTTGTTAATTTTTTTTATTAAGCGAATAAATACATGATATAAATATATATAATATATGCGTATCCGAGTAGATATACTGGTATACATCAATAGATAATGGGCTTGCTATAGTAAACCAGCCTATTAAATTATTGGTGCTTGCTCTATATATTAATTAGGGTATATATGGTATTTCACACTTCAATTTTGACACAGCTCTTCACACGTGACCTACAGCGTTATATTTCTATTTGTATTTGTATTTGTATTTGTATTTGTATTTGCATTTGTATTTGTGTTTGTGTTTTGGAGAATGAATTTCATTTCTTTTAAATTGGTTCATCCTGTCTTCTATACATAATAGTTTTAGTCTAATTGCTTTATATACATTTTAGGCTAAATTTTAAAACATTGAAAATTTGTGTATATTTGTGAAAAGAATAATAAAAAAATCTATGTACATACAAACAATTAAACCAAAAAAAATCAAAATTATTATTTATTTTTGTTTTATAAATAAATTTTCATACACTTACTGACATACTATACATACAACACAATCTTCAATTTAATAAGAAGAATTTAGAAAACAGCTTTAAATGAAAGTTTCATAAATTTTAGAGTTGAATTTGACTCCTCCTATTTAAAATCGGATATTTATTAACTTATTAAAGTTTAGACCCGCGAAATCCTAAATATATAAATTGTTGCCCAATTCCGTGACTGTTATTTTCAGTTAAGCCCCACTTATTTTCACACACTCTCTCTCCGTCGCCCTATTTTCATCAGACAACGGACCCTCGGGCTCTCATTGTTGAGGGTTTTCTCTCTCTTCATCGTCTCAGAGTACAATCCCTATTCCCTACTGATTTTTCTTTAATTATTTATGCTACTTCTTTGATTTTTGATTTTGTTTTCTATTGTTTCGTAGGTGATTTTTTTTTGTGGATTGAGCTCGCTTGCTGGAAGAGTTTCAAACGTGCGGTTCGACTTTCGTTATTTCAAACCTAAATTCAAGAACCCTTCCCCGCGCCTTATGTATATAGATTTTTGGGGGACTTTTTTGGTGGTCGATTTTTGAGTTGAAATTATTGTTTTACCTGCGTGCTACCATTAATCGTGATTTTTAGCAGCTAGGTAGTGAATTCGTGGAACTGAATGCATTTATGTGTCTTTTATGAATGTAAATTGAGATTTTTGCTGGGCGTTTATTAGTCGATGTTTTTTTTGCGCAGTTATCATGATGCTTACTCTGGCTATTTGTATAGTTTTTTGCTTCCCTAGCTTGTTTGAGTGAGCTGTTTCAATTGAAAAAAATGTAGCATTAGGTCGTAGCAAACAACACGGAATTTTAAAGGTGATCCCTCAAATAGTAAAATGGGAAAATAATCCCTTCCCAATCTTGTTACAATACGAAACAGAAACGTGGGTCTTCGGTCCTGCCCATTTGCCTTACAACATTCCAAAGAAAAAGCTTGGTTGCTGCCCCTGTCCGGATCCCTCAGCCATCCTAAATAGTCGCTAACACTCGTTTTACAGTTTCAACCCTGTTCCTTTTCTTGAATTGAACTAAGTGTCTGCTTCAATATGGTTGAACTATGTTTTCAAAGTGTCAGCTGTTTGGCCTTTTCCTTAAGTTCAATTAAGTTTTTGCATCTATGTACTTGCTGGAAACAGGAGCGGAAATTGGCACACCAGGAGGATGATGTCTTTCTTACCTGCTAAAACTCAGTATATATTGGTTTTGCATTATCTTGGTCCTAACCATTTAAATTATACAATAGTTCACTATAAAATACAGTTTTGGCTGTTTGAGAACCAGTCATTGTTTTATTTGAGTACTTTTAGTACCAATGCTAGTCACAAATGCGAAGGGACCTGCATTTTGTATTTGCCACATGCCACCATAACCAAAAGACAGGAAATATTACTGAGGTCTATATTAGACTATTAGTCATATTATTATTACTTAACATGATTGTATCTCTTTTAGCATTCTTAACGATGAGGTTTGCAGTAAGCAAATGAAAATTGCAACTTGTGCACTTTTTGCATGAGCATGATTTTTCTTAGTAGACCCTTAACCAAACATGCATACTTTGGAGTATATAAAATACTGTTCTACTTTATTATTGGTCTTTTCTTATTCTTCTTCATCTTCTTTTTTCTTCCCCAGGATTCTCTTGGAAATACAATGCATTAAGGCAACTTGGACTACAGTTTTATGGGAATAATCCAGTGTGAGTTTTGAAAGGATTCTTTCTCCAATCACATGCACTTGAGTGGCCTTGTTTTGCACTTCCTATTTATTCTATTAGAAATCAATGATTCTCCCTCCCCAAATTCATTACTGCCTAAGACCTGCTGTTTGTTTTCTAAACTGTTCTGGGGTTTTAATATGTTTAAATATTGTTGCAGGCACTTCAGAGCATAAATAGTTCTGGAAATAATGGGTGATGAAAATTTTAATGAGACTAACCTGACTGAGAAACTGTCTAAACTCAACAGTTCTCAGCAAAGCATTGAGTGTATCCTTTCTTACCAAAATCCGTTAGTTGGTTTTTTAGCTAAGGTATTTTACTGCATGGATGTATATTGGTTTGTAAACTCCCCTTCTGAGTGATTTATAACGTGACGTTCATATGCATATCTTTTTGTCGGCATGTAGCAGTACCCTCTAATGATATGTTATATGTGTCATTTTTCTTTTACTCGGTAACATTATATGGAAGCTAATCAATGTTTTCAATTTCTTGCCTTACTTGAAATTTAATACTGGTTTGCGATACCTGCATGTATTTAAACGTGGCGTGGTTTATTTTTCCACTTGTGAAGTGAATGTGAACTTCATGCAGGCTCAACTTATTTTGCCTTGTGTGAACTTTGGTTTGATTGTTCAAATTTTTATTATCAAGATCTTCTCCTTTAACATTTCATCAGCTTTGTCCCGGTGGTGCATTTCTCATCGTAAAAAGGCTAAGCAAGTTGTTGAAACATGGGAGAAGTTATTTAAGGCAGCGCCAAATGAACAGCGTGTTTCCTTTTTATACTTGTCCAATGACATCCTGCAAAATAGCAGGCGCAAGGGCAGTGAATTTGTCAATGAGTTCTGGAAGGTTCTTCCAACAGCTCTTAAGATTGTTTATGAAAGTACCAATGAAAATTGCAGGAAAGTTGCCTTCAGACTGGTAATTCTCCAATCTTGCCATATTATTCCTATTAAAGCTTGAAAGGGTGGCTAGTAGGTTTTCTGCATTCTATCAACTACAACATATTTATAGTAAATGTATATGGCTTGCATTGGGATGGAAATTTACAATTTGCTCTAGCCACCATTAATCACAATGTATAAATTTTACTTGCATATCTCTCCATTTTCAAGCTTGGTCTGGAAAAGGATACTTTTAATCACAAGAACTCTTGGTTCTTGGTTTATATTTTTGATTAGTCATCCCTTCCACTATTTTTTGATATCTTGTGCTCTAATGCTTATGATAGTGCCTTTGTGCAACCGGATGAAGAGCCTCATTGAGAACATAACTAATTCTGCTAAGCATTTTTCATCAGAACTAAATATTTGAGGTGAAAAAAGAAAATAATCTGTCTAGGTTTACCTTTCTAGCAATGAAACAAAGGAAATATATGAGTAAAATATGCTTGACGTTGATTTCGATCCTTGAGCAATTAACATAGCTTCAGCTTCTGTTGTAGCACTAGTTCTCCAGTTTTGAACCCATATGATAGGTACTATCTGTAGATTTAGTAACCATAGTTCTGTTTGCAGAAACATTTTTTTGGTTCAAGTCGTCATACCTGCTCCTTTTTTTCAAGTTAAGCTTGATCAAGTTGTCTCACTCTTTTTTTTTGTGTTCATCTCTTCTAAATGATAGCAGCCTCTTTATTATATACTGATAACAGTATAGTATAGCTATCCATTAAGCTGTCGTGCTCCATTCTTAAAAAAGCTTGTATAGTTTCGTTGCTTTCCATATTAGGGTGGCCTATCCTAGCCCTCTAAGAGCTTCGACTACTGAGCAGTGAGCTAGGATGTTCTTCTGGCCCCTGGGGCTAAACTTTTCTCTTAAGTTTTATTGATATTGTTCCTTTTCCTATTGTCACTTTCTCTGTTGATTTCATCTTTTGATTATTAACTTCTACTCCGTACTTATCTAATCTCTCCTATGATCCTATCTTCTCTTTTCCTTTTGGATTTTGGGATGGGGTTTGGGTTGGCTCTTTATATCAGGTTGACATCTGGGAAGAAAGAAAGGTTTTTGGATCTAGGGGACAAAATTTGAAATATGAATTGCAGGGGAAGAATCCTTCTCCTGTCAAGAATGAGAAGATTGTAGTTCCTAATCCTATTAAGGTGGTGAAGAGAGATGCAACATCTATCAGAATTGTAAGCGCAAATCAATGCCTGTTGTGTACCAGATGTTTCCAAATAATGTTTCTCATTTATTGGTAGAACTCTACTTACTTTCATATTTTTAAATCCAGAAAATAGCTGTGGGTGGTTTGCCAGAAAAAATTTTAACCGCGTTGCAGTTAGTACATGATGAAGCTGCCAAAGAAGAAGCAGCGTTAGGCAAATTTCAAAAAGCGATTTCTTCTGTACAAGAAATTGAGAAAGATATTCTATATGCTTCTTCTCAAGGTTTGACATGAGTTGTTTTCCTTGGGATTACTTGTTCAAGTGACTATAACTTGGTTAAAGTTTTACATATAGATAGTAATTCAATATGAGTAGGAAAGTACACAATGAGAAGTTTGTGAGCTTCAGAAGAACATCTTCTTGGAATTACATGTGCTTTGCAAGACCATAACGCCTATTCTATTTTTACAAATCGATTGAATATTGAAAAGTCCATCCATCTTTTGTTTTACTCCACTATCTGATGTCTTCTGATTTTCATTTTTCATTTTTCATTTTTCGTTTTTCCTTCAGGAAACCTCAATGGTTCTGATGCTGTTGATAATTTAGAGAGACAGGAGAATGTTGTTAAACAATGCGTTGATGAACTTGAAAAGTCTGAAGCAGTTAGAGCTGACCTTATTTCTCAGCTTAGAGAAGCACTTCAGGATCAAGTATGGTTTCATTTGTGCAAGTTTCTTGGCAATTGGTCAGACTCAGATTCTAGTTAATAGTCGTTTTGATGGAAAAATTTAATCAAAAAGTTTGAATTGAAAACTGTGTTTATTTTATGATATATCATGGTTAGATGAAATAATATATTAGGGGTCCGTTCGGTTTGAAAGATTATATCTCATGTTTGGGTTGGTTCATGAGATTGAATCTCATCACTTAATCCTAGATGGATAATCATATGATAATGAGTCATATCCACCCCCTCCAACTAAAATGATCTCACAACTTAGTCCTAGGCGGACAGTCATATGATAATGAGTCATACCTAGATATACTAAGTTTGTTGTTATTGAAAATACTAGGAAAGTTTTAAAGTGGCAGCCTGCGTGTATGATTGAATACTTACAAATTCTGACATTTCAAAGTTTTCCAGGAAACAAAGCTGGAGCAGGTTCGAAGTGAGATATCTGTAGGCTCTCCCTCTCTCTTTCTCCACATACATTTGTGTGTGTGTCCGTGCGTGCATGCATGCACCTGCTTATATGCTTGTCATATCTCACATGCCTCTAAAAAGGGAAAAATAAATTATGCGACTCCCACTAGGACATTTGGTTCGAGATGGTGCCTAGGGTGTCACCTTTGTTTTGGGCCAGTTGAATTGATTCATTTCAATCCCTTAACCAAAACAAAACTTTGACATGAAGTGAAACTCTTTGCTATAACTTTCCAAGCTATATGGCCTTAAAAAGCTTCCCTTGGTCTCATCCGTGTATTCTTTGTTTTCCATTTCAATGCTATTCTCGATTTGTAATGCAGGATCTCCCCCAGTGTTTTCTTCGCTGCTACTCATCACATGTCTATTCTACCTGCAGGTTGCTCGCAGCCAGATTGAGCAAACAGCTAATATCAGACTCCAGCTAGCATCAACCTCCCCCTTGCCACCTCCAGGAAACCAAGTGGTGATCGAACCCTCTTTTTCTACTGCAATTTCAGCAGCCAACGTTACTGTGCCTCCTACAAATCCGTTGACTTCATTTGTGAACCCCACCGCGGAGGAGAGCAAGAAGGCTGCAGCTGCAGCAGTTGCTGCTAAACTAGCTGCCTCAACATCTTCTGCCCAGATGCTCACATCTATTCTTTCATCTCTTGTAGCAGAAGAGGCTGCATCAATGAGCAGTGGCTTGAAACGGCCGAAGCTGGAGCCACCAATGTCATTTTCTGATGGGAAGAATCCTGAAGGAGCGAATTCAACCTATTTTCCGACCTCACAGCAGGCAATGACCAGTATGGCACCCGTTCAGTCCAGCATTGCACAGAGTGGTTCTCAGGTGAACCAACTGCAGGTTCCGTTTCTTCCACCTCCTCCGCCTCCGCCACCACTTGCACCTCCGGGTAATTCCCCTTCAAATCAAATGGGACAGTCTAATATGATGGGGCTGCCCTACGGTTACGGTGCAAACAACCTACTCCCTCCACCGCTCTCAAATGCACCAACGGGGTTTGCTAGGCCGAACCCTCCTCAGCAAACACAGCAGCAGCTGCAGCAGCAGCAGCCAGCAAGTGGTGGATACTACAGGCCCCCTGGTATCGGATTCTATGGGCAAAGCCACCAGCCGCCGACGCCTCCAATACATCGACAATGAGCTTCTACTGGTAAAAGGCGGACCTTGTGTTATTTTTGTATATTAATAGGGCAGTAAACCATGACTAAGGACATTCTCGACAGCTATATCATAGTGTACTATCCTTCAGTCCGTGCCCTACCATGTCGTTGCTATCAGGTTGCATCGGATTTTTTACGTGGCATGGGTTGTGGCACTTGTAGCTCATGTAAGCTAAATGTAGAATTTATGAGTAATTTAGTCACAGATCGACTAAAAGTCCAAGAATCTTCACCCTCTTTTGTTTCTACGTCCTTGCTCATATTACTATGTATTTTATCTTTCTATGTATGTGCAGCGATGGTGGATCTATGATTTAGTCTAGCTTTATATTTTAAATTAGAGAAAAAATTGCAAGCTATCTCATTTCTGTTACATAGGTATTACAAACAAAATTAAATCTAACCAATTGTAACCGGCAACAAATTATGTCATTTTCCATAGTAAATAAGTACCTTTTTTTCTTGAAAAGAGGAGTAATTAAAAATGATTCAAGGTGTATTATAATGAAACTATCTCATAGTATTAAAATTCCAGCCGGGCGGTTACCGCAGCATCTTAGTGCTGAAACTATCCATCTCCCAAGAAATGTGCAATGAAGAACATGACGATAGATGACTCATTTCCCCCCTTTATGTGTATTTGTTTGTTCATACAATAAATTTATTAGAGAGTCTATATAAAGTGCATGATTTAGTTAGATTTGTAGAGAAAAGCAAGAAAGAAATAGTATGTTGTTTGCATTTGTAATGGGATTTGCAGTATGGTGCTGCCTCAGTAATACTAATATCCCTGATTGGAATGGTAACCAAATTGGAAAGGCTGGTAATTCCTCCACTGTGTCTGTGTCTGTGTCTGTGTCTGTGTCTGTGTCTTTGTACAAGGAGGAGCATGGTGCTGTGGGTAATGTTATTCACAGGAAGATGTTTTTCTGCCGCCGGTTGTGTCTTCTGCTGTGCTTCCACCTATACCAAATATGGGACTGCCTGATTCATCTCCAAATCAACTCTCTTCCTTGTATTTCCATGCTTTCACATTTTCATCAAATGTCTACTATTATTATGTATGTTTTCATGATTTTTCAAACCTTATGTATTTGGATTGTTGGTTGATGCACCAAACTTATATAGTTATATTGCTTTCAAGTTGTATCATTGAACCAATCCATAGTGAGGACAAAGTCATCTATGTAGTAAGGGCGAATTCTACTTTGAACCTGTTCAGTTATACAAATGAACTTCCCGTCTTGAAAGTTCCATTTTTAAAATCCCTCGTGCGTTTTTCATAGAGACACACGAGGCTCATGCATCTTTGACTTGATTAAATTGTCTCAAGCATTTTCAATTGACTTAAATAGATTTAGGAGACTGTAAGACACATGAGACTCATGCGTCTCTCACCAACTTAGATTTTAAAAAAAGAATTTGGAAGTTCCATCTATTGGCATTTGGCAATGAATCTTGAAAAATACATCGATCAATGCATGTCATAAAATGTTTGAATTGAATATCAATATTGGTTACTCCAAAACTCAATTCAGAACATATCAAAATAGAAAGTGGAAATGTATCGGTTAACAATAACGCCCCTAATTCCTTTGCTCAGTAATAAAATTTGCAAGCCAATTTCGTCAAAAAGATAGAAACAAACGAAATTTAGATTAAAATTGATTGTAGAAAATTGTCAACTCTCTTGGAATCAAATATTTTAGGAATTTGATATCCTCCTTATTTCCTAAGGTGGAAAGCAAAAAACCTTTTACAAAATTTGGTAAATTTGATTCAGGTGAATCACTATTCATCCAAGCTTTTCCTCAAATCTGCAGGTCACTCCTTTTCCCCTCTGATTCGATTATTCTCGTACGTATCATCAATTTTGTAATTAACCCCTTTTTTTTTCTGGATTCCTGTTGATGTAGGTTTTTTTCCTTGCAAATTG
The DNA here is from genome assembly GCF_004379255.2 of Salvia splendens. Classification (NCBI taxonomy): domain Eukaryota; kingdom Viridiplantae; phylum Streptophyta; class Magnoliopsida; order Lamiales; family Lamiaceae; genus Salvia; species Salvia splendens. The sequence goes on from NC_056041.1 coordinate 10,890,623, forward strand.
ATCGCAATTTGTCGAGCTGAAACGGAGACGACGCCGTGTAGATGAGTTCCCGTGCGTTGAGAAGACGGTTGCAGAATGAAGATATTGGTGGAGAAAGCCATGATCGCTGCGAGACCTCGGCATCGGATGCGTTGAGCCAGCCGTTGCTGGCAGATGGAGATAATGACTATAATAAACCCAAGGAGGTACTTGCCATTATATTTTCTCGATCTAAGATGAGCTTTTTGAATTGATTTTAGTAGTGCTGTTGTATTTCTTAAAATTACATTACTTAATTATAGGGGACGTCGCTTGGGGAGTTTTTGGATGAAGAACGACGTAAAGAGGATCCGCATTGGACTATAGTGTTCTCGAACGTGATTGTGCAGTGGGCTCAATGGATAGGTCAGCATTCACTTCAATTTTGGTTGCTTGATTTTGTGCTTTTGAGTGTGTTTGTGCTAGTATTGTATTGCTGGTATAGTTTGAGCTACAGATTGATTCGTGATAGTTAATGTACGAAGTTATGACTTGATCTGTAATTCTTTCTCCTTCAGCAAATGTTGTTCTTGGTTCTGGGTCTCTACTAGCTCGAATCATAGTACCATTTATTTCGGGCACTCAAAGTGGAGATGGCTACCCCCTTCCACCTGTTTTACTTAGTCCCTTGCAGGTATAAAACAACTTTATCCACTGTCTTTTAAAAGAGGAGTTACTCTCCTATCCTTTCATTTTTTGATGATTCTAGAGAAAATGTTCTTGGGGTAGGCTGTAGGCATGATTTTTATTTACGGTGAAAATAGTCGGGTAGACATCAATTTAAGTTGCTTGGTTAAAGGATTTTTGAAAGTGAAATTCTTTGTTGCTGATGTTCAAAGCTTATACCACATGCATTATATTTTATGGCAAAGGTTGACATTAGGTAAATGCTCTGCTTGTGTGCCTTAGAATATGACTTGCAATTGATAGAAGTAAGGATAACAACAATATAACTGAAACGAAGGTATCTAATTCTAAAGAAGGACAATCTGGCCGAATGTATCCTATTTGTTTGACAGAAGGACTGACACAATTGTAATGCATATGAACTGCTTGTAAAAATCGTTTGGCTGAGAATTGAACAACATATATGATTGCTGGAGATGATAATCTGCTAAAGGGATTTCAAGGATGGGATGGCTAACTCGTCTCTCATGTGGCACCGCACATCCAAGTGCTATAAACAATATTTTGAAAATAATCAACTCTACCCACTACCCATTAATAACTAACTGCATACACCATCCTCCTATCTATAACTGATCTTCCATGTAATCTGCCACAATCCGTCCCCCTCCACGTAAGCTGCTCGACCTTTATATATATTCAACCACATTCCTCTTTGCCTTTGGTCGTAGTTATTCTATATCGTCTCCAATTGATGTCAGCAATGCTCAAGTAACTCCTAGAAAATGTGAATTTTTCTTGATCTGTATGCATGATCTTGTTATTACTATTTTTACACTTTTTCTGCTTGTCATTGAAAATGAAGTGGATTGAAATAGGGAATTGGTCTAGTGGGAAGAATGCTAATTACTTTGTATATTTGTTAAGTTACATGTGAACTATTTGGTCTCGTGACAGGAATGTTATTTTTGTTCTTTTCATTTACCGTTTACTCCACATTCGTCCATATTGTTGGGCATATAAACAATGATTAGCATCTCATTCTTGATTTGATTAATAACAGGAAGCAAGACTAAAATATCTAAAGCAAAGGCTTTCGATTCCTTTTGATGGCACCTGTTCAGATCATCAAGTATGTATTTGCTTCTTCGTCTATCGCCCCCCCCCCCCCCCCCATAATAAAAAAAATAAAAAAATAATAAAAAAATAAAAAATAAAATTTATGTCCTTGTACATTAATTTGATCGCGGTTCTATTTGATCCCTTTAGTAACTTAGTAAATAGATCAGGTGGTTTACCGGTATGAGTAATGGTCAGAGATGAGCCAAGTGAGTTTTGTGTATGATTATATGTAAATGCTTGATATTTTGTTTTCAGGATGCACTTAGACTACTTTGGAGGTTAGCATATCCTGATAGACCCCTCCCAGCTCTTAAATCAGAGCTCTGGAAAGACATGGGCTGGCAGGGATCAGACCCTTCAACAGATTTCAGGTGTGGTGATAAGCGAATAGTTTGATGAGCTGCAATTGTATGAATTCCTATTTTGGTGGAAGCTAATGCACAATATATATTTAGGGGTGGAGGCTTTATATCATTGGAGAATTTGATCTTCTTTGCCAAGACATATCCGGTTTGTATTCTCCTTTGACGTGAGTTATTATAGGTTAATCCTTTTTGTTAAATTTTGTTTGAACTGGTAACTACTGCCAAATCTTAAGAGCACATGTTATAGTTTAAAGCATAGATGTGTGCAGTAGTTGTAACTTTGATTTACATCTCCATCTCTGCTCTTTTTTACTAAAAATGATGGAATTAATCTTTCCATGTCTATGTTTATGCGAAGTGCTGCAAAAAGTTATGATGAATTTGACAGTTTTATAGATTCCATGTTTGATGGTGGTGAGCAGCAGAAAAGCCATCTCACTTGGTGTTCAATGTATGTAGTCTGAAAAGTTCTTTAAAATGGGACTGTTGTCGTTCCCATTTTCTCTGTGATGGGATCTGGAGCTTTATTGTCATGGATAAGTATTAGGGATCTAATTTCAGTCGTGAAAGTCATCTGAAATCTGAGATTTGATAATTTGATATAGATTTATTTATATTCATGTGTCACTTCTCTTTACGCATGACAGGAAGCATTTCAAAACTTGTTGCACAAGAGAGATGGAGACAGGTCAGAGTGGGAGTATCCGTTCGCTGTGGCTGGCATCAATGTCTCTTTTATGCTGGTTCAAATGTTAGATCTTCAATCAGGTTCTTATGGGCTCTATAATGTTTTTTTTACCTACAATCTCCATCAATTTTGACCTTGTTTGTTTGATGACAACTATGCAACTAGATTGAACAGAACTCATTCTAGTTATTACGTTTGTTGGAATGATGGGAACATTGGGAAGCCTTCGTTCATCAAAAGATCATATTTCGTAATGAGTTTAACCTCAAGAATTTGCTTTGAGTAGTAATTTACCCCAAGTATGGAATATTTCTGCAGGTAATCCTAGCAAGTTAGCTGGTCAACGCTTTGTGCAGATGCTCAGCCACGATGATATGGCCTTCGACAACCTCTTTTGTGTCGCGTTCAGGATGCTGGACGCGCAGTGGCTTGCCAAGCATGCCTCATATATGGAATTCAACGTAATAACATATCTATAGCGTGATTGTTTCTCATACTACCTTCATCGCTTATTGATCCAACATATCTTTGTATACAGGAAGTTCTTAAATCCACGAGATCACAACTAGAGCGCGAGATGGCGCTGGAAGATGTCTCGGGGGTGAAGGATTTGCCGGCATATAATTTACTGAGAATATAATCACACGCAACATTTTCTTGTGAGTTGTGTACAATTTTTATATAACTTCACTCACTTCGAAGAAACTACTCTTCCTGTACCCAAAATTTGTTTCATTTGTTGGAAATTACACAAAAAATAGCAGATAGACAATGGCTCTCTACTAGACCATTTAGCCGAAAGTGAACAAACATTAAGAAACAAAAACAGGGAAGAAAAACTTTAAACGACACATTAGGCCATTGAAGTTTTTGATACTAATATAAAATTATTTTATATTTTAACTTATAGAAATTTTAATATATATTTAAGGTTATTAAGAATTTTCAAGTTGCAGAGGCAGGGAAAATAATAAGCAGAGAGCAAGAGAGGTGATGCATTTGATAGTATATTGAAGAAACAAAGCAAAATTCGAAGCAGCCTCGATATTTTACAGATATCGGTTATTACAAAAACATCTCCACCACTGCATCAAGCAGTGCCGGACGATTTGAGGGACCAACGTTGCAGCCGTTCAGCGGCTAGCCTCACCTGAAGGTCCCAGTCTGTTTGAAAAGCCATATAGCTGAGTGACAACGTCTGAACTAGGATTCCGATGATCATTCCAATCCATATACCCTGCACGTGGAAATCGCCTTGTCAGTAACAAAACACGACACCCGGTATGCTCGTGACATACATAGCCAAGAATCTAACAAAGGATCTTATTCAGGTTTTTACCTCAACTTCTAGATGTGCAACGTATCCGAGTAGAGCACCAATTGGAATTCCGACAAAATAGTACGAGCACATATTGATGACTGCCACCGTTCCTTGCAGACCGGCCCCTACGGACACCCCTGTTCCAACAACAATAATTGAGCATTTGAACACGACAAAAAACAGGACAGTGCAGCGTGGCTAACCTGAGAGAACCGGATAGATACTGTTGAGCAGCACAGAAATGGCAAGCAGATGAGACAGATTTGAGACGGCTTTCACTACTGTCACGTCGTTGGTGAATAAGTATCCGAGGTTGTGGCCGAAGGCAAGACAAGTGATGCTGCAGAGCACCCCAATCACCACAGAAGTGGATAGAAGTACTTTGATTGAGAATTTAGTTGCCTTAGCATCTCCTCGTCCCAGCTCATTCGAAATCCGTACACTACACAATCACGCAGTTTCCACAATTCAACAGAAAAACACAAGAGCTCAAGAGAATCGACACGTTTAGATTGCATAGCATACATACCACGCAGCACCAAGAAACCCGAGGCAGAGCATGAACTCCCACCCGTTGACATTTAGACTGCAAACACGGATCCTTACTCAGTCAGTCATCATCTTTATAGCAGGAGACACACCTAAGGAAAACGAAACACTTACCAAATGGAAAACGCAGATATAGCAACCTCAGCATTGTGCATGTACCCGGCCAACAACACCAGTATCGAATTGTACCACAGTTCCAAACTGCAGATAACATTCAGATTTCAAAGCATGTAAAACAAGACGATTACACTAAGTTACGAGAGATATACCAAACCATCACACCAGAGGAAACCGAGAGCTTTATCACAGGCAAGAGATCCTTGAAAGCAGCACTGCTGAACCCGGTCCAAGTCTCAGGACACCAGCCTCCTAAGATATACACTAACTCAGAGAAGCTGACCACAACAGACGATATGTTGAGGGCGGCCATGGCGCCAGGAATCCCCCAGTTGAAATGGCTCACGAAGAGCCACGACAGCAGGACATGCACGGTGATCTGCACCACGGATATCCAAGCCACCACGATGTTCTTCTGCTGCGCTTGCAGATACATCTGGATCGTGAGAACGAAGACATAGTTGTACAGCATGGGGATGAACCACAACGAGATGTAACCCGATGCAGATGCAATGTCCGGCTCTTGGCCTAGCAGTCTGAATATGGCCCCACCGAAGATGAAGAGAGGCATCAAGAGGGTGCAGGTTATCAAGTTCACAATCCATGATCTTTGCAGATAAATCCCCATCATATAATGCTGTTTCGCACCGTATGCTTGTCCACACAGAGTCTCGGTTGCACTCGACATGCCAATCTGTATTACTATTAGGCCTCATTGTTTCAAACATAGGACATATGTGAATGGAGGAAGAGTGGGAAGGCGGAAAAATACCAGAATTCCATTGGCGAAACGAACTGTGAGGGTCTGAACGAGCGCGTAAGCAGCAAGATCAACGGCGCTTATGTGGCCGATGAAGGACTGAGTGACGATCAAGGCACCGAAGGACGAAACTCTGGCGATTATGCCGGGAAGAGCAATCCACCATATCTTCTTCGACTCCTCGTAAATTCTTTCCTTCAAATTAGCAACCTCATTTTGCTCTGAGCTCAGCAGATGATCATGAATGCCATAATCCATAGCTCTGCACATTTCCCACCAAAAAAAATAATCTGTTAGTATTTTTACATGCAACATTTTGTGATGATTTTGATTGATCTAAGACAAGATGCCATGAAGGCTTAGTTAGGGAAGAGGAAGATGAATTACTTTTTTTGGGCTGCCACTACAATTCTTTCTCCACACAAGCTTAAATTTGAGGACGACTGTCAGATAAATAAAAAATACAAGCAAGTACGAATCCATCGTGCGAGTTTGTAGAGATATTCTAATGATTTTTATAACTTATTCCCTCCGTCCATAAGAATATGAACTATTTCCCTTTTTTTTCCGTCCGTATGAACTTTCTAATTTTAAAAAATTCAAACAATATACTATCCCTACACATAATTTTATTTACAATTTACACCAACTATTAACACTTACGTGGACCCTCTTTCCCCTGACATTATTTTCACTAGCCTTTTCTCTCTCTTTGTTACTTTTGTCTTTATTTATTAAAACTCGTGCCGAACCCAAAGTTCATATTGTATTGGGACGGGGGAGCATGATTTACGGCGCTTCGATTTCATTGTCGTGTAAGCAACTTTCCGATCCTTTTGACTTTGGTGCAACTTGATTTCTTCAAATAAAATTTAATTTTATCTGAACAAGCATCTTTAACATATTAACAACTCGAATTTACTTGCATCCACTCCTAAATCTAGATTCTAGACGACTTTTAACATATTAAAATGAGTTGAAGGTATTTTTAATATCACACATGACGACACATCGAGTTGTATTTTTTGCATTAATAATAATGCTTCCGAAGCACTATTTGTATTTGTTCTTACATGTAGTCATCACAATCAAACTCCAACAAACGCAAAAAGGGTCTAATTTAAAAGTTGACATTTTGTTTATTAAAATCGCAGGCGACCGATACAAGTAATGATAAGCTATATAATTATACACTCGGTACTTACATGGCCTCTAATCTATTATTATTAATTTCTTAATTCATGTTACTGTTCTTTAATACACACACATAATGCGGGGATATCATTAATTATTATTGTGAAAATCTAAATCTGACCTGCACATTTTTATGCTTTCATGAACACTAAGACCCGTCTATATATTAGAGAGAATCATAGTTCAAATTCTACAATTTCTACCCCATGTTAAAAAAAGAAAGAAATAAAGAAAACTTTCATAATTTGTTGGTAAATTACATCCCTAAAAACGTTTTATAAAACGATGAGCACTAGTTCTCTCTTTGTTCGTGTTGTGGATAGAGTGATCTCCAATTCGATTTGTAACTAATACTTCTCCGTCCACGAAAAATAGCCTCATTTTACTATTTTTGGATGTCCACAAAAAATAGTCTAATTTCTCTTTTATACTTTATCCATTTTTTTCTCATCTTTCTTACATTACCCACTTTTTTTTCTTAATTCTCTTTGTGACTTTATCAATTCTTTATAGATGGAGGGAGTAGTAGTTAGTTCATTGTATTTTCATTTTGTTATTTTATTTAATTCTTTATTTATTTTGACATCTTTACTCAGTGTAAACCAAATTTTTCTAACAAAGTAGTACTAGCATAATGTTAGAAAGACAAAATTAAAGGCAAAATCAACATCCCAATTTGTATGTATGCGTGTTAGGTATGAAATGTCCGGACGATTTAATTTTATAGTTGACTTGGAACTTCTTGTTGATATTAAGCCATGTGATCTTTGTCTTCATCTATTCTCTGTTGATTTGCTTTTTGAAATATATACATTACACACGGCAAAAAAGAACGATCTTTTTTCTTTTCTAGTTTCCCAATTTTGATAAACTAATTGACAATTTAATTAGTTTCATATGATTGCTTTGTGTGTGTGTGATTTTTAATCACACTCAACAAAGGAACAATACTAGATGATGATTGATGAGTACTTTCCGCTTAACTTAAAATCGAGCAATTCTGTCTTTTAATTATTTTTTAATTGAAAGTGCGATTCAATTTTTACAAACCATCATCAAATAATCATCACAAAATTCTAGCAAAGCAGGATGTAAGTCTTAAGTCCAATCAGATCATCACGCCAGATGATACAGAGAGCCTGATTGTTCCACGTCTCTCTACAACCACCACATGTGATGTACATGAGCTGCCCTACATTCGGTATCACATACGCCAAAACAGTAGACACCATCACACCAAACCCCAGCTTCACAGACAGAAGCCACGAGAAGAAGACGTGTGCTAGCATCGACATCACTGAATAGAACGAGAGAATAAAGTTCTTGCTCTGAGACTGAGGGCAACTCGGAAGATCACACTGAAGACAAGGGCGTATGCAGCGAGCTGCATGGAGCTGAAGTGGCCTATAAAAGCTTGGCTGATTACATGTATTCCAAATGTTGAGAATGGTATTAAGATAGCTGGACCTGCAACAATCCACAGTTTTTTGGTCTCATTCCATATCTTATTCTTCAAAAACAACGAAGACTCTGCCTCGTGTTCTAGCAGATTTTGATGGATGCCGCCTTCCATTTGATGCATATCAAACTCTGTCTGCAAAATGTAGGTGATGGTTGGGCGAATTTTTGATGGTTGTAAATGCAGGTAATGAATATAGATCACGACACAAGGAATTACGTGGTTCGATTTACTGAAGTAAATCTACGTCCACGGGAAGAAAGGAGGGCAAGATTGTATTGCTTGATCTGGTTTACCAGCTTACAAATACAGACTTGCTATATGATATTTTGTGTCTAGAGAGCTCTCCCTCTCCTATCTGATCTAAGTTCTATTTATACATTGAACTAAGATCGTGGCTTGCATCACCACTAACTAGGTCGTGGCTTACATCATCACTAATTAGGTCGTGGCTTACATCATCACTAATTAGATCGTGGATGTCGTGGAGGTCATGAGATCCTGCATGGGTCCACCACTAAATAGATCGTGTAGTGGAGGTCGTGGAGGCTCTGCATGAGTCCACTATCTCCCAGTTTGGTCGAATACTGAGACCGAACTGCTGAACTATTGCCGAGCAGCTTTTGCCGATCTGAGAGTAGAGCTTGATTGGTCGGCTTTTACCGAGCTGTAGGCTGGGGCCGAACTCTTTGGTAATGCCGAACTGATTGGTCGGCTTTTACCGAGCTGTAGGCTAGGGCCGAACTCTTTGGTAATGCCGAACTGATACTCTTCCTTGGGCTTTGGGCTGATGGGCCGTCACTGCTATTGGGCTTGTTTAGTACGTACCCCATCACTACCCCCCCGAAAAGCGAAGTGAATCACTTCGGCGAAGCGAGTCACTTCGGCATTCTGGATAAAGGTACGGGGGAGGCTGACGTTAGGGGACGTGCCTTGCACGTGACTGCATTAAATGCGACAGTAAAATCCGGCCGTTGAATCCTGAAAAGGTGGGATTCGAAACGGTGCGATGATTTTGAAATCTTCTCCGAATCTGATAAATACGTCCTTTCTTCATCAGTTGAACACTTTTGCTATTGCTTCTTCTGCATTCTCTCTCTTTAGCGAAAAAATTTCCTTCCGCTTTCAAGAATTTCTTCAGAATTTTTTCAGACTTTCAAAGAGTAAGAACCATGTCTTCTTCTTCTTCTTCTGAGTCAGGTAGCGGTAGGAAAGGGGGTAAGGGGTCTTCTAGCCGGAAAGAATCCGGGGAGAAGACCGTAGAGTATTTTCACAGCATCTTGAGTAAGGATACTGTGATATCCCTTCACGAAAAATATTTTTTTCCTGGGGGGAAGGTTGCGATTCCCGACGACCTTCATAGGGCTGACTCGCCGCCGGAGGGTTACGCCACCGTTTACGAAGCCGGCTTGGAATGCGGGCTTCGTTTCCCTCTTCCCCCTGCCTTTGTAGAGCTGCTTGATTTTTTTCAACTCCCTTTAGGTCAGGTGACTCCGAATTCTTGGAGGCACTTATCGGCCTTTGCTGCCGAACTGCGTAGGCTAGATAAGGATCTGTCTCTGAGGGCAATCCTTAATTTTTTCCAGTTTAAAAGAAAAGGATCTTGGTTTTACTTGATCCCTTTACAGCCTTTTAGGGCCTTCTGCAAAACCAAGTGGCCAAAGTGGCAGCATCGCTTCTTTTTTTATAATAGGACAGCGGCTCCGGGCTTTCCCTGGAGAGGGCCGAAGTCCGTGATTCCTCATCCTCGGTTAGAACCGTTGGACGAGCTCGAGGGCGAGCTCAATAAGATTCCTATGATTAGGAAGCAGTACCTGGAGTCTGAGCTCGTCAAGGGCGACTTCGTGTTCGACTCCTCGTCTTCGGACGAAGAGACTGAGGGTGAGGAATTCTTTTTTATGCATTACTGCCTTGACGACGAAAACTGACCTTGTTTTCTTGCTTTTTGGCAGTGAACTTGCTGAACAAGATTAGCCGCAAATCCTCCGAATCTAAGGAACCGGAGAGGCCGAAAACCACCAGCTCGGCGTCTGATGCCGAGAAGAATCCGAAGAGGCAAAAGACCTCTTCGGATCCAAAAAAGCCGGAGTCCACTTCGGCAAAGGGGAAGGGGAAGGCCCAGAAGCCCCCAAGAGCGCCAGAGAAAGACGTGGTCTTGGCGCCTCCTTCGGAACATATCTGTGAGCCCTTTTTATGGCCCACGGACTTCGCCGAGGTGAATTCTCTTCTTGATTTTCTGGCCTTGCTTTTTTCCTGTATTTTTTGTGGCCCCTGTTGACTCTTTCCTTTTTCCATTTTCAGAGGAACGATATGCTCTCCAAGCTCGTCGCCGTTGAACTCTCCAAAGCGTCCAACGATTATGCTGAGATGCAGAGGAAGTTGGCGGCAGCTCGTCACCAGGCCGAACAGGCTAAGGCCGACTTTGAGAAGGCCAGAGCTGCTAGGATCTCGGCCCAGGATGAAGCTCAGTTTGCCAAAAACCAGCTCGTCATCCAGCGAGAGCAGACGAAACGGAGGGATGCTGCCGCCGTGGTTGCCCAAGGGGAGGTTCTCCGTGCTTTCGCGGAGAAACTCTTTCTGAGCAATCAATTTTCGGCCTTTGTCGGTGATCTGCTGAAACTGATGACCGATAATGCCGAGCAGGGGCCCGAAGTCGTTCTGCCGCTGTACGGCCGAGAGATAGCAGCTCGTCTCCAGAGTCTGCCGCTCCTTGAGGAGCTTGCTTCGTCCTCGGTCCTGCTTTCTGCTGACCGAGTTCGTAGTTGCCGAGCTGACCGGGACGAGAATATGGAGGCTATCTTTGCCTCCTTAGGGCCAGTTTCACCCGCTCCAATTTTCCACGGAGAGGGTGAGACCGAGCAGCCTGATCGGCAGACCGGAGACAGGCAGGCCGAGCAAGAGGTGCTGCTGATCGGTGATGGGGGCACCGAGCAGGCTGGGAGGAGCAGGGAGGCCGAGGCTGAAGCTGAGGCAGACAAGGAGAAGGAAGCTGAACCTCACCGAGGAGCCGGAGACGAAGCTGGCGGAGTATGATTTCGTCTCCCTTCTCTTAGTTTAGTTTCTTCCTTGTTGTAAAATGGCTTTGAAGCCCTCCTTGTGTAAAAAAATTTTTTCTTATGAATGAAAAAATTCTTCTTTCTGCACTTGCGTCTTCGTATAGCTTTTCGTACTCTCTTTTACTCCTGTTGTGGTTTACTACCTGCTCGGTAAAATGAAATGCCGAACTGATATAGCAGCTTTGTATTCTTAACTCTTAAGGAGCTGGAGGTACTTCACTGGAAGCGGCTGTACTCTTCCGCTTTAGACGAAGCTGAGAAAAAAGCCATAGCTGACCAGATGAAGAATGACGAACTCTTGGCTTGTTTAGTGAAGCTGGAGGCCGACAATAAGGACTTAGAGTCCGAAAAGAAAGATCTGGAGGCCGAGCTGAACACTGCCGTCGCTGAGAGGACTGCGTATGAGGATTTCATCTGCAGGCGCGGGGGAATGACCATCTCTGAAGTTCAGGAACGAGTTGACGAACTGTGGGAGGAATATCATGTACTCCGGAGGAACAATGCGCTGGAGAGCTCGGCTTGCCAACAAGTCGTGAAATCATTGCGGCACTGGGCTTCTCGGTACGACATCGTTCTTTCCCGGCGTCCTTCAATTGAGAGATTCCTTAGGCATTTCCCGCCAACAGATGCTCATACTCCAGCTCAAACCTCTGATTCACTTGCTCAAAATCCTACTCCAAATCAGCAACGAACTCAGGAGCAACCGGAAACGTCAAGACGAGAACGGACTCAGGAGCAACCGGAAACGTCAAGACAAGGACGGACTGAAGTTCGTAGAGGAGCTGTGATTATGAGTGAGCAAGATCAACAAATGCTTCGTGAAGAGACTCTTCGCCGCCGAGGTGCCAGAACTTCCCGGGCTCAGGGAAGAGGCGGCAGGTCGATTAGAGCATCTCGTCGACCTGCTTATTCTTCAGCTGCCCGGAATGACCGAACTCGGCTTCACGAGGATTTTGTGAATAGATGGCTCAACTTTAGCAACCAGGGACAGTAGAATAGTCCTTTGTAATGGCGTAACGCCTTCTCGTAGGGCAGCAGAGTTGTATGCCGAACAAGTTTTAATAAATGAAATCTTCATTTCGCTTCTATTACTGCGTATTTACAGCTCAGCGAAAAAAATTTCATCGTGCTCGTCCTCGGTCTTATGAAGTAAACTTCTTTGACCGGACTCGTCCTCGGTCTTATGAAGTAAGCTTCTTTGACCGGACTCGTCTTTGGTCTTATGAAGTAAACTTCTTTGACCGGACTTGGTCCTCGGTCTTATGAAATAAACTTCTTTGACCGGACTCGTCTTCGGTCTTATGAAGTAAACTTCTTTGACCGGACTCGTCTTTGGTCTTATGAAATAAATTTCTTTGACCGGACTAAGCTTGTGTCCTAATTTGGCGAGTTTTATCGCGTGGATCGGACTTTCCCTTGTCCTAATTCGGCGAGTTTTATCGCGTGGATCGGACTTTCCCTTTGTTGCAGTTCGTTTTAGACGGACTGCTTGTTTCTTAAGCTGAATTGTGGTCTTGTATCCTCCTTAGAAGCTTGGACTCACAATCGTTGGCTTATATATGTTCTAAAAAGGGGATCAGCCTTCGAAGAACAAGATACCTCAGTAACATTTGTAAGAGACGACACGCACATAGACAGACAAAACGCACATAGACAAACAAAACGCACATAGACAAACAAAACGCACATAGACAAGCATGAAAAACAAGTAAAAAAACAAAGAAAGCACATACCCCTAGGACCGAACTAGGCACAAGACTGACTGACCGGACTGTCTCTTACAAATGGAACTTCTTGAGGTTGGAAATGTACCATGTTCGGGGTACTTGTTCTCCTGACATGTGAGTCAATTTGTAAGACCCTTTGCCGAGGACTTCTGACACCCGATATGGACCTTCCCATGTGGGTTCGAGTTTGCCCAGCTTTTCTGCTCGGCTTACTTCGTTGTTTCTCAAGACGAGATCTCCCACTTGAAATTGCAGCTTTTTCACCCTTTGGTTATAATACCGGGCTACTTGCTCCTTGTACTTGGCTGCTTTTATGCAGGCCAATTCTCTTCTTTCTTCGGCAAGATCTAGTTCGGCTCTCAGTCCGTCCTCATTCAGTTCTGCTGAGAAATTAAGAGTTCGGGGACTGGGTATGCCGTTCTCAACCGGAATCACGGCTTCAGTGCCGTACACCATCGAGTTCGGCTCCGGTGTGACTTCGGTCATTTCGCCTGCCTCTGACTCCGGCTGCTGTGATTGCTATGCTTGATGGTGCCGAGCTGATTGCTCGGCACTTTTAAGCGCAATCTGCAAACACTCTTGCTCTTTTTTGATCACCTCGGATGACCGCTATCCCTCCTTTAGTGGGGAAGGAGTTCGGCGAGGAAGCCTCTGATCGCTATGATCGGGCTTCTTTTTGTCTTCTCTAGATGAGCTGTCTAAAGACCGTTTTCGACGGTCTGCCTCATCGGCACGAGAAAACTGGTCCGCAATGTCCCACATCTCTTGAGCTGTTTGCGGACTGCATTCCACGAGCTTTCTGTAGAGAGCTCCGGGCAGGATTCCATTTTGGAATGCCGAAATGACAAGTAGATCATTGAGATAATCTACTTGTAGGCATTCCTTGTGGAACCTCGTCATAAAGTCGCTGATCTTTTCGTCGCGACCTTGACGTGTAGAAAGCAGCTGAGCCGAAGTGATTCGGGCTTCCGCTTTCTGAAAGAACCTCCTGTGGAAAGCATCCATTAGATCTCGGTAAGATCTAATGCTGCCTTGGGGGAGGCTATCGAACCACCTTCTTGCGTTCCCGATAAGCAGCTCGGGAAACAGCTTGCACATATGGACCTCATTGAGACCTTGGTTCGCCATGTTATACTGATAGCGTCCCAGGAAGTCATGAGGATTCACTAACCCGTCATAAGTCATTGACGGAGTTCGGTAGTTCTGTGGCAAGGGAGTTCGGGTGATATCGTCCGAGAACGGAGTCTTCAATGCTCCGTACATGGCGAACCCGACATCTCTTCGGTATGGAGGAGATGGAGTTCTCCTGTGATTCCGGTACCGAGGAGGAACAGGAACATGTCGGGGGTGAGGATTCTTCTTCCTGGAAGACACGGCACTACTGCGGTAGTGACTTTCATGTCTGGATGAGGAGGGAGAATCCACCGTTTTCGTCTCCGGCTTTTGGCCTTTTTGCAGGAAAATTAAGAACTCTTCCTGCTTCTCGGCCAAAAACAACTTGACAGCCTCGTTCAAATTGGGCTGCTGGGAAGACTCGGTGCGATGAGTCTTTGAGCGGCTTGTTCCTTCTCCGTGAGAACTGGAAGTAGATTTCCCCCGAGGCTGTTTTCCAGACCTGCGGGCTGGACTAGCTTCCTCATGGTTATCACGAACGGTATTATGGGTGTTACGTGATCTGGTATGCATTTTTTTTGGTGGAAGAGGATCAAAAACTCGCTTTATCACAAATTTGGTTCTCTGTTTCCCACAGACGGCGCCAGTGATGGTTGGGCGAATTTTTGATGGTTGTAAATGCAGGTAATGAATATAGATCACGACACAAGGAATTACGTGGTTCGATTTACTGAAGTAAATCTACGTCCACGGGAAGAAAGGAGGGCAAGATTGTATTGCTTGATCTGGTTTACCAGCTTACAAATACAGACTTGCTATATGATATTTTGTGTCTAGAGAGCTCTCCCTCTCCTATCTGATCTAAGTTCTATTTATACATTGAACTAAGATCGTGGCTTGCATCACCACTAACTAGGTCGTGGCTTACATCATCACTAATTAGGTCGTGGCTTACATCATCACTAATTAGATCGTGGATGTCGTGGAGGTCATGAGATCCTGCATGGGTCCACCACTAAATAGATCGTGTAGTGGAGGTCGTGGAGGCTCTGCATGAGTCCACTATCTCCCAGTTCGGTCGAATACTGAGACCGAACTGCTGAACTATTGCCGAGCAGCTTTTGCCGATCTGAGAGTAGAGCTTGATTGGTCGGCTTTTACCGAGCTGTAGGCTGGGGCCGAACTCTTTGGTAATGCCGAACTGATTGGTCGGCTTTTACCGAGCTGTAGGCTAGGGCCGAACTCTTTGGTAATGCCGAACTGATACTCTTCCTTGGGCTTTGGGCTGATGGGCCGTCACTGCTATTGGGCTTGTTTAGTACGTACCCCATCAGTAGGTGTTTTTGCTTTTCAGAATGAGGAAATTGTAAGTGGAGCTTTAGATAAGACTTAAAGAGTGTAGTAGTATCTTTTTTTCAAGTTTGAACTCATGATTCATCAATCAAGTAACAAAGATATCTTTATACCAGCCATTTATTAATAAGGTGATTTAACTTCATTTTGTGATTTCAAATCATACAAGATGAAAACCACTCTAGAGTTGAAAAAATGGATCATAATGCAATCAACAATGTATGAAACAACAACACAAGGGATGGCGGAATGGAAATAGGATTTTTCTTGGGATTTAGTAAGATTAAAGTAATTCTGCTCAAAGATTGGAATACAATTTTCCATGTTTTCATTGTTCAGACGTAGATAACAACATAAGACTTGCAGCTGTTAGTAAGATGTTGTAATAACTAAGATGAAGAAATTGTTAGAATGATTCACCTGAATTCTTTCTTATTCTTCTTCAATGTATTCTTTTGCTGTTATTTGCAAGCTACTATATAGGAAATATGAAACAGAAATCTGGTTTTCATTTTTTTAGTGTCACCTTTAAATATTGATGATGCATAAACGTGCTCTACTTAACTAATCCAACTCCAATGAAGTGTGACACCTAAATTTAATTTCTACGATTAAAATAATTGGTATAATTATTTAGAGACAACTGCATTTTTAGTCACTTAATATTACATTAATATCATTCGCAGTTCCTATTTTATAAAAATATCACCATTAATCCCTAGACATTAATAAAATATCACTAAAAGGAGTAGGTAAATAGTTCTAATTAATGGTACTCCAAAATTCATCTCAATTTGAGTTTTTGAGTAAAATATTAAGTACTAGTAATTTTTAGTTTACACTAAAACAAACTCAAAATTTATTTTCAAATTTTATGAGTAAAAAAAGTAAAAAGATATAAAATATATTTTTTAAAATGAGTTTAATATAATTATTAAAATAAAATCACTATTTAATATTATAATAAAAAAATTAAAATTTCAATGTAATGTAAATAATTGAAGATGTTTCTAAAAATATATGAATAGCGATAATCGATATGTAATTCATTAGTTTGACTAGTTATAAAGTTTTAAATATTTCAACTTACTAGAAATAGAATATATTCTAGAATATTAATAGACATGATGTTACAGCACTAAGTTTACTTATTCAATATCAATTAATAAGAAATTCGATATAGAGAGGGGTTAAGTCAAACTATACCATCACTATTTTATTTAGAAGCTGTCACGTGGCCTGTATTATTATTAATTTCTTAAATCTTAATACACACACATGATGCACGCAGAATCGTAGCATAATTTACCGGGAGTTATCATAAAATTACTATTTTGAAAAGGCTAAACCTAATGATTTTTGTAGTGGAGAAAGAAAAGATGGAAAACTTCCATAATTTCCCGGTGAATAATATTACTAACAAAACTAATGTTTTCAATCATCAAAAGTTTAGATATTCTAATTTGGAATTGGCTTTAATATATTTGATTCGCATATAAATTTAATAACGATGTATTTTTTTTTCTGGTTGTTTATGGATTTGATGGATTGATATTGATGACTTTCAACAAATCGAATTCACTCCTAAATCTAGATTCTAAACGACTATTAATATTTTAAAATGATTTTAAGTCAAGTCTTGATCATTCGAAGAAACTTACTATTTTTTTTGGGATCACGCATCGAGTTGTGTTTTTACATTAAAACATTGTGTCCATAGCACTATATATGTGTTCGTACATGCATCACAATCAAACTCCAATAAACCAAAATGATCGTAATGTTGCAATTACTTTAAAATTACATTCTCTTACAAAAATCGCGACGATATTACAACGAATTTAGAAAGAGAACACCGATTTTATCCAAAAAGAATTTATAAGTTTGAAATTTTATTCATAAAGCAATTTGTAGGCTCTATGATTACTTTATTATACACTCGGTACTCACATGGGCTCTATTATTATAAATTTCTTAGTTTTTATTTTAATGCACACACATAATATATGTGCGAGGTTATCATTAATTATTAATGTGAAAAAGCTAAATCTGACCTGCATACTTTTTTTTGCTTTCGTGAACACTAAAGCCTGGGAAATTATTAAATATCGAAGTTGATTTGACCGAAGTCACTCTATTTTTGTTGACGTTATTTTGCATGAAAAGCTACAGTGCATATTTCCTTCTTTTTAGGTATTTAATTGGTTTTGTGCTGATTATATTATGATGTTAGTGCACTAGAAGAAATATTCACAAAAAGATTTACTATTCCATCAAAGATCAAAGTATACATTAATTTAAAAAAAATCATGATACAACCTCAAAGTAAATCTCCAAATACTCAATTTAGAAGGAAAGCAAATTTAAAAGAAAATAATTGGATAGTAGTACTCTGTTGTTATGAACGAGGCCCTAAAAATATTTGTTGCAAATTAAACATGCATATAGGGATTTATTTTATTTACTACAGCACCAACCCTTTTTGCTTTTTTCTATTTCCTCCGTTTCATTTTGCAGAGATATGGATGGGGGTGATCCGTTTCTGAGCAAGCGAAATCTGTTGAAGATGAATGATGAGTTCAAATTTATCTAAAATCATTGGAATTGGAATTGGAATTGAAAATGAAGTAATAGATAAAATCCATTGATGAGTAGTACTTGCCTGTTTATCCCAATCTGTGATGCAAGTCATCCAAACAAGTATAGTAGTTTGGACAGCAGTTCCCATTATTATCCCTACCCACACACCCTACCAAACATCCATGTTAGTTAGGCTTGTAATGCTAAACAATTGAGAAACATAGATGAGCTTAACATGAGTAGTTTAGCTCGACTCGACTCGACTCGATCGGACTCACCACAACTTGCAGCTTCAAGACATAGCCAAGAATGACTCCCAGAGGCAAACCAATCAAGTAATATGAAGCCAGATTCACATATGCCACAATGCCTTGTTGCCCAGCTCCATTAGCCACACCTGCAATGCTTCACACAATATTCATCTTCTTCCTCATACACTTGCATATTTCAATGCTTAGCAGAGAGAGTGGGCTGCGCTTGCCTGAGAGAACCGGCTGAACGCTGTTTAGCAGCAGAGTAAACGCGAGCAGAGGAGACAGATGAGCAACTGCCCCAGCCACTTCCTCACTATTGGTGAACACGTACGCTGCATTCTCCCCATACACCAAGAAACACACAAACAACACTAAACCGATGCTGAATGATGTTCCAACCGCCATCAAAATCGAGAACTTTACTGCCTTCGCATCCCTCCTTCCCAGCTCGTTTGACACACGAACACTCGCTGCTGCCATGAACCCAAATGCTATCATCAGAGCCCATCCGCTGATGTTAAGACTGCAACAAACAATGTACAGATCTATAGTCGCGTTAATGGATCTTACAAACCAGAGACAGAGGGACGAAGAAGTATACCAGATAGAAAGAGCATCAATTGTGACCTCTGCATTACCCATATTTCCAGCCAGAAGAATTAGCACAGTGTTGTAGCAGAACTCTAGGCTACAAATACGGCAAGAAACACGCGCTGTAGAAACACCATAAAAAAATATAACAAACTTCTAGATAAGCAGGATATGAGTCTAAGTCTAACCAGATCATCACACCAGATGATACAGAAAGCTTGATTGTACGTCCAAGATCCTCGAATGCCAAGGCCGTAAACCCCTTCCACGTCTCTCTACAACCACCACTCGTGATGTACACGATCTGGCCTACATTCGGTATCACATACGACAAAACAGTAGACACCATCACACCAGTAACACCAAACCCCAACTTCACAGACAAAAGCCACGAGAAGAAGATGTGTGCTAGCAACGACACCACTGCAAAGAACGACAGAACAAAGTTCTTGCTCTGTGACTGCAGGAACGAGTTGCAGCTATACAGCACAGCGTACAAGAACGAGACAGCAACGAACCACAGAGCAAAATCCCCTGCCACATCAGCAATCTCGTGATCCTGGCCTAATGTTTTCAAAATCGGGGCAGCAAATATAAACATTGGCGTCAAAAGGGCTGAGGCAACGAGCAATATGATGCATGATTGCTGAAGATACACGCCTAGCTTGTGATACTGTTTGGCGCCAAACGCTTGCCCACACAGCGTTCCAACCCCGTTAACCATGCCAAGCTGCAGAATCAGTGTTTATAAGAAGAAACACATGATTTTTTCACATATTATCTCATTTTATTGTCAAATTTGTGAGTGTACAGATAGTGCACCTGCACACCAAGGACAATCCGGAAGATCACAGTGAAGACGAGGGCGTATGCAGCAAGCTGCATGGAGCTAAAATGGCCTATAAAAGCTTGGCTGATTACATGGATTCCAAATGTTGAGAATGGTATTAAGATAGCTGGACCTGCAACAACCCACAGCCTTTTGGTCTCATTCCATATCTTATTCTTCAAAAACGACGACTTTGCCTCGTCTTCTAGCAGATTTTCATGGATGCCGCCTTCCATTTGATACTAATTAACCCTTTTTCCTGCAAAACATAGGTGTTTTTTGCTTTTCAAGTTTAAATGCATGATTCAACAAGCAAGTAAGAAAGATATCTTTATATCTGCCAGGTATTAACAATGAGATTCAACTAAATTATGTGATTTTAAATCATACAAAATGAGCTTGCTTCAATTTTCGGAGCTCCCTGCTGAAAAACACTCTTAAAATAGAGTTGAAAATTTTCACTTATTTCAAACCGTACACAGCTATAGCCACAGATGATGAATCATACAGTATTTCTAAAATTAACAACAATGAATGAATGAAGCAACAGCAAAAGGGAGGGCAGAATTGAGAAATTTTCTTGGGATCTAGTAACATTAAAGTAGTTGTCCTCCAATATTTTCAAGATTAGAATACAATTTTCCATCTTTTCATTGTTCATAGAATCATACTAGTAGTATGCATAACAAATAAGACTTGCCAATACAGACATTAAGATGAAGAAATGGGTAGAATGATTCACCTGAATTCCTCCTTCTTCTTCAATGTATTCTTTATGCTGTTTTTTTGCAAGATATACTACTATGAAAGAGACAAATACTACATATATCTAGTTTTATTTTTTTAGTTTCATCTTTGAATATGGAATAATACTGCTATAAACGAGTAAAATCGTTTGACATTGGTCCCACGTGCTTAACTGAAGTCACAGGCTCTCATCCCATCTCATAATTCATTCTAGATTTTATTAAGTGATTATGTTCTTGATAGGCGTACTGCAAATAATTGTGTAGACCGTAATTCACTGCTTGTATCGATTATCGAATTATCTGTGCCACAAGTTTTTGTATTATCCATTGATATCTATAATTTCAATATGTTAATTGTGGACTCCTATTTATCATAAAATTACAGGAGTATCTTGTTTTAAAATTTGGGTTTGCCTATTGTATCTGGACTTTTTTCTTCATTTGCGGCCGAAACACAGCTTGATCACTAAATCGGAATAATTAATTTATTTTAGATTTTACAACTTTTGTAATTATTATGATCTGGACGTCACGTGATTGATATACAGTTCATTGAGAACGTATGGTTCTACTGATTCAGTTCATTTTTTCCGCAATAAAATTAAAATCTTATCCGTCCCATAAAATTAAAAAATCTTTCTATTTTAGTATGAAAAATAGAAATAGTCTTATTTATATTTAAAGTAACTTCCCTTTCTTTAACAACGCGACCTCACTCTCCACTAAATCCCTATTTTCAAGGAAGTATTTTTAATTTTCGTGAACTACATAAGGAATATTTTGGTACGTTTAAGGATATTTTGAACTTTTGAACTATACGATCATTACTTTTTGCAGAACTATGACTTTACCACTTTCTTTCCTATATCTCTCTCCTTCCATTTAAGAGCAACCTCATCCGTACTCTTACCAACAAGTATATATGGGCTCAGACCCACTTTTACTCCCTACTCTTAAGCAGGAGCACAACACCCACATCTATGCTCTTCCGCAAAGACAAGCTCAAGGTCTCACCATTCTATTATTCAATTTAAATAAAAACATTTCCACAAAATTTAAATACATTAAAAATACCCGGAATAATATTACAAATTACAAATAAAATAAAAATTACATAATTAAAATCCTAGTAATTAAAAATTACATAATGAAGCACCTAAAAATAAAAATTACATAATTAAACTCCTAAAAAATAAAAATTACATAATTAAAGGCAAAAAATACCTCCGTGGAAGACTATTCATCCGTCTCTACCCCTAATGTTCTTTGAAGACCCCGTATCATTGCCACATGTGATCGAAGTTGCTCGGAAGTCATAGTTGACCTATCGGCCAAATTGAGTTGGGTCAAAACCCCCCACAACGAGTTAGTGGGTGGTTGAGGTGGCTCAAAAGGAGGCGGATGGAGTCGCGGTGCGACGGAGGTTAGCCGTCGACGATAGACGCGCCACAAAAAATGGTTCCCAGATTAGTTCGTGCCAATCACCGGATCTTCGGAGATAGACAAAAACGCTTTGAATAATTAATCCATCTCCCCCGGAGTGTACGGGGTGCGGACACCATGAGTATGAAGATGAGGAGTTTGAGAGTCGCCGCTCCCTCCCGCTCTAGGTACGAGTGATTTGGGTGCCCACCCGTATTGCCCATCGGGGGCATCTTGGTCGTCCATCGGGTAAGACCGACAGCCACCCGGAGCTTGCGAACTTTGGGTTTGAGGAGGGGCTGAAAATTTTGTTTCCGGACTAGGAAATGGTTGTGAGCCGAACCATTCATGGTTCCAACCGCGGGAGTCGGAGGGATGATCGCCTGTGCCGGACATTTTTTGTTGTAAGAGTAAAAGAAAGATTGAGAATTGTAAGAATGAAAATGAGAGAATTTAGATGAGAATTGTGTAGTGTGGTGTGAAATTTTTTGTGTGGAAGTGGGGGTATTTATAGATGAAAATGTATATTTTTAGGGGAAAAAATTAAAAAAATAAATTAAAAGTGAAGAGAAAACGTATATAATTTTTTGGAAACTGGGAAAATATTTTTTTATTTTTAATCGAATTTTTTAATTAAAATCCATTTTTTTATTAAAAAAAAAAGAAAATTGCCAACGGCATTGCCGTTGGCCAATCAGGTGTTGACACGTAGGCTGCTCGCTGGCACGGACATGCTCGATGCATCAAGCAGCGCCGCGCCAGCGGCGAGCAAGCGGTGTCGCACCGCTGGCACGGACGGACGGACGCCACTTTACCGCTGCGGATGCTCTAAATAACCATTCATCTTCAGAAGGTAGTTCTCTTTTTTTTCTCTCTGTATGTAATCGCGGTTGCTCGTAGAAGTTCTTCTACACCGTTATCGTGCAAACATACCTGTCATCATCTCATGCTCAAACATGATTATATTGCATGCAATTCTTAAGCCTCTTTTGAAGCATTCACTACAAAGTACCTGATTCGGTTGTTCTCTCCAAATCTTCCTTGGGCGCCCACGCTGCCGTTTTGTGTTTGGGGGGTCCATCTCGAAGCCAACTTTTGAAGTTTTAGGCCAACATTCCATCCCGTTGATAGGATACAAGACATGCTCGTATAAGGCTGGCATGCGGATCCTAGAGTAATATTCTGATACATAATCAGTAATAGATTGCCGATTCTTCGTAATAGTGGTTGTCGCATGCACGCAAGGGATACCACTTAGCTGCCAACATCTATACCTGCATGTCCTCACCCGCAAATTGACCACAAATTGACCTCTTGGACCTGACACTTGGAACTCGTTATCACCATTCCACAACGATCTCCAAGAGGTAGAATCAGAAGCTGCCTTCTCGATGATTTCCTTTATCGCAGGAGGTACTGGAAAGTCGTACTTCTTCACCCATTGCCCTCTAATCTGTATGCGCTCCATTTGTTGTGTTTGGATTTCCTCCAGCATTGTTATTATGCCCTTTTCACGAGCAAGTACGATCTTGGAGTTAAATGTCTCAGACGTGTTGTTTAGCTGCACAATTTTGCACACATTCTCATCAATCACCTCCATCCATATATATAACTGGCTGCTACTTATTAGCCTCCAAATTTTCATAGATAAGTGAGAATAACTATAAATTTTCTTTTAGAGGAAATAGAGAAAGAGTAATATAGAATTGAGAGGTTGAGAAATCTAAATTTACAAAATAATAATTAAAATAATTGTAGAAACACGAAGAACATTATTGGCGTGGTCAGATATGAAGAATAGGCGGGCTGGCGCCAGGCGGGAATGAAAAAAAGAAACAGAAATCCTATAAAAATCAGCATAAGAGCAGTAGATGTGAGCTTAATAGGAAATTTAGTTTAAAAAAGAACTACATCAATGATCATGTATGAGAGAGAAACTAAATTCAAACTGATAAGATGAATGAGACGTGCAGCAGGTGGGTGAAGAGGACAAGTGGGAAACTTAAAAATTTCCTCAGTAAATAAACATCAACACACAAGAAAGAGAAGAAAAAAGGAAAAAATAACGAAGGAAAGAAATGAAATGACGCGGCCTAGATAAAAAAAGAAAAGAAAGGAATAGATTGGTGATGTGGCAGTGTCGCTCATCTATCGCTCATTTAAGGAGCGCAGCATATCTTTTCTCATATATAACAATAGTTTAAGATTACTAGTACTTCACCTGTGTGTCGCATTTTGTGTGCTCGGAGAAGAAGGCTTTAACCCATTTTTCCTTCGGGGCCACACCGAGCAGATGATTGTGTGTAGCTGGGTTGAACACTCGCAACGCATCCACATTCTGCTCATACTCCTCGACTTTTGTGCTGGATGAAATCCCCCACATCCTTTTTCTTCAATATGTCTCCGGAAAATCTCTTTTTGAAATTATTATACATATGCTGCACACAAAATCGCTTTGGGGATATTTCTGACCAATGATCATCCCCAAACCCTATAAACAAAGTATTGTTAATTTTTGAAGAAATATAAACATTGTATTAAAGTATGTGCAGGCCATGTAAATTTTGTACCTTTTGCTGATCTGACTGACATAAATACATATCGAGGAGGGTTTGCTGATATATCCAAGTCGTCGTCAAGGAATTCCAGAAACAATTTCCACCGTTCGTAGCCTTCCGATTCAGCAACTGCCCAAGCAATGGGCCACCATCCATTGTTCGGATCGATGCCGATGGCCTACTTGTGGTGGGGCTCTTTCCAAGTCGGCTTCAACATATACTGAAGCTTCAGAAACAGAGTGTGTTTGTGCCAACACATCATGCTGGCCTACTTCTCACGTTCTTTAACCAAACTATCTTCAAGTTATAGTTCAAACTCAATGTCCCGTTCATACCATCCAAGCAAAGGTATGTCTCCATTCACCTTCGTCTTCTTTCCCGGCTTTTGTTTCGGTATAACCATTGGAGGCTCGTCAATTACTTCAATCACAACCTTGGACTTAGGATTGATATAATCCTTCAAATATTCCATTTGGTCCCTCTCATGCCGTGCTTTTGCTTCTGCCACCGTGGTCTCAATAACATACACATGTATCAGCTTCTCAAGCTTGGTAGCCAAATGCAAAAATCGTGTTAAGTGTTCCTCGTCGAGGAAAGGCGAAAGTGGATGACCAACTTCCTTGCCATGGCATGCATGATTGTGGGCCGGATGACAGTAATAGAATTCACAAATCATCTCTCTACGATACCCTAATCTCACCATTACCGATGCCAATTCCATCTGATCGAACTGCAAGATACTACATTCATCCACATAGTTCAATCGCCCCTCAACATACTCATCCTTCGCAAAAAGACCACCATGGTGAATGGCCAAACTAAACCTATCTGGCCTATTAGCTGTATGAAATTCAAATTAACATTATCGTTAAAAATCATCCAACACAAAAACATCAACAATGTCTAGACCCTATATTTTACCAAAATCCTCCATATTCAACCCTAACTAGAGAGTAAACCCTAAAAATCAAGTTTTTGGCCTATATAGTACGAAATCGGACAATGCAAGGAAACAAAATTACCGTATTCATGCTTCGGGTGGAAGTTGTTTCTGCCTGGAGGAGGGATTTTTCTTTTTTTGTTCTAGAACACAATTGTCATTCCTCTAGTGGCAAAACACCCGACCGGGTGATTTGCACAAAGACGCATAATCGTCATGTGTTATATTAAAAGGTGACGCATAAGGGTCATGCGTCTCTCCCAAAGCCGGAACAAAAAAAAAGTCCAGTACACTCGAGGAATGACAATCGTGGTCTAGAACAAAAAAAGAAAAAACCCGCCTGGAGGACGTAGGTTCCATGTCTCCGGTGGTATGTCGACGAGTCGTACCGAGTGCCGGAGCCGGATGCGGACCCTCTCCCTCCCGAAGACGAGCCGGATTTTCGGCCTCTTTTTTTTGGAGGCATTCCGTTGATGATGATTTAAAACCGCAAAAACAACCAAATTTCGTTGCTTGCTGCCGTTTGACGGCGAATAGTGAGACGAGAGATAGACCACGTGTGAGAGGAGAGAGAGAGATAACGGCGAGGCGGACGTGCGAAGTGAGAGTGATGAGAGAGGCGAAGCGACGAATGGAGGATATGATGGAGTGAGGGAGGCGAAGCGTCGGAATGGAGGGAAATTTGGAGTGAGAACAGTTGAATACTTCTATATTAGTTGAATATACTTCTATATTTTGTCTCAAAATAAGGAACAAGTACAAAAAATAAAATAATACTCCACAAAAACAAAATAAATCTACTCACTCCCATCACATCGCCTCCACTGCACAACCTCCAAAATTGAAAAGTCACTCTTTTGAAAGCCCTGTCACAATCGTTTTTTTATATATCTTACATCTTTCAAATTTTAATTAACACTTATTACTACAATATACTCCCTTCGTCCCGCACTACTTGCACTTATTTCCTTTCTAGGCGTCCCAAGTTATTTGCACTCTTTCCATTTTTAGTAACAATTTATACCTACAGCCGTAATTGTTGACTTTATCTATCACTCATTCCTTAATCTCCGTGCCCAAAAGGAAATGTGCGAGTAGTGCGGGACGGAGGAAGTACTACTTCCTGTCCCTGAAAATTTACCTCAGTTTTCCATTTTCGTTCATCCCCTAAAATTTATCTCATTTCATTTTTTATAGTGGACCTCATATTTCACTAACTCATTCATACTCACATTTTATTATAAAAATAATATATAAAAATAGGTCTCACAATCCACTAACTTTTTCAACTCACTTTCAATTACATTTCTTAAAACTCGTGCCGGATCAAAGTGGGATAATTTTTTGGGGACGGAGGTAGTACTACTCAATCCGTTCCTTAAATATTGTCACATATTGACTGGACACAAGTTTTAAGAAATATAATGAAAAGCGAGTTGAAAAAATTAGTAGGAGGTGTGTCCTACTTTTAAACTAGTACTCCCTCTGTTTCTTCACAGTTGAATCATTTTTTCATTTTAGGAAGTTCCCTCATAGTTGAGTCATGTCTCTATATAGTAACTTTTTTCTCTTTCTTGCTTTACCCTCTCTTATTTTATTCTCTCTGTTTTATTCACTTTCTACTTTATTCTCTCTACTTTTTTCTCTCTCTTACTTTTTTTATCTATTTATTTAACACATTCAATATCCCTTTCTTAAACTTCGTGCCGAAAAGTTTTGCCTCAACTATGAAGAAACGGATGGAGTATTAGTTTTATAATAAAATGTGAGTGAAAATAAGTTAGTGGAACATGAGGCTATTACCAAAAATGGTAAAAGTGGAATTTGACAAATTTTGTGTTACGAATGAAAATGGAAAAAATGTGACAAAATTTCAAGAACGGAGGGAGTAATAATTTGTTGTCAAAATTCACTAGTTTGCCTTTTTAAAGTTTTAAATAGTTTACTTTAATTTCATGATATGGAGTAGAATATAATCTCAATAGATATTATGCTACTACAAAAAGAAGTCTATGCATTCAATCAATATCAATTAGGTAACCTTATAGAAATTCGTTAGAGAGAGAAAGGGATTAGTTTATTTATAGACTCATGGTCAATCACCATTCATAGTTTATGAGACTCGGTACTCACATGGCCTCTATTATTACCATTAATTTCTTTTAGTATTATAGGATAGTAATTTAGAGACATAATGTCTTCATGCCATACCCACCCCTTATGTTTTGTTTTCATAAATATATTTTATATTGTGACTAATTTACCCTAATGTCATATTAAACGGATAAATATCTACTTAAGGAAAGCTAAATCAAATTAAATATCATTATACAAATGATTCATTAATTAGAGATAAACTAAAATCATGCATATATCAAAGTAGAAGTAATAAACGCATTTAAAAAAATCATAGGTTATATACCATTTGTGTCATGTTAATTTAATACTAATATTAATTAGAAAAAATCATTAATATTAAAATTACGAAAAATTTAAAATCAAAATTGCATAATCAATTATTATTAAAATCAACACTGCATCTCAATTAATTTTAAAATCAAAACTGCATACTCCAAATTTGTTACTAGTACATGATATAGTAAAATTTTAATGTTTAATAAAAAAGGAAAATATTAATAGTGGTCAATATTAGCATTAACAATAAATAATTAAAATAAAAATAATGAAAAATTAAAATCTTAAACCCAATTGTTATGATATAGTATCAATTTAATTTTTCTTGATACAGTGAATCTAGTTAAGAACTCCAATATTTTACAAATCAAAAGAGAAACTATTAAATATATACTTGTAGAATAATAATAGATAAGTTAGGAACATATAATTTTTTTATCTAGGTTAGACAAGAACGTTCCAAAATGAAGACTTTAAAGAATTAAAAATTTGAAAGTAAAGAATCAAAATAAAAATGTAAAATTCTTAAATCAAAATCGTAAACTTAATTAGTATCAGTAATCAAATTTTAATTTGTTTTGTGATAAGGTGAATTGAGTTAAATCAAAATCGTAAACTCAATTATAATCTGTATATCATATATCATGTTTAACTTGTTTCATGGTACAGTGCATAAAGCTAAGGGTTCTAATATTTTACAAAGCAAATATAAAATATACAGCTTTAAAATATTAAATAGATAAGTTAGAAACATGTTTTTTTTGTTTTTTTTTTAATTCTTGGTTTGACTGTAATTATCCAAAAATTAAGAATTGAATGAATTAAATTTTCTAAATAATTTTTAAAAACATTTCTTTAAATTAAAATCATACTCAATTACTATTAGTATAGCATATATCAATTTAATTTGTTGCATGCCATAGTAAAGTGAGCTAAGAACTCCAAGATTTTAGAAAGAAAAAGAAAAAAAATATCAACTTTATAGCCTTATAATATTAAACAAACAAGTTAAACATGTGTGATTATTTTTCAAGTAGACGAACCAAAATAAATGTTACAAAAATGGAAGTATTAAATTTTATATTTTTATAAAATTATTAAAGCATTGGAATTTTTAATATTTTAAAATTGATTATTTTACTATTATATTTTTCATTTTTAACACAAAAATGGTATAATTTCAGCAAATTATAAAAAAAAGGGAATATGCGGAAAAAAATTTAGAACTTAAACGTATGGTCAATGCCAAAAGTTGTGGATCCCAATTACTTCCATAATCAAATTAACCTTATCAAGATCTTAATGAATACTATTTCATATATAAATACAAGGGCAACAAAGTACATAAAAAAAATATAAGTTCAATTAAAAATAAAATGTAAAATAAAATTACCATTTAACCCTCATTATGGCATTGCCATTATGTCTCTAAATCATTTTCATATTCTCTAATACAAACATGATGCACGCAGAATCATATCGTAGGAGTATAATTTAGCGGGTGCTATCATTAATTATTCTTGTGAAAAAGCTAAATCTATAATGCATGTTTGTTTTTTTTAATGGAGAGAGAAAAATATGCTAACATCATTAAATATGTTTCACAAATATATTCTCAATCATAAAAGGTTTAGATATAATTATAATTTGGAATTGGATTTAATGCATTTAATTCGCATAACAATTCATTACATTGTTGTGATTGCAAAGTTAAAGGGCCTCCATAATAATAGTGCCCTCAAAACCCGCCTCCAAAGTCCGCCATAATCCATTTTTCATTTGTCACGTAAGCATTTTAAATTATAGTACCAAAGTCCGCCACACTTTATTTAGAAAACAAATAACATCAATTTAAATACCAATAAGATATGAGAATAATGAAAGTGTTTAAAGATAGAATAATGCATTAAAATTGAAAAGGAAAAAATTATACTAGTAGATTAATTGTGACAAGTTTAAATCAAGTTCATAAGGAAGACCAACCAGGGTTAAGTTCCCAAACATCCTACAAAAGAGTTAGGGATATGTCACTTTTAACCAACAACCAAATAAGCAAAGAAATTATATAGGCGTTTAACAAAAGTAGATAGATTTGCACACAAATATGACACCCTACAAAATGTGCACAAATTGCTGCATAACTCATTACTCATACATGTGTTAGAGTTTGGCAAATATGAGTTCATCCAGCTAGATTTTTGGGTGGGCTAGGCCATATTTTTATACTCACAAAATGTCAGCTCACACCCAACATATTTCTTTGGCGAAATTATAATTATACTCTTCAAAAATAGTCGCACTACCAAAATAAGGAGATAATCGAATAGTTGCTTTTTGTCTTGAAATATGCTGACAATAATAAGTGTTAGTACTATTTATTGTATTTCCATGTTGTGAAATAAAGTAGCCACCCAAACATTCCAAACACTGTAGTGAATCAACAATCCACACTTTATTTTATATAGCCAGGGCGATTCTCCTTTTTCCAAACTGAACCACGGCTACATTAAACGCTGCACCCCTGGAAAGATTCTGGCGTTAGTGTTTCCTAACGGCAATAAGCCAATAATTATACATCAATCATAACTGAAGCCTCTCTCAAAACAGAGACTCAGAGAGGGAGCTGATTCGATTCGAAGTAACGCTCTCTCAATTTTGAAGATAGGAAGAAGAAAACAAATCCAAAAACCCTAAATTTTTCCTTTAAAAATTTCAATCAACCATATTCATCTCAATATTTTCATTGATTACTTGATTTATAGTTTACGCGTTGCGATTTGAAGATTATCGCGAAATGGGAAGCAAAAGGGAGGAGGTGAGAAACGAGAAAATTATCAGGGGTTTGATGAAGCTCCCTCCCAATCGCCGATGCATCAACTGCAACAGCTTGGTACTCTAATCTTCTTTCGCATCACTGATTTTTTTTCGATAGAAATGCGTGCCTTAATGCAGTATTTGGTGAATTTATAGCACCACTTGTTTCTTATAATTAGAGCTCGCTTATTAGTTTAAGCTGTGTGGTGAATTGGCTGTGAAAGGTTTTCAGTGATTACCAGCTTTCAATTGAATGTGATGGGGGCATTGGAATCTTCAAAGATTTCATTTTTTATTTTCTTCTTTTCCAACAATTTTCAGTTAGTGAGAAGTTGGGACTATTGTGCTTACATGAAGCTAGTTTCTTTTAAGGATAAATCTTATTCTAGTTATGATTTTATTCACTTGCGATTTATTCGTTTTCCTTTTTTAAATTGGTGAGTGCAGATGTTATCTTGGTTTAGTTGATTTCCAGCTTTTCATTCGATTGTACTTTTAATTGGAGTCTTTAGATTATCAAGTTTTTTTAATCAAGAATTTTATCTGTGAGAAGCTGGTAATCTTGAGCTTCCATGAAGCTAAACATTCTGGTTTGGTTTTTCATATCCTGGTTTGAAATTCAATCTCTTGAGAGATTTTTTTCAATTTTTGTGGCTGCAGGCTCCCCAATATGTGTGCACGAACTTTTGGACATTTATATGTATGCCATGCAGTGGAGTGCAGTGAGTATTTGTCTTTTCAGCCAAGTTTTCTTTATGTTCCTATAAACTATAGATGGTAACGATGCTTAATAGTTCAAGGTGCAGCTTTTGATTTAAATGCAGGTTTAAAAGAGTTCGAACCTTTTAACTAATGTTGTGGTGCTTCTAAAATATAGTTATTTTTCTCTTGGACTTCAAGAAATTGAGATTTTGGGGAGATACCTTTTGTAAAATTTGATGTATAGATTGGAAAATAAATTCAAGCTACTTTACTTGTGGATCCATTACTCTCTAGTCTGCAGCATGAACTAGTATACTGTGATCAGAAACAGATTGTACTTTGAGACAACAAAACAAGATAGTTGATAATTGATATTAGGCCTGCGCGTTTTGGGTTTTTTGTTGACTGCGTTTCAAAGCAAGCATGTACCATGCTTGTCAATTTCTTATGTAATATTGAAACTCTTATTTCTCCTGTATCTTTGATGGTGCATGCTCTTTCGGTTCTAGATTCATATTGACAAATCAGTATGTTTGAGTTGCAGCCGTGAGTTCACTCATCGTGTTAAGTCTGTTTCCATGGCTAAGTTTACTTCTCAAGAAGTGGATGAACTTCAGAAAGGTGGAAATCAGGTAAATGTGCCTTTAGATCTTTTACCCTGTTCTAATGTTACCCTGGATTTTAGTCATGCTAATTGTTATTCCAGCGTGCGCGGGAGATATTTTTGAAGGCCTGGGACCCACAAAGCCAGAGGCTTCCAGATAATAGGTTCGAGTTCTAATACTTTATTTTTCATGTCTTTTACAGGAAAGAAAATATTCTTACATGTACATTTTGTTCTTGCAGCAATCCTGATAGAGTTCGTGAGTTTATAAAGCATGTTTATGTGGACAAGAGATATGCTATTGAAAAGATGCCTGATAAGCCTCCGAGAGAACCACAGGTTGGACCTTTCGATGAGAATGATACCAAAAACACTCAATATTATATTTAGAGTATCATCTATAAGTATGTGACATCAAAGTTGAATAATGATTAATTGATTTGTCAGACCATAAGAAGCCATGAAGATGAGACGAGGCGAGCAAGCTCTTATCATTCTTTCTCTCAAAGTCCACCTTATGATTTTCAATATGAAGAAAGGCGTTATGGGAAGCCCATACCTTCACTTGGCAGAAAGCCCGGTTCAGACCGCGGTCTTTACGATGGGAAGTTGTCTAGTTTCTCGAGTCCTGGTCAATCTAGTGATCAAGCATATGATGAGAGGTTTGCAAATGAGGGATCATGGCCTAGAGTTTCAGATTATTCTGTCTCTAGTGGAGGCGATCCATTCAGATCTGATGTGCTCTCACCTCAGAGAGAAACCTGGAGCCCCTTCAGTGAAAGCGAGACTTTAAGTAATTTCACAAATGAGGTGCACGGGAATCACACGTTTTTACATAGTTCAAAAGCACATGGTGGAAGTAGGAGAGTCGGGCATCCACAGGTAAGAAATGCATCAGACGGAATTATGACATTCTAGTAGGAGAGTCTCCCTTCACTTTAGTGTGTCCCTGTCACTGATATCTTATGTAAATTGACAGCGCAGTTTTAGTTAACTCAGTCCTTGATTCCAGTATTCTTATGTGCAGAGAACTTCATCTTTGGGAAGTATCGGATCATTTGATTCCATGTCCTTCAAATCTGTAAACTCAGTGGCTGCTGCTGACGCCCAACAGTCTGTTGGGACATCCCAAGAAAAATCTTCACCACTTCCCTCTCTTCCTCAATCTTCAGCATCCAGTAGCTTCAATGGTTTGGACCTCTTCAATGAACTATTATCTCCACAAAACACCACTTCTTCTAAAACTGTTTGCAATTCGCAGTCACCAGAGACATTTTTGCCCCAACCCCTTGATTTGTTTCAGCAATCTCCTATATCTTCAGCTCCAACTCTCACAGAGCAGCAACCATCAGAAACTCTACAACCTCCACCATTAGAATTCACTGGGCTGCCTCAGCAACAACCAATTGCTGGCTTCGGTGGCATGACTTCTGACATGGTGATGGCACAGAAAGGAGCATGGGCAACTTTTGATGTATCTCAGAACTCATTGATTATGGGCAGTGCAAATTCTATCCCTGCTGCTGTGCCATCTTCTGATGGAAATAATCTGCTAGTTTTTAACCCTTTCTCACTTGATCATTGTGCATCTAATCAAAAGGATCCACCAAGTCTTGAACATAGTGCGGTGACGCATGCACTCTGGCAGGACAACCTGCAAAATGCCGAAACCACCACAAATAACACTCAGGTTAGCATTATTCGTACAAGGTGATAAAGGATGTGAAGTTGTAAAATTCAAGTTTATCGAGTTTTTACTACTTTTTATATGCTGCAGGAATGGAATGCATTCGATGATTCTACTGGAAAACGACCAGTTGAATACAAACTAGACGATATAGGTCAAGCTCCAGCTCTATATGTTTCAAATGATAATAGATCTCTTGGCAGTGGTGTGTATGAGGTTGGTGTCCCTTGCACTTTTGATGTAACTGATTCTCTTCTTGGGCTTATTTGCAAAATATATCCTGCAGGTTCTGCCAAACGATGGAAATTTTAGAACTTCATATGGGATCCAACCTCCTTCAACTAGTGTATCTCTGCATTCGAGTATGGCATTGCAGAGTTTCTCCTTTGTTCCCGAGGTTGATTTAATTCTCTCTCTTTCTTATGTCTGATAGTCTCAATGGACATTCGTTTTTATCTGAACTCATTTTGTTTCTTGCTGCTCTTTTGCAACCGATATTTTAGGATGGAGCACATCCAGTTGCAACTGCCCATAAGCCTGGAAATCCATTTGATTTTCCCTGTGATGCAGACTTGGCACCAACTAATATGGTATGTTCTATTTCTTGTTTTCTTTTCTAGTGGTTCTGCATGCTCTCAAGGATTCTGACTGTATGACGTGTATTTAGACTCAATTCTGGGACATGAGCTCGTTGGAAGCAGCTCTCCCGAGTAATCAGGGACTGGCTACTTATGTTAATGATGTGAATGAATCCTGGTTTCCCCAAAATACAGTTCCATATACCCCTGGTGCCGTTGCATTTGACCCTCCAAATGGTATTCTCATTTCTTTTGCATTGTTATTTTAAAACTTCCTTTCTGACTGTACATCACACCAAACCTCTGCTTTTTCAGCAGGCTCTTTGGGGTATATAGTCGGGCAAGTGCCAACCACCCACATACCGTAAGTTCTTTAATGTCATATTAGGCTTTTGCTCAATCAATCTATTTGTGTCTCCTTCTTACCACATGGATAAAATTGTGAGAGAATTAAAAGGAGCAAGGTTTTGATGAAGTAATTATGGAGTAATTTTTTTGTGAATCATGTCTTAATCTAGTAGTAGTCCATGAAACAACTCATTGCTACACCAGCTCTAGTAGATGGGCCTCTTTTTTTTCTTCATTTTCTCCAACCGTAATTAGTTGGCGTGTTCCTGCAGGAGCAGCCCTGCTCAAGGCCCTGTTTCATCCACCGGGGGCAATCCTTTTGCATAGCATTCTACTTTTCCGATATTGTTAGTATCATCATATCAAGATCTTTTTGGCCAATGTATTTAGTCTAGTTTCTTCGTTTTCATAGATAGACCCCAGTTTTTCATGTTTCCAGTTTTTTCATGATTGTATTCTTTGATGAATAAGATGAGAGAGTGTTTCGTTGGTTGTGATATATATGAAGCAAGTGCCTCGTCTTGGTACTTCTATGTTTGTAACTTTGTAAGTATCGTTGAAGTTGTTTTTGTATGGAGATTTTAACCTTCATTGATGTCTTTATGTGGTATTAATAAGAAGTAAACCAGCATAGTCATTCATAGACATAACTGTCTACGTTACAATATTCACATATCCAAACTTCACCACCTTTCTTCCTAACATAAAGACAAAACCATGTTCGTGCGTCCTGCAATGAAGTAGGATGAGTTATTTGATATAAGGCTCAAGGGTCAATACATACAAAAAGAATTGCAGTATGCAATTGTTGTATCTATACACCACGCTCAGACTGGTG
Source organism: Salvia splendens (assembly GCF_004379255.2). Taxonomy (NCBI): domain Eukaryota; kingdom Viridiplantae; phylum Streptophyta; class Magnoliopsida; order Lamiales; family Lamiaceae; genus Salvia; species Salvia splendens. The sequence goes on from NC_056041.1 coordinate 10,926,001, forward strand.
CTGAAATATCAGACTTGAGATATGCTCAATTTGAGTTATCCTTGCTAGCTTTAGCCTTTTCAATGGATTCCACCCGTCTCTTCAAAAGATTTCTGCAATTCTAGAATCTTCAGTTGATTAAAACGTAGAGATATATCTTACATTGATGATGTTTTTTAACGTTGAGCGAGAGATGGAAAGAGAAGCACGGAAGCAAATGATAAAAGTAGAGAGTTTACCCCTGTATTCTGCATCTTCCATAGTGCCTTGCCGGCCCGCTAGCATCAATTATATACATCCTACCTAACAAGATACTGGTGCAGGTGAGTAGAGAAAGCCAAATAAATGATCACATACATAAATGCATGCTGAGATATGAGTTTATCCAAGAAATTCGATTTGATCAGAAATTTATAGTGTAAAACTTACTGCATATAACAATCTTTGATACATTTGAACAAGAAGCACAAGATAGGGCATGGCACAAAAGTAACATATACTATACTAAATTCTCTACATATATCGTATGTAGGAGAGAAAATTAGGAATGACTCTAGAAACACCACTGAAATGAGACTCAACGAACACAGTACCTAAGGAAAATAGTGTGGTTTATTTAAGCTTAAAGCAGAAATTGCTTTGACAGAGCACGGACCTAGCATCTCGCCTAAGGGCTTCATTGTCATCATCATCATCGTTGCTACAATATCAACATTCACTACAACATTATTTGCTTCATTATTTAAGCGAACTTGGTTTTAGTTTGGGGACAGAACATTAGCCCCATGATCTATTAGATGTTGAAAAGTCCTCAGAAAGTTATTTACAATATCTAAGAGTTCATTCACAATGTAGTTTTGCTAAGCTGCCGTGGCGCCAAGACAACCATGAAGCATAGTTTCCGCTTTTAATGTGTTTTTCATTTTTTCTTCTTCTAATTGAGATAATTTGATCTCTTAATAAGGTCGGATAAATTAATTTAATTAAATGATTAAGAACTAAAACATACCTGAAAATGATATAATTGGTCCTTCCATTACATACGTGTATATTTCCTTTGTCCTAAAATAATACTCCCTTCATCCCGAAAGTAAAAGAGAGATAGAGAGAAAAAGTAAATAAAGTATTGTTAGAGCATCTGCAACGGCGGCCGTCTCGGAGGACGTCCGACATTGCGGTGCCACGACGGACGTCCCGAATTTTAATTTTTTCTTAAAAAAAACTCTATATATACGACTCGTCGAACTTCATTTCATTCGCACCACTTGTTTTAACGAGTTTCTCTCTCTTTACTTTAATTTCTTTTGAAGATAAATGGAGCACCACAATAGTGATTCCCCCGCCACGAGCGAGTCACAAACGCCGACGTTCCGTCAGAGTTGGTGGAAATGCCGACAGAAGTACACTAATGTGCGGGATGATGCCCGGAATGGCGCCGATGATGCCCCAACCCCAAATGACGGGGATGATGTCCGGGTACTACAATATGTACCCCATTGGTGTGGGATGATGCCCCAAATGCCGGGGATGAGTGCCGCGATGCCGGGGATGATGCCCTAAATCCCGGGATGATGATGCCCGGGATGATGCAGGGCATGCTTGCCGCTGCGGGGGGAGCAGACAGGGGGTCCCCCAATCACCTGGGGACAATGTCTATTGCCCCTACATGGATTTATTGTTTAATTCGGTAAATTGTTTAGTTTGGTGAATTTGTGAATTTTTATTATTGTGGATTTCCGTCGGGATGTCCTTGGGGATGTACGCCATTGTGCAGTGGGATGTCCTTATAACGTAGCAGAAGGTGTTTTTGGAAAGTCCGTCGACATGTCCGCTGGGACATCCGTCCCACTGTGGATGCTCTTAGTGGAGAATGGATCTCACTTATTAGAGAGAAAAGACTTTTCAAAATTAGAAAGTGCATATTCTTATGGGATGGAGTGCATATTCTTGAGGGACAGATGAAGTACTTTTATTTATTTATTTTGATCTGTTTCACAAAATTAATTCACTTTTATTTTTTTTTCTCTCCTAAAAGTGAGTTACATTCTCTATTAATAATATTCAATCATCTTTTCTTTTTATCTTTTAGCTAATTTTATCAATTTTGTACTCCCTCCACTCCATTAGTGAGACATTTATTTTGATACAAGTTCTTAGGAGTGAAAAAAAGTATAGAGAAAAAGTAATAGAGATGATAAAGTATAGAGAGATAAAGTGTTGTTTTTACCACAAAAGAAAATATTATACTTTTAATGAGATGGCTTAAAAAAAATGTGTCTCATTTATAATGGAACAAATAGAATATTAAAGTTTATACGATCCCCAAATTCCAGACTCTCTATTTCTAGAAGATAGAGGGAATATATGAAAACTAGTTTTAATTCTTCAATAAAGTTGTAGTGTACCACAGTCCACAGTCATGACTTTCTAAAATTTCACAACATATTTACGGAGAATTTTGTTTAACATAGCTCAAATGTCGTTTAACTCGTCTTAACTAATGATAAAATTATCCTATTATTATCCTTCAACTATTTTCGCATTTCATGAAGTTTTTTTTGCTTGTACCAAAATGATCTCATTTTATAGTAGTGAGACATTTTTAGTTTCTGTCCCATCAGTAAAATGCAACATAACATAGCTCAACATTGAAATTTTACATTGATGTCCCATTGCTGCTATTGGGTTAAAATTTTCATCCACACTTGAAAACTGTAGTTACTTTATATATAACACAGCATCTTATGCCACATTTTGCCACACACCAAACACACATAATTTTAAGAGAAAACATAATCAAGACTAGAGATAGCTGTGTTTTGTGAAGCTTTCCATAAACTACCACCCATTTCTTCATGAGCAGTTTGTATCATAAGTAGCAAGCCCCTGCAGCTCTGGCCCTTCCAGGCGAGGGTTGTTCTCAAAGCTGCATAATTCAAATCACGCGTCCCTTAGAGAGAGCAAGAGAAAAGAGAGATCTGAATTGAAGCGGAAACTCAATCAATAATCTTACTTGTTTGAGGGGATGTGTTCAAATGAACCACTGGTAGGTATAGTGCCACACAAATTGTTATTTGAAACATCCCTGAACCAGATGCAGATAAATATTTATCAACTAACCGTTTGTCATCATCTAAAATTCTAGGAGGTAAGGTGGTGATCAAACTCAGGTACTTACACAACTTTCAATGAAGGAATACCGGTAAGAACCCTTGGGATCGGCCCATTTAGTCGATTATCATTGAGACGCCTGCAATAAACCAAAGGCTTACTCCATTTGCAGTTCCTCGAACCATTTGCACATTTAGGTTTAAAAAAGAGGGGTAGGCACTAGTCAGCTAGTGCCAAAGATGGAAACACAAAAACAACATACAGACAAACCAATTCACACGAAGAGACAATCAAGATCAAGTAATAAAAAATTACAAAAAAACGAGTGACTTCAAGTTTCCGAGTGATGGAGGTATTTTTCCAGATATGTTGTTGTTGTATAGATCCAAGCTAATTAGGCTCTTCAAGTTACCAAGCTCAGTCGGGATTGTCCCTTGAATGTTATTTTTGTAAAGCTCCCTGCACAATGAAGTGTCCATTTAGAGATACACTAATGATGTGTGGTGGGGGGAAACACAAGATTTCAACAATGAGTCAAGTCACAAACAAACTTTTTTTCAGAGACAAAACTAGTTGTCAATCAATGCTCGTGTGATCAAAATCAGACATTTACATAATATACTCACAGATACTGAAGATGTTCAAGTTTCCCAAGCTCAGGCACTAGATGACCAGACAAATTCGAGTTACCAAGGTCCCTATCAAAAAAATGAAGACATGTTAATAAGTTTGAGAAACACGAGCATCACAATTGTGAAAGATCAATCAGAAGGAAAGTTATTCTACATTGTGAAACATCTAATCGCCTACAAATCAACAATGCACCACAAAAGCATCTTCAAGAATAGTATTGTTTCCGCCACATAAATCTGTCAATCTATGTAGATAACAATACCATTTCGAAATCAGAATGAATATACCTAATCTCATTCAAAACTACAATTTGGAGATCATATCAATAGAGCATTACTAGCCCTACCATTTTTTTTGCTAAAATCAAAACAGAATTTGGTGTTCCAAATGCCTTGAAGGAACAAACAAACCTTCAAAGAGGGAACTTAATGAAAAAATGATAATTAGCACAGTTTGATTCAGGCATCAAAAGCTCAAAACTAACAATTCAAAATTTTCAATTACAACTGCAGCAATTAACTGAAATCACTGCAGCTGATAGATTAACGCTACATAGGCACTTAATCAAAAAAAACATATGAAAACTGTATACGAGCAAATCTACAGAGAATTGCGAAATTCATTAGCATCAGAGATCGACAGATACAGATACGTACACGCGGGTGACGCGGTCATCTTCATTGCAGGTGACGTGGAACCAGGTGCAAGGGCTCACGAGGTTCGGATCCCAGTTTTCAAGCACCTTATCCGGGTCAGTCAAGCTATGGCGAAAAGCGTTGAGCGCGTCGACCTCGGAATTCCCACGCGCCGCCGGCACTGATGAAACGATGGATAGGCATATGATTAGCAGCAATTCAATGGTAGCCATGACTCTTGGCTTAGTGATTACACTGTGCTTGTTAGCGGAATTGAATGATGAAATGTTTCAGAAGAAGAAGAAGAATTGGATTCTCGAACGCAAACAATCAGTAAAAATCGATTCTATATGAGTTGTTTTTTATAATAAAATATTAGTTAGTCCTTTTTTCTATACTTCATTTAATTATATTCTTATACTCTCTCTTTTTTGGTTGCTATTTATTGCATGAGAGTTCGTTTCATATAATTAAACTACTACACAAGTCAAACTTTTTTTTTCGGCGAAGTGTAGTAAATTACACTCCTAACTACTTTGTATTCAATTTTAAAGAATATGAGTAGAAAAAATTGGTGAAGTGTGGTTCAATTATTATATAATTAATAAAATATAAAATTAAAGATTTAGTAAAGTATTTTCTCCGTTTTACAAGAATATGCACTTTTTAATTTTAAAAAATCTTTTCTTTCTAATAAAATCGGACTCATTCTTTATTAATAATATTTTATTTATTTTTTTCTTTACCAATTGGAAACGGAGGAAATATAAGACAAACTTAGTAAAACAAAAACAAAATAAATGAATTTATGTTATGAACATCTTCAATGAAAAAATGAATCATTATTTGGTAAAACCGAGAGAGAGTGTAATAAATCATTTTAATTTGTGTTACATTTTTCATTTGACTTTAAATAATAGGATGTCATGATATCATCATTTGACCGACAGTCATAAATGGTGGCTGCAACTGTTCATTGAGTGGAACTTCAACTAATAGTAGTTGACTCGATTTGTTTGATTCGGAGAATGAACCACATTAGTTATTAGGCAATTCACGAGGTTGTTATTGAATTCGTTTACACTTTACTGTATTCATGATTCGTAATAATATTACCACATTTTTATTTAAAAAAATAAAACTTACAATCAATGGTTCAATTCATAAAATATATTCCTTCGTCTCAATCAAACATAAGTTAAACATTTCATTTTTCACTTATGTTTGAGAAATTGATATAATAAGTAAAGTAAGAAAGTGAATAATGTAGATGAAATTCTCCTCTACATTATTCTCTCTTTTACTTTTCTTTATTATCATTTTTCCAAGATAGATGCAAAAACGAAATGTCTAGCCTAATGTCTCGCTTAGGCTAGGACTAAGGTAGTAATTTTTTTATTAATTCACGAATTTGACTTTAAGTATGACTCATTATGTAGTTATAGTAATTGTTTGGAGTATTTTAAAAAGTAGATTGTTATTGAATTCGTTTACACTTTACTGTATTCATGATTCGTAATAATATTACCACATTTTTATTTAAAAAAATAAAACTTACAATCAATGGTTCAATTCATAAAATATATTCCTTCGTCTCAATCAAACATAAGTTAAACATTTCATTTTTCACTTATGTTTGAGAAATTGATATAATAAGTAAAGTAAGAAAGTGAATAATGTAGATGAAATTCTCCTCTACATTATTCTCTCTTTTACTTTTCTTTATTATCATTTTTCCAAAATAGATGCAAAAACGAAATGTCTAGCCTAATGTCTTGCTTAGGCTAGGACTAAGGTAGTAATTTTTTTATTAATTCACGAATTTGACTTTAAGTATGACTCATTATGTAGTTATAGTAATTGTTTGGAGTATTTTAAAAAGTAGATTTTTATAAATAAAAACCAATTTTTTCATATAATTTAAAATATATTTATATAATTAAAATTTATTTTTTTAAATCATGTTAAATAATGTTTACTCGCACACCAGAGAGTGACCATCACATTGCACCCATTGGCTGAGAGAAAAGGGTGCATGGCGTAACAGTCTGCCCCTCATCTTGTCAGCAAGCGGCGTTTGTCCCGCTAAAGGGACCTTAACACGTTCTGCTAAAAGTACGTCCCCTCGGAATGTAACCATTTCGTATGTCCTTTCTCTCCGTTCATGATATGATTTTTTATTTAAAATTGATGTAATTTTAGAAAAGTTATTTGACTTTGAAAGTAGCATATAAGATTCGCGTTTGATTAAAGTTTTACTATAATTGTTACTCCACTTCATTTGATAGAAAATGTGCTTTTATGAGACTCACTACAATGAACACTTTAGAAGGTGTTTGGGCATTTCATCAATGGCCTATTTAAATGTTGATGATTATTGATCTAAATTTGATTGCCCAACACCAACGATGTTATTATAATTGCACTCATGACCTACATTAATACAGTTTGTGCAAATGTTTCATTAAATACGTAAAACTTGAGCATATATAAAAAGGTCCATGACCATAATAAGATGTGTTTGACCTTAATTTATAAATAGTACAGTCAATTTTTTTAGGTTCGGTTCAATAGGATAGATGGATCCAGAATCGAAAAGTTATCTAGGCTCAACAACCATTTGGTAATATAGTTACGAACTAACGCTGACATACTGGTCCAACAATTATTCATTATATCAAAAAACTAAATCAAGAAAAAAATATATATATCAAATTTAGCACATCCTATTATCAAGCCAGGCCTAAATAGAAAATCTACCACAAGAGTATTCACAGTAATGGAACAGCCACGCTTTAGCCACAAAAAAACTTATCCTCCTAGTCATCACAACCATGCCTTAACCACATAAAACTTGTCACAGCTACGCCTTACATTTTTTTTAATTCTTGATATATTTTAATTGGACTATATCAAAAATAATTGGAAAAGAATAATTAGAGTGGAATGGAACGAAAAAAAATTGAATTGGGAATATATATTTATGGATAAAAATTAAAAAAATAAAGAAAATACCGCCGTTGCACTGCCGTCTTGCCCGGTGGCGGATCCAGACCCCGAAAATGGCGCGACAGGGGAATTTAATATTTAAATATTAAATATTTAATACAATATTATTTTTAATAATAAAATAAATAATATTATATTAATATTTAAGTAGCACTAGCTTCGTTAATAAAATATGAACATTCATTAGCTAGAAAATATGTATTATTCATGTAAAAATATAAAATTATTATAAATATTATATACGTTCAAAATCATACTAATAAATACTATATAGTACAAAACTTTTACTAAGTAGAGCACTAAATATTTAGATTAAAAAAATATTTCATTTTGTTACATAGAGAATAATTAAGATGCATGGATCACAAATTATAAGTAATTTAGAAAAAAACATTAACACAGATTAAAAATAATTTTAACTAAAGAACAAATATACAACATGATATATGCAAATTAACAAAAGTTTAAATTTCATAAAGTATTTAAAGGTATTATTTTGAGAATAAGAAGAAATATGAATTGATAAAATAAAAAAAGTGAAAAATGGAAGAGACACTTTCTCCGTCCCAACTTAATTGTCCCTCTTGGAGTGGGCAATGAGATAGTGGAATGTGAGTATGTTTTTGTTGAGGATTGAACCCTAGACCTCTTGGTTAAAAACTCAACAACCAAATCATTAGACTACCACATTTTATATGACATTTATTGAAAATAATTATATTTCTACACTCCACGGAGGGGACGAATATGCTATTTTCGGTTCGATTCAAGAGAAAGTCTAGGTTCTCCTAACGGCCGGGAGGGGGCGACCGCCCCCTCCTGCCCCTGGATCCGCCAGTGGTCTCGCCCGCCGCTCGCCACAAGGCTCCAACGGGTACTCGGCTGTCCTCCATGCGCCGCAGCTCCCCTCCAGCTTGCAATAGACCAACCGCGCAACACAGCGGCTGCCACTTCTGGTCTATTGTGGTCACGCTAACACTACTTATTTACAAATTCCTACTTTTGAAATATCCAAATAATGAACTTTTTTGAAAGACCTCCGAGTACTTGTCACGGTAAGTCTGGAGTCAATTGAAATGATTCAATCCCCCGAATAATTAGATGTAGAAAAAATATTTTATAAATTAACATACACTTCATTGTCATTAAAAGCTAGTTTAGAGCTTAAAACTCCACCAAGATTTTTATTTTTGTAGTATAAACATTACTATTTTACTTCAAATAATGCTGATCGGTCATGTTATCATTACTCATAAAATATTTTTCCCAAATTTAAATTAGTTTATTACTCCATATTACTTTTAAAGGTCAAATATATCCGCCTATAACTAATATGAACGCATAGTTTTTTACTCTTCTTTTTTCAAAATGACCCAAAGTCCAGTATGGATGAATTGGGCTGTCAAAATCAAAGGCCCATAACCATAAATTCCGTGACACACCGCGTAGGAATCGCGTTTTCTAATCTGATTAAAGTCAATAATTGGACAGCGACACAAAATATATTTAATCATCTTAGTATTCCACATAATTTGAATTTCTTTTGAGTTATGGCAATTGAAATACCATTATACCCCTTCAGATCTTCTATGCAATTGAAAGATCACATAACTTAGCTCAATTGTAAAATATTGTTCATGATACATACTTATAATTTGCAGAAAACTTTACTGTGATAATAACTGATAAATGATAATGGTTTCATATGAAACAAGTCAAAAATTAATAATAATCCTATATGCATTGAAATTAAACATTTACTATTAACCATGAAATTGAAAAAGAAGCAATTATATTTCAAAAATTAAATTAAATAATTAAATTAAATCAAATCAACACTCCGCACTACAATAAGTCAATAACTCATTTATTGCATTAAAATCTATGTGATTTATAGTTATAAATCATAAGTATTATTCTTGCAATAAGAGGTGAAACAGTAAGGTAGGAAGAAATTTCGACGAGAAAATAGAAAGAGAAATGAAATTAGAAAAGTCGAAGGGCAAAGCGGGAAAGGCGGGATGAAATGCAAAAAGGATTAATACGCCATTGAATTCCAAGTCTTTTTCATTTCTTTATTTCATTTGCTGATATATATAACGCTGACTTAGTCGCAGCCCCAAAATAACTAAACGGAGTGCTTATCCCCAATCACCTTCTCTCAAGAATCCGAACCCAGAATTTGTTGTTCCAGAATAAGGTAAGGGAATAACTAGTTGAGAAGAAATGGCGGATCAATTGACGGACGATCAGATCTCTGAGTTCAAGGAGGCCTTCAGCCTTTTCGATAAGGATGGCGATGGTTCTCTCTCTCCTTCTCTCTCTTATTATTCGTTTGTGCATAGATATGGATCTATTTTTCATGTAGTATGTGTTACTTTTGTTTGTATATTTGTTTACATGTTTGAATTTCGGTTGCTCTGTTTCTGTGCTGGATCTGATCTTTTTGTTTTATTGCGGTTAAAATGATCGATATATCTGAGACTTTGGATTTTGGGGTCAGCAATATATCTTTGTTAAATGCAAAAAAATTCGTTTCTTGATACATTTTTTTTGGCTATCGATTTTTATTTGTTGTTTAGAAAAAGAGGATAAAATCGTTTCTTGATACTCATGTATAGATGGGATTAGGTTTTTATTGCTCGAATCTTCGCGCCATGGAGGTTCTTTTTGGGGCTTTTTCTTTGATAGAAAGGTAGGTTTCCATTGGTAGGCTTTGGTATCATACTCTGATAAAAAAGCTAAACATGAGAAGAAATTATTCTAATACGGAGTATATGAGCTATTGCTGGGGCTTTGATGAATGATCTTAAGCAGCTGTGGCTGCAGTGTTCATAGCTATGATGGTGTATGTGTCGGGTTAGTAGTTTGTTTTGAACTATTTCCTCGTTAGGAAGATGGGCGATGCGTAGTTTAGCTGTTTCAGTCTGATGGTTCATGTGTTACTTCTGCTCGCTGTAGTATGGTTGCTCTCGTGCTTCTTTCATGGTGGATGGTTCCTTTTTTCGACAGTTATCATTAGAAGAATGAGATTGGTTGTTTCTGGTTCGATTGAATGTGATTAGTTAGTCGTAGGGAGATAGAGTATGAACATATTTACTATGATTATGCTTCTGGACTCTAATACAATTGCAAGTGATTATGCTTCTTAACTTAACGCATTGGCTATAAAATTAAGCCATATATGCTTGAATACTATCGGAGTTACAATTGAGTGTAAAGGTCAGAAGGATTTTGATATCTGCACCTCTTAGGTCCTGTGAAAGATGCTTGGATGCCGCTGTTGTTGTGTAATATATTAGCTAACACATTTTGAGTATGCTTCACAACAAAGATGTAGTTAATTGCTTCTAATGATCATTCTTTGTGACAATTCTTTAATATTATTTCTTGATTGTGTTCTTTGTGATGATTATTCTTTTTGGGAAGATCCATTGGCTGAAATAATCCGTTAAAATATGCTTGATAAACTCTAGACACATCCAACATGAGCAAACCTCCCTTTAACAACTTGTCTCATCTCCAGGTTGCATCACGACGAAGGAGCTGGGTACTGTGATGAGATCCCTTGGTCAGAACCCGACCGAGGCTGAGCTCCAAGACATGATCAATGAGGTCGATGCTGATGGGAATGGAACCATTGACTTCCCAGAGTTCTTGAACCTCATGGCTAGGAAGATGAAGGACACCGACTCTGAGGAGGAGCTCAAAGAGGCGTTCCGTGTCTTCGACAAGGACCAGAACGGTTTCATCTCTGCTGCTGAGCTGCGCCATGTGATGACAAACCTGGGCGAGAAGCTGACCGACGAGGAGGTAGATGAGATGATCAGGGAGGCCGACGTCGATGGGGATGGCCAAATCAACTACGAAGAGTTTGTCAAGGTTATGATGGCCAAGTAATCCTCCCTGTCTGCAATAAAATCTAGAAATATATAAAATTGTCAGTAGTATATTTTATGAAGAAGATGAACTTGGTTGGTTGTTGGATAGTGTAATGCGATTAGTTGGTTTAGCATTACTGCATTTGTGGTTTAGACTGATTTTGAATGGTGTTGTAATGGTTGTGGATTCTTCACTATTCCTTTTCTTGTGAGATTTGTTGGCTCTTATTTTGCATTAATCTTTACTATTTATGTCAAATATTGAATCATTGTGACAGTTGCTGTTAGTAGTACTGCTTGCCTTTCTTCTTTCTTGGTTCAGCCACGACTCGTGGCAGAGGTCGCGACTCGGAAGGTGAGCTTCTCGACTCCGACTATGAGCAGTTGTGGCCGAGAAGGCGTGAGCAGTGGCAGTTTGAATATATACTTTGATTTTCTTCTCCGTTAACAAAAGCAACTACAAACCTTATTCAGTATTCATACAAACATATTGAACTTCAACTTAGTATCCAAATATGGAGAAGAAGAAAAGCCAAGAAATGAAATGACAATTACGCCCCTATATGGACATAAGCATCAACGTTGGCGACCTGGACCAGGCCGAGCACGGTGTTGAACACGGTGCCGACTGCGCGGAGGGTGCCGACAAGGAGACCAGTGGTGGCGGAAAGCACAGGGCAGACAGCGGCATCGAGCGGAAGCTTGATGTTGATGTTGCATGGAATCAGCGGCGAGCCAAGGAGGAGCCCCGGAAGAGCAGGTATGGTGATGGTGTATCCTCCAGTGGCGTTGGTGGTGCCAATGCCAACGACGGTGCTGTGCAGCCCAAGAATGGTGCAGTTCAACCGGACCCCCACGTTAGCCAGGCCTTGGCCGGGGCAGTTGCCGCTGCCTGTGCAGCAAAGGAGGCCGTTCACGGTCAGACCATTCAAGATTTAACCTGAGGATGGGCTTGCGCCGCCCAAGAGGATGAGAGCGGCGACAAAGACGAGGAGGGTGGTGGGGTTACAGGCCATTGCTGGTGGTAGTGGTGTGGGGATTTTATGTGGTTCTAGTAAGCAAGTTTGCTTGTTGAGTTTTGGTGTTTGTAGTATGTGGGAAACTAGTCCTATTTATACAGTCCAGTGTGTGTCTTCAACTTGTGCAATATATCCCCTCTATGCCTCAAGCTCCAGGCACAGATGCTATAAAAGAAAATTTTATAATAAAATACTGTAGGATTTAATATGAGAGAAAACAAGTAGGTCAGAGGGACAAATCGAAATAGAAAAATGGTTTTGATATCCTGCCCAAAACTCTAAAAGATGATGGCGATGACAAGTACCAATTCATAACATGTTTAATCATAAGGCTTGTTGAAAAGGCTCTAAGTTTGAGATATAAACTATGTTTAATCATAATGTTATTTTCTTATTATTTATAAATACAATAAAATTATGAAATGAAATCTAGAAGGGACGCCTGTATGAAAATACAAACTAACAAACTCAAATTAAATCCAATCTAATATAGGATAACAGAAATATACACTTGATAAAATAAGGTACTCAACTAAAAAGGTTATATGAGTTGATAATGCATTGAGAAGCCCACCATATTTTATGGGCTCGGCCCGATAATGGTCAACTGCTTTTGGCCATATCCTTACGTCATATCTAACAAATTTCAGTAATCTCGGCACGCAAATATAGTAAATGAAACAAAAAAAAAAACTAAGCAATTTTATAATATTACGAAATCCAGAAAGTTGTTCTAGATAAATTAAATGTTCTTTTTTCAATTTATCAAAGTATTTATTCTACAACATAAATGCAAATGTATTTAACCAGAGCTTATCAAACCAATTCACTAGTCACTATCGGGTTAAATCAAGTTTCTTCGATACCTGTATTAGTATAGTACATTTTCTACTTCTACTTTCTCAATGGTGATATCAGTATACAAAATGAAGTCTATTGGTGCAATTTTTATAAAAAAATTGTCGCACAGATGGAGATAGTATGAAGTAGTAGTATTTCTTTTATTTCAAATTCATTCAAAGTGCATTCAAGTTAGGAGTGAGGATCCCTTCTTCTTGAAAACACTCTTTCTCCGTGTCACCAATTTGTGTAATAAATGGAAGCTAGGAATAAAATCTTATGTTTGCTGAGCCTTCAATTTTTGCTCGGTCCTTTTCAAACATTATATGCAGTTGGACTATGATATTTCCTCACAACTAGTAATTCACTGTGGTTGCTACTACTTACTAAAAAAATTGAGCAAGTTTCTTGGAAATTGAATCTCAACAAATGCTAATAGTATATGATCAAACTGCACAATGTTATCTTACCAATTACCCAAAATCAGTGTGCAGACTTACCCTGCTGGAGGATTGAGGCAATACGAATAAATGACCATACGAAAATGAGAAAAATAATTATTGTCATTTGAAAACTTATAAATGTGTGGATCTTAGGCAAAATGTGTGTTGATGATGCAGGGGAAGTTGTTGTATAAGTCTGTTTTTGTATATATATCTGGGTCGAAATATAGTGATCCAACCAAGTTGAATCACCGAAGAATTTGGGATTTTGTATGACTATATTACTATATAGTTATGTACTTTATTTAGGGGGACTTTTTCCTAAATTAGATCAAAGGTGTTTTGAAATCGATGAAAGGAAATAGAGTAGTGTGAGTTCAAAAGGAATGTCAATTGATGAATTCGCGAATTTCTGATGTTAGTAAATGCTGGTAGAGAATAAAGACTACGACACAATGAATTTACGTGGTTCGATTTACTGAAGTAAATCTACGTCCACGGGAAGAAGGGAAGGCAAGATTGTATTGCTTGATCTGGGATTACAGCTTACAACACAGACTTGCTATATGATATTTTATCTCTAGAGAGCTTAACCTTTTTCTATCTGATCTAAGTTCTATTTATACATTGAACTAAGATCGTGGCTTGCATCACCACTAATGATGGTTGTGGATGTCGTGGAGATCATGGAGATCCTGCATGGGTCCACTACCTCTTTGTTTGGTCCGCTTATCCCGCATGAGATCCTGCATGATTTGACACCACTAAATAGATCGTGTAGTGGTCAAGAGATCCTGCATGGGTCCACTATCTCCCAGTTCGGTCGAATACTGAGACCGAACTGCTGAACTATTGCCGAGCAGCTTTTGCCGATCTGAGAGTAGAGCTTGATTGGTCGGCTTTTACCGAGCTGTAGGCTGGGGCCGAACTCTTTGGTAATGCCGAACTGATTGGTTGGCTTTTACCGAGCTGTAGGCTGGGGTCGAACTCTTTGGTAATGCCGATCTGATACTCTTCCTTGGGCTTTGGGCTGATGGGCCGTCACTGCTATTGGGCTTGTTTAGTCCGTACCCCATCACTACCCCCCCCGAAAAGCGAAGTGAATCACTTCGGCGAAGCGAGTCACTTCGGCATTCTGGATAAAGGTACGGGGGAGGCTGACGTCAGGGGACGTGCCTTGCGCGTGACTGCATTAAATGCGACAGTAAAATCCGGCCGTTGAATCCTGAAAAGGTGGGATTCGAAACGGTGCGATGATTTTGAAATCTTCTCCGAATCTGATAAATACGCCCTTTCTTCATCCTTTGAATACTTTTGCTATTGCTTCTTCTGCACTCTGTCTCTTTTGCGTAAAAATTTCCTTCCGCTTTCAAGAATTTCTTCAGAATTTCTTCAGATTTTGCAAAGAGTAAGAACCATGTCTTCTTCTTCTTCTTCTGAGTTAGGTAGCGGTAGGAAAGGGGGCAAGGGGTCTTTTAGCCGGAAAGAGTCTGCCGGTGCTTGAGGAGCTTGCTTCGTCCTCGGTCCTGCTTTCTGCAGACCAAGTTCGTAGTTGCCGAGCTGACCGCGATGAGAATATGGAGGCTATCTTTGCCTCCATAGGGTCAGTTTCACCCGCTCCAATTTTCCATGGAGAGGGTGAGACCGAGCAGCATGAGCGGCAGACCGGCGATGAGCAGGCCGAGCAGGAGGCGCAGCAGATCGGCTACGGTGGCGCCGAGCAGGCTGGGGAGAGCAGGGAGGCCGAGGCTGAAGCTGAAGCAGACAAGGAGAAGGAAGCTGAACCTCACCGAGAAGGCGGAGACGAAGCTAGCGGAGTATGATTTCGTCTCCCTTCTCTTAGTTTAGTTTCTTCCTTCTTGTAAAACGGCCTTGAAGCCCTTGTGTAGAAAAATTTTTTTCTTATGAATGAAAAAATTCTTCTTTCTGCTCTTGTGTCTTCGTATAGCCTTTCGTACTCTCTTTTACTCCTGTTGTGGTTTACTACCTGCTCGGTAAACTGAAATGCCGAACTGATTGGTTGCTTTGTATTCTTAACTCTCAAGGAGCTGGAGGTACTTCACTGGAAGCGGCTGTACTCTTCGGCTTTAGACGAAGCTGAGAAAAGAGCTATAGCTGACCAGATGAAGAATGACGAACTCTTGGCTCGTTCAATGAAGCTGGAGGTCGATAATAAGGACTTAGAGTCCGAAAAGAAGGATCTGGAGGCCGAGCTGAACACTGCCGTCGCTGAGAGGACTGCGTATGAGGATTTCATCTGCAGGCGTGGGGGAATGACCATCTCTGAAGTTCAGGAACGAGTTGACGAACTGTGGGAGGAATATCATGTACTCCGGAGGAACAATGCGCTGGAGAGCTTGGCTTGCCAACAAGTCGTGAAATCATTGCGGCGCTGGGCTTCTCGGTACGACATAGTTCTTTCCCGGCGTCCCTCAATTGAGAGATTCCTCAGGCATTTCCCGCCAATAGATGCTAGTACTCCAGCTCAAACCTCTGATTCACTTGCTCAAAACCCTACTCCAAGTCAGCAACGAACTCAGGGACAACCAGAGACGTCAAGTCGAGGACGGACTGAAGTTCGCAGAGGAGCTGTGGTTATGAATGAGCAAGATCGGCAAATGCTTCGTGAAGAGACTCTTCGCCGCCGAGGTGCTAGGGCTTCCTGGGCTCAGGGAAGAGGTGGTAGGTCGATTAGAGCATCTCGTCGACCTGCTTATTCTTCAGCTGCCGAGAACGCCCGAACTCGGCTTCACGAGGATTTTGTGAATAGATGGCTCAACTTTAGCAACCCTGGACAGTAGAATAGTCCTTTGTAATAGCGTAACGCCATTTTGTAGGGTAGCGGAGTTGTATGCCGAACAAGATTTGAAAAATGAAATTTTGTTTTCGCTTCTAACACTGTATTTACAGCTTAGCGAAAAAATTTCATCGTACTTGTCCTCGGTCTTATGAAGTAAACTTCTTTGACCGGACTTGGTCCTTGGTCTTATGAAGTAAACTTCTTTGACCGGACTTGGTCCTTGGTCTGATGAAATAAACATCTTTGACCGGACTCGTCTTTGGTCTGATGAAATAAACATCTTTGACCGGACTCGTCTTTGGTCTGATGAAATAAACATCTTTGACCGGGCTCGTCTTTGGTCTGATGAAATAAACATCTTTGACCGGACTAAGCTTGTGTCCTAATTTGGCGAGTTTTATCGCTTGGATCGGACTTTCCCTTGTCAGCTGACCAGATGAAGAATGACGAACTCTTGGCTCGTTCAATGAAGCTGGAGGTCGATAATAAGGACTTAGAGTCCGAAAAGAAGGATCTGGAGGCCGAGCTGAACACTGCCGTCGCTGAGAGGACTGCGTATGAGGATTTCATCTGCAGGCGTGGGGGAATGACCATCTCTGAAGTTCAGGAACGAGTTGACGAACTGTGGGAGGAATATCATGTACTCCGGAGGAACAATGCGCTGGAGAGCTTGGCTTGCCAACAAGTCGTGAAATCATTGCGGCGCTGGGCTTCTCGGTACGACATAGTTCTTTCCCGGCGTCCCTCAATTGAGAGATTCCTCAGGCATTTCCCGCCAATAGATGCTAGTACTCCAGCTCAAACCTCTGATTCACTTGCTCAAAACCCTACTCCAAGTCAGCAACGAACTCAGGGACAACCAGAGACGTCAAGTCGAGGACGAACTGAAGTTCGCAGATGAGCTGTGGTTATGAATGAGCAAGATCGGCAAATGCTTCGTGAAGAGACTCTTCGCCGCCGAGGTGCTAGGGCTTCCTGGGCTCAGGGAAGAGGTGGTAGGTCGATTAGAGCATCTCGTCGACATGCTTATTCTTCAGCTGCCGAGAACGCCCGAACTCGGCTTCACGAGGATTTTGTGAATAGATGGCTCAACTTTAGCAACCCTGGACAGTAGAATAGTCATTTGTAATAGCGTAACGCCATTTTGTAGGGTAGCGGAGTTGTATGCCGAACAAGATTTGAAAAATGAAATTTTGTTTTCGCTTCTAACACTGTATTTACAGCTTAGCGAAAAAATTTCATCGTACTTGTCCTCGGTCTTATGAAGTAAACTTCTTTGACCGGACTTGGTCCTTGGTCTTATGAAGTAAACTTCTTTGACCGGACTTGGTCCTTGGTCTGATGAAATAAACATCTTTGACCGGACTCGTCTTTGGTCTGATGAAATAAACATCTTTGACCGGACTCGTCTTTGGTCTGATGAAATAAACATCTTTGACCGGACTCGTCTTTGGTCTGATGAAATAAACATCTTTGACCGGACTAAGCTTGTGTCCTAATTTGGCGAGTTTTATCGCTTGGATCGGACTTTCCCTTGTCCTAATTCGGCGAGTTTTATCGCGTGGATCGGACTTTCCCTTGTCCTAATTCAGGCAAGTTTTATCGCGTGAATCGGACTTTTGTTGCAGTTCGTTTCAGACGAAGTGCTTGATTCTTAAGCTGAATTGTGGTCTTGCATCCTCTTTAGAAGCTTGGACTTCACAATCGTTGGCTTATTGCAGTTCGTTTCAGACGAACTGCTTGTTTAAGCTGAATTGTGGTCTTGTATCCTCTTTAGAAGCTTGGACTCACAATCGTTAGCTTGCAGCTCGTTTCAGACGAACTGCTTGTTTCTTAAGCTGAATTGTGGTCTTGTATCCTCCTTAGAAGCTTGGACTCACAATCGTTAGCTTATATATGTTCTAAAAAGGGGATCAGCCTTCGAAGAACAAGATACCTCAGTAACATTTGTAAGAGACGACACACACACAGACAGACAAAACGCACATAGACAAACAAAACGCAAGTAAAAAAACAAAGAAAGCACATAGAGACAAAAACGCACATAGCCTTAGGACCGAACTAGACACAAGACTGACTGACCGGACTGTCTCTTACAAATGGAACTTTTTGAGGTTGGAAACGTACCATGTTCGGGGTGCTTGTTCTTCTGACATGTGAGTCAATTAGTAAGACCCTTTGCCGAGGACTTCTGACACCCGATATGGACCTTCCCATGTGGGTTCGAGTTTGCCCAGCTTTTCTGCTCGGCTTACTTCGTTGTTTCTCAAGACGAGATCTCCCACTTGAAATTGCAGTTTTTTCACCCTTTTGTTATAATACCGGGCTACTTGCTCCTTGTACTTGGCTGCTTTTATGCAGGCCAATTCTCTTCTTTCTTCGGCCAGATCTAGTTCGGCTCTCAGTCCGTCATCATTCATTTCTGAGGAGAAATTTAGAGTTCGGGGACTGGGTATGCCGATCTCAACCGGAATCACGGCTTCAGTCCGTTTGCTTGTGGGTGGGAGACCGAGCTTTTAAACCTCTGCTCTATGACTTCAGAGACGATTTAGTCTTCCCGGCAGGGAGAGCGTCAATAGTTAGGATTACTCCATCATATTGCGGCTCGTTATCGTCTTCGGGATCCTGTTGCCTTTTCGGATCCTGAGGAGCGCAGTTCGCACCTCCCTGCTTTTTGTTCTTTTTCGGCTGCTTGCTTTGGTATTTTTTTAACGTCCCTGCTTTCACAAGGGCATCAATACCTGCAGCCAAATGTCGGCACTCCTCGGTATCGTGACCGTAGTCTTGATGGAAGGAGCAATATTGATCCTGAGGTCGGCGCGCGGCCGATTTCGTCATCCGCCTTGGCTTTTCGAACATATCGGAATGCAGTTCGAAAATTTCCGCTCTTGACTTGTTCAATGGTACGAACTGAGCGGGCGGCTTCTCAGGATTGAGACGTGGTCCCAATCTGCCTTGTACCGGTGCCCTTTGAATTCTTTCAAAAGGAGTTCGGCGAGGAAACCTCTGATCGCTATGATCGGGCTTCTTTTCGTCTCCTCTAGATGAGCTGTCTAAAGACCGTTTTCGACGGTCTGCCTCATCGGCACGGGAGAACTGGTCCGCAATGTCCCACATCTCTTGAGCTGTTTGCGGACTGCATTCCACGAGCTTTCTGTAGAGAGCTCCGGGCAGGATTCCATTTTGGAATGCCGAAATGACAAGTAGATCGTTGAGATCTTCTACTTGTAGGCATTCCTTGTGGAATCTCGTCATGAAGTCGCTGATCTTTTCGTCGCGACCTTGACGTATAGAAAGCAGCTGAGCCGAAGTAATTCGGGCTTCCGCTTTCTGAAAGAACCTCCTGTGGAAAGCATCCATTAGATCTCGGTAGGATCTAATGCTGCCTTGAGGAAGGCTGTCGAACCACCTTCTGGCGTTCCCGATGAGCAGCTCGGGGAACAGCTTGCACATATGGACCTCATTGAGACCCTGGTTCGCCATATTATATTGATAGCATCCCAAGAAGTCATGAGGATCCACTAGCCCGTCATAAGTCATTGACGGTGTCCGGTAGTTCCGCGGCAAAGGAGTTCGGGTGATATCGTCCGGGAACGGAGTCTTTAATGCTCCGTACATGGCGAACCCGACATCTCTTCGGTACGGAGGAGATGGAGTTCTCCTGTGGTTCCGGTACCGAGGAGGAACAGGAACATGTCGGGGTTGAGGATTCTTTCTCCTGGAAGACACGTCACTACTGCGGTAGTGACTTTCATGTCTGGATGAGGAGGGAGAATCCGCCGTTGTCTTCTCCGGCTGTTGGCTCTTCTGCAGGAAGGTTAAGAACTCCTCCTGCTTCTCGGCCAAGAACAGCTTGACAGCTTCATTTAAATCGGGCTGCTGGGAAGACTCGGTGCGATCTCTCCTGGAGTGGCTTGTTCCTTCTTCGTGAGAACCGGAGGTAGATGTCTCCCGAGGCCGTTTTTCAGACCTGCGAGCTGGACTAGCTTCCTCACGGTTATCACGAACGGTATTATGGGTGTTATGTGATCTGGTATGCATTTTTTTTTTTGGGGTGGAAAAAGGGTCAAAAATTCGCTTTATCACAAATTTGGTTCTCTGTTCCCACAGACGGCGCCAGTGATGAATTCGCGAATTTCTGATGTTAGTAAATGCTGGTAGAGAATAAAGACTACGACACAATGAATTTACGTGGTTCGATTTACTGAAGTAAATCTACGTCCACGGGAAGAAGGGAAGGCAAGATTATATTGCTTGATCTGGGATTACAGCTTACAACACAGACTTGCTATATGATATTTTATCTCTAGAGAGCTTAACCTTTTTCTATCTGATCTAAGTTCTATTTATACATTGAACTAAGATCGTGGCTTGCATCACCACTAATGATGGTTGTGGATGTCGTGGAGATCATGGAGATCCTGCATGGGTCCACTACCTCTTTGTTTGGTCCGCTTATCCCGCATGAGATCCTGCATGATTTGACACCACTAAATAGATCGTGTAGTGGTCAAGAGATCCTGCATGGGTCCACTATCTCCCAGTTCGGTCGAATACTGAGACCGAACTGCTGAACTATTGCCGAGCAGCTTTTGCCGATCTGAGAGTAGAGCTTGATTGGTCGGCTTTTACCGAGCTGTAGGCTGGGGCCGAACTCTTTGGTAATGCCGAACTGATTGGTTGGCTTTTACCGAGCTGTAGGCTGGGGTCGAACTCTTTGGTAATGCCGATCTGATACTCTTCCTTGGGCTTTGGGCTGATGGGCCGTCACTGCTATTGGGCTTGTTTAGTCCGTACCCCATCATCAATCATTATTCAAGTCAAAGAACATCAAGTGTAATATTTGAGGCACATCATTATATGTGCATGAAGACCAACCCCTTTTCATAATCATCTCCAGTTAAAGAACATCAATTTTCTTCTTCTTCTTCTTTATAAAACTCCTGGCTAAACGTATAGTACAATTAATTAATGAGAAAAACTCATATTTAAAAAGTGGAATTTCTTTATTGAGTTAAATATTAAAATTTCTTTTTATTTTCTGAATATTATATTAGTAAAATTGAGTACTACGAGTTGAAGGAGTAAGGACAAAATAGGAAGTGACAAAATATTACTACACGCTTCTGTAAAACCGAGGCTTCTTTTAGCACTCTCACAAACATTGATTCTAGAGAGAGAAGCTAAATGAAGCTTCCGTCCGTAGAGAGAGAAAGTGGGTCAAACTCGTCTACGACTGCTGCTTACTGATGTCAACGATCTACAACCAAATTTAGCTCCATTTTTTTATCCGTTTCTCGTCTCTGCTATGGCAGGTAAGCATAAATTTTGATTACCTTCTGTCAGAGCCCTAATTCTATTTTTATGTTGCACTTTCCCATTTTTTTTTACTTCGGATGCGTTTCAGTTTACCGAATTGTGGCTTAATTCTTCCGTTTGGGGGATCATTTACTCCGAGTCTCTCGAGAATTTAAGTAGTCTCGAGTCTGGGGTGATCCATATCAGGATTAATCAAAGTTTTTAATTTGTGATCTATGCCGTCATTTGAGTTTTGTGCAGTTTCAGGTGCTGGGGGTGTCTTAGTTTAGAAATTTAGGATTTTTATTTAATTTGTTTGCGTGTTTATTGGGGGTGCTGTCGTTCTGGATAAATTACCTGCAAATTTTTTTGCTGAATTTAATGTGTGCTTCCGTAGTTTATTAGTTTATATGCCTTGGGTGAGCTCTAAAGTGCCATAGTTTTTCTTGTGAATATTAAGTACTCCAAGTTGTACTGGTATCAGTATTAAGTCATATTGCTGCCTGTCCCTTTATTCTTATGTAGCTGAGTTCTTTGCAATTTGAAAAGAAATAACAATATTGTTCTCTAAATAACGTTTTTGAAACAATGCTGGGTACTTACGTTTTATTTCGGAGTGCATCTGCAATAAAAAAACTGTACGGAGCACTAGTTACTAAACAATTAAGCACGTGCTTACCTCTAGATCCTTTAAACTTCCCCAACTGGAGTGTGTCACAGTCAAGATAGTTCATTGCTGGTAAATTAGTTGATGATTTTATAGAATAGGTATCTATTAGCTTGTGGAAGGGGACAAGGCTGAGAACTTGCAAATTATAGTTTCTAGCACTTGATTTTTGTAATCTCGGGGTACTTATTTCAGATATAAGTTGATCGATTGGTAATGTCCTAAATGCGTGTTATGTGAATGATATTATTCCTATCAGGTATATCACCAGATCAGGAATCAGTAGATTCAGCAACCAAAAAGTCCAGTACCTCCTCAGGTGGTAGGGCTCTGGATAGGAAGGAGTTTCTTCGTAGATTTGTGGACAGTGAAGTCCTGAAAGAAAACCTGGAGGATTGGCTTGAGGATATAGTTGAAGATAATGTGAGGTCTGCCTTTGATCTTCCTTTCGAGTTAATAGATCTTCAGAAGTTCGATTATGCCCTAGAAGGTGTTCCCTTTCAACAGCTAATTCGGATGCCTAGTGCTATTTATGCTTCAACATCCAGTGACGTGGAGGCAACAGCTTATCTTGCTCTTGAGGATTTTCTGCATGCAAGTGTGAATGGCATGTGGGAAGCTTTCTGGGGCCCAGAAGATGGTATGATGCCTTTCTACGTTTCCTCTCTATATGAAGGAAACTTGAGATTTTACCAAGCTGAGCAGGCCATTGCAAAAGGTAAAGTCGGAGGCCTATGTGCGTCGGCTATAATGCTAAGGAACCCAAGACATCCACAAGGGAAGTGGGATGATATCATTGAGTTGGCACTGCTGCGACCTGATATTGGAAATCATGCTTCAGCGGATAACTCTAGTCCTCCTGTCTCTACTATTGGTGAAGCTTTATTCCTTGCTCTTCGTGTGTTGCTTGCCAGAAGCATCAGCAGATCAAATATCCCTCTGAGTTTGAATTCTGTGTTTGTACTTCTAGTTGACTCTCATTGTGGTGGCGTCCTTAAAGTTGAAGGTGATTTGAGCAAGCTGAACTGCGATCTGAATAACATCTATGAATCTGCTGCCGCATGGATAAAAAACCATTCCAAAATTGCAATCTCACCAGTTGACAGGATCTGGAACAAGCTTGGAAATGCTAACTGGGGCGATATTGGGGCTTTACAGGTACTTTACACTACATTTCAATCTATAGCACAATACGCCGGAATGCCTAAGAACAGTATAGAAGATTTAGCTGCCGACCACAGTTCCCGTCTTCAAGCCAGGAGGATTGAGAGGAAGTTGGAGTATACAAGGGTGAATGGTAATGGTTTGTTTCGCTTCCAACATCGCAATGCTTCACCCGAGATCATAGAGGTACAAGAAGAATCTGTTAAAGTGGATTCTGCAAAGACACTAAAGCTCGAAGTAGGATCTGTGTTGATGGTGGAGGATTCGAACTGTCAGAGCGGTTATCAGATAGATGAAGTTTTAAATGATGGGGAGATTCTATACTACATTGCATCTCCTGTTCAAGATCCAGGAAAGTCTCACCTTTTGTATGTTGGTTCGCATCCATCACAGTTGGAGCCAGCCTGGGAGGATATGAAGCTATGGTATCAAGTTCAGAGGCAAACTAAAGTACTTGGTATTATGAAACAAAAAGGATTGTCCAGTAAGTATCTTCCGGAAGTGGTTGCATCAGGCCGGGTGATTCATCCTGGCCAATGTCGGAAAACAAGTGCAGGTGGCAATTGCGATCAGCCATGGTGTGGAACTCCTGTCCTAGTAACCGGGCCAGTTGGTAGGACTGTTTCCGACATGGTTAGATCTGGGCAGTTTGGTCCAGACGAGGCTATTAAGTGCTGCCATGATTGTTTGTCTGCACTCTCTACTTCAGCTTCGTCTGGGATTCGGCATGGGGATATCAGGCCAGAAAACATAATCTATGTGAGTCCTGGTCTCAGGCAGCCTTATTTCATCCTTATCGGTTGGGGGCATGCCATTTTGGAAGAAAGGGATCGTCCGGCACTAAACCTTCATTTCTCTTCTACTTCTGCTCTTCAAGAAGGGAAGTTGTGCTCTGCTTCTGATGCAGAAAGCCTAGTATATATGCTCTACTTCTGCTCTGGCGGTGATTTACCCGTTCTGGATTCAGTTGAAGGAGCACTCCAGTGGAGGGAAACATCTTGGTCGAGGAGGCTGATTCAGCAGAAGCTCGGAGCAATCTCTGCTGTCCTGAAAGCATTTGCAGATTACGTTGACAGTCTCTGTGGTACGCCGTACCCTGTTGACTATGAGATCTGGTTAAGAAGGTTGAAGAAACAGATTAACGAAGAAGATGGTGGAAAGGAAGCTGAAACATCGAGCTAGGATCTAGCCATTTTCTTAGTCGAGAGTTATATACCATTTCGCCTGTTTCTGTTTCAGTTCCTCATTCCAAAGCGGCTTTTGTGTGATCATGTTGTTCTCTGAAGATGGACCATGCCCCTCGTTATAATATTCGGGGTCGTTTATCTGGGTGAAAACACGTTCTTATGGCAAGGGCAGAGCAGAGTTTCCGCCTCTTGATTTGGTAGAGTTCTTCCTGTGTACAGCAAACCAACACAAGCTGAGGAGAGAGGCCAAGACGCTTTGAGAAGCTGAAACAAGAACAGGTGATCCTTGATGAGATCCAAAAAAAAAGCTTCATTTCTGATTCTTGTTTACAATTGTTGTTTCATCTGCTTTTGCTATACAGGTTTTATATCTTGTGTTATTATGTCATTAATTATTGTAAAGAAATGAGCTGTTCATCTTATTCTATTGGAAATTTGGAACGCGATTAGCCAGATGTTGTGTGGAGTATTAGTTTCAAGAATAGTGTTTTCCACTTCTTTTTGCTAATGACATGATTGTTTTTTGACGCCATTTTCATATCGGTATTGTACAAAAAACTCCTTTTCTGAGTTTTGCTTTCGAACTGCACATCTAGGTGAGTCTCATGTTTAATCATTTCAATCATCATAATTTGGATCCATATATAAATGTCACTTAACAGAGATGAGAATACAACATTTGACTCGTATAACAAAAAATCCTTTAAACGATCTTGACCTCTACCTAGTTAGTTAACGTATCATCCAACAACAATAGCACAAGCCAGCCATTTCAACCTAAAAGTGTGCATCACTAATTTCACGTGAAAATTAGAAAAATCGAAGTGCAAATGAATGTTTCGTACACCATAAATGAAGTCTACTAAATGATCATAAGGTTTAATACAACCTAGCAATAATGTCATATTGTTGTCGTCTTCATACTTTTTCATGTTTATAAAACAAAACCAATGTAAGCGATGGGAAGCAGAAAAGCAGATGAGAAAAGGCTGGATAAGGATCTCAGCAAAAGCCAACAGCTTAATCTAATCTGCATCCATTTCTTCAAGGGCGGCTTTAGCTGCTGACTTGGCTTCCTCTAGTAGATTTTCCGGAACCTGGTAGGTTTACGAAATATAAACATTAAGTGGAGAGTGCAACAAAACAAACGCCTAGACCTCTAGAAGGCCTGAGGAGTTTGAAATTAGTTAAGGATACCTAACATATTAAATCCACTAGTTACCTTTTGATGCTGGCGGTTCGACTCATCACAGACCCAGCTCATTTCCAGTTCAAAGGCCTTGTCCTTGGCCTCGTCGTGCACCCCATAGATGCTGCTCATGAAACACAGGAGAATGAAAGACGAAATAACAAACACATACACAACTTGTATATATATCTAAAAGCATATGCACGTCATTTAGAAGATGACTCACATCTTGGCCACCTCAATGACACCTTGTCGGCAGGTCATCTCTGAGAGCTTTAATTTTTCAATTTCTCTGTCAATATAACAAATGGTTCAGCATCAGCAGATAGAGATTACCAGTAAATAGAAAGAAAAATGCATGACAAAGATGAACACGGTTCTGCAAAAGCTTAAAAGGCTGTTCACTACAACAGAAAGTGGTATGAAGTCAATAACATCAACCAAGAAGGCTGAATGACCTTACGAGCCAAATCAGTAGTGCCCGAGCAACACTAACACAACATAACAAGAAAAGGTACGAAGAGGAAGATTAAATTGCAGAGATGAAAGGCTCATTGTAGGTTTTATTTCCTTCCTTTCAGATGTCATATACCCATACTTCACAAAAATTGGTGAATCTAAAATCAGAATAAGAAAAACTTACGTTTTAGCAGCCTGTCTTCCCTTTCCGATGGCTGCACCGAAGTATCTCTGCAGCAGTAAATAAATAAATAGATCACAGATGGACACATAAACTTATTATTAAGTACAAGTAAATCAAGTGTCAGAACACTACATATAATTTAAAATACAGACTATAAAGAAATTAGATGTTATGCACATCATTTGCGCAAGTAACGAGGAAAGAAAACGCACGTAAGATATGCCAGAAGGTTCGATCATGTACAACTGTGGTCCATCCCTATCATAACCTCCCACAATCACTCCACAACCAAAAGGCCTGAAAAGGTTAAAAAAAATTAAATTGAGAAATCAGCTCAAGAGAATCAAGTTGATAAATAAAACAGATGCAGTATCAACCTGAGCCACCAATAGAGTGTGCACAAATGCACATAACTAGCCACTCGTTCTGCGAGTTCTTTAACAGGAATAGCTTCACCATAAACCCTGGAAATGAAAGACGCAATATGTAAGGATATATACCAAGCAATATACAAAAGCATACCAATTCTCATGTAAGCAATTGCAAAGGTTAGTCATAGAAAGGTACCCAAAAGGTCAAAACAATATGCAACTAAGCTTCTACCTGAACATTCATGCCTCGAAAAAGAAAAAAAACATTGAGCGGATAAAATGCAGGCAACAATTTTTAGTGATTTTCCTAGGTACAAGATTTTGTGAGTGATATGCCATGAACAAGTAAAAAATGTCCAGCCTGATTTTTGTACACAGCTTCTCATTTATTTTAAGTTCATAAACTGCAGTTTCAATTCATACTACGCGTCATCTAGCTATCCAGCCTAAGGAATGTTCTATTCCCCCTCCCCTGTTAGGGAAAATTAGCTGATTTCACTAACCAAATTTTATCATTTGGTATCCTAGTTCAATCTTATTCCAAACCTTAAAACTCTAAACTCACCTCTAGACAACATCTCCATGAGGTAAAAAAGGGTGTACCCAGATCTTATTATGATTTAAATTTAAATTTCAGGATCACCTGCCTCAGCAGTATCAACAGAGACTAAAGGTACTTTGCCTTTATTTAGGAGAAAAGGATAAGAGCAACAACTTAATCTAGGTCTTATATACTATAAAGTTCGTAAATATGAGTCACAGTTCTCATCAGAATTGTTTCCAAGTAGGAGTATGCTTAGAAAGGATGTTGGAAGACTTGAAAACAAGACAAGTGTCTAGAAACGAACTTCTCATAATTAGTTGCTTCAGACTTTGCTCGTGTAACAATCTGCCTACCATCTGCAGCTAATCCGGCAACAGCCTGACAAAGGTCAAAGCATAAGCATTTAGCACAAGATAATAAAAATGAAGGGCAGAAGCCTAAAACAGCTCCCTAACAAATTTTGAATAGCAAATACCTAAAGTAAACTCTAGATAAACTTTAAAACCAGTCAAATTCCTTTAAATTTTCAGTAGCTTTCGCATGAATTAAAGCTTTAACACATAGTAGATCAACACCACATGATGAAGAAGACGATATATCACGAGGAAATTAATGCAAGTTATCAGAATCTAAATGAAAACATAATATAAACACTCAAAAATGCCCTTTTTTTCAAATCTACACTATCAGTCAGTTACAGCTAGTGAGAAAAAAAAAAAGAAGAATAAGGTACCATGCCGGAGTGGCGATGAACGGAGTGGATTCTTCGATTGGAGCCTGGAAGCAGCATCTTGGAAGCAATCAGCTTCTCCACTCCCTTGAACAACATCCGCAAAATGAGAAACCCAGCAAAAACCCTAGCAATCTAAAACTGAATCGAAAATGGTTAGTTGAAAATTTGATTTACCATGACGATTCCGTCTTTGCATTTGATGGCAACGACGGTGCCGCTGTTGTCGACGGCTTTGGCGGCATATTCGATCTGGAAAACGCGGCCGTCCGGTGAGAATGTCGTCACCGATAGATCGTATCCTGTGCCAATGCTGCTCATTTTTTCCCTCTCTTCTGCTGCTGTGGTATTTTCACTCCCTTCTGCTTTTAATTTTCTTTTTTAAACAATTATGGAGAGATTTCTTTGTTAGCAAGACAGTGTATTAGGAAAAATAAAAGATTATAATTACGTAAGAGCCCCTGCACTAAAGTTTTGTCCAATTCTGCCTCTCATCTCTCCTCTTATTTCATTCGAATCATCTCATCAGATTTCAAGATTATTGGGTTAAAAAATTACAAATCTAATTCTAAATATTCGAATTCCGAGCAAGCTCATCTCTAATGCATAATGAGAAATATCAATTGATTGATTTGCATAATGAGAAAAATCAATAATATTAGAATATTATAGAATATTTAATTTGGAAAATTGCATAATACTACACACTTAACTCAAATATGATTGAATATAAGGTTGATAAATTTTGAGTTAGTTCAATGATATATATGAACTAAGGTTGATTTATCATGGAATATTAAATAAATGCTAGCATAATTCAAGATTTGTGAAAATAAATTAAAACACATGCATGTTTAACTTTAAATTTAGCGGGTTGTTCATGTTCATCGACGGGTTTTAGATTGACATCTCTTTCTATGTATTAATAGAAGAATGTTCATTTCAAAACTTTTTTTTAAGTCAGAACACAAAACTATATCAATTCGTAAATTCATTAATATTTATTGGCACGAAAAAACCAAAATAATATGGACATTTGGGATAATATTAACTTGAATTGGTAAAGTAAGAGAGATAAAAAAATCATTATAGTATTGCTAGTGGAGATCAAAGCTCATCTTATTAGAGAGAAAAAAGTTATAAAAATAGAGGAAGCTATTTTTATGGAACAATCTAAAATAAAAAAAAAAGTCTATATTTTTATGAGACGAATGGAATATTAGTTTCAAACTTAATATTAGCTAGCCTATTCATAAATATCGATTATCGACTTAATAAGTAAACTATATAATTTTCATTAAGTTCTCACTTAAAAAAAATCTTATTGAAACCTCCCTGTATCACTAAAGGATAAAGAAGTCGCACATTATCACAAACTATAAATAATTAAAATTAACTGCTAAGGTAATTAGATATTTCAATAGCAGTTAATTATAGTTTAGAGTTTGAATAATTGGAAACTATAAAAAATTGATCTCGATAAAATTACTCCTACATAACTCGAACTCGTACGCATATTGGAATATAACATTTCGTCTCACAATAGCCAAAGCAGCACCCAAAGTAGCATAATTACATATTTCATGAGAAAACAAACTTCAAATGCTAAATATGGTCGTCTAAAAACATGAAAATATATGCACATCAACGTGTAATTACACAAACCCGGGACACGGACAACGGGGCATCGAGACAAGCCTGTCTAAGAAGAAGACATGGCGCTCTCGCCCTGAAGGAGGCCATTGCGGATCTGTGTAGCAATATCCTTGACAGCCCCAGGTCCGTGAGGGATGAAGACAGCAGAGGACTTGGATGAAGCACCAATTTCCTTCATCGTGTCGAAGTATTGAGTGACGAGGACCATGTCCATGACATCCTTAGAGGTCGTCCCAGGAACATTCTCCGAGAAGGCGAGCACGCTCTCCCTCAGTCCGTCTACGATGGCCTGCCGCTGACGAGCTATACCCAGCCCTGACAGGTACTTGGACTCAGCCTCTCCCTCAGCTCTTTTGATCTGCAAGATTTTCTCAGCTTCGGCTTTTTCAGTCGCAGCAAGCCTGAGTCGAGCAGCTGTTGCAACATTGACAGACTATCAGATAATCCAAAAGAAGAAAATCACATAATAACACGATAAAATCGCCCCCAAGAGCCTGAGATGCATGCTCACTATCTTTCGCATAAGGATTTACTAATTGTCATTTAAATCACAATCTTCGACACAATTAAAAAAAAATCGACATAATTCCAAACCATTGCAAACTAATACCCTTAGATTGAATTTGTAGCACTTAAAGCATGCTCAACTCTTCCGGCTATCAGAAATCTCAACTGATTCGCCAAACTTTTAATTTCAAAGGCCGTTATTTTAATGACAATTAACCCTTCTAATGAAAAACCAGAACTGATTTTAACCATTTTTCATAGATCCAAGAGAATGCATAGTTGGGTACAATTCATTATAGATCTGAGTTCATATGTTTGAAACTCACCAGCATTTATCTCGTTCATGGCCCTCTTCACTTGAGCATCTGGCTCAATGTCAACAATTAGAGTCTGCACTATCTCAAATCCATAAGCAGACATAGCCTGCAAAGACAAGAGATAATCAAAATTCACTCAGTACAACTGACAAACACGACCAGCTTCACACGTATACAAGTGTCATCTATCAAGAGCATAAGCTACCTTTTCAAGTTCGCTTTCTACAACTCTAGCTATATCATCCTTCTGCTCAAAAGTGGAATCCAGATCCAGTTTTGGTACACTTGCCCTGATGACTGTCACAAAATTCAGACAATACCGCAATAGACCAGAGTTCTAAAATAGTACGCGCAAAAAACACAGTATCCAGATAAGAAACTTATTCTCCAGTTACATAGACCAGAGTTCTAAAATAGTACGCGCAAAAGATACAACATTCCACATTCAAAGGGGCAAAACCTTAAGCAAGTCAACCAGCAACATGCCTTATTATAAGGTGTTCTGTCACACAAGAAATTATTGACCTTCATAAACTTACCATCAAAAACATATGCTTGGATCTGCTCTTTTGTGTTAGATAGCTTATAATATGCATCAGATGCTTTGTCGGCCAGTGCACGGTACTGGATCGAAGCAACCACATTAACGAACACGTTATCCTGGACAGCAAGAAACATATCAATGAGAAAATGGTCACGTTAGGACTAAAATGCAAACAATAATTCATGATTTGCAAACTGATTCTTTTCTCTTCTGTTGGTTAGTCATGAGATATTTTGCTGAAGCTACTTCCAACGAAATCAAAAGTTCAAGCAGCAAATGAATGGCAACAAACCTTAGTTTTTGTTTCACAACGGACATCGAGCTGCTGTAAACGTAATGACAGGATGCCAGCCACTTGGTAGCCAAAACACCATGGCAGGCAATGGCAGCCAGGATCTAGCACCTCTTCAAACTTGCCAAATTGCTCCTTCACAGCAACAGTAGACTGATCTACTTGAATACAACCAAGCATTTGACCCATTTTTCAATAGACAACTGAACTGGAACAGTGTAAAGAAAAATTCAAAGTCATGCCAATTACAAAATCCAAACACACATACATATAGTTACATAATAAGTTGTGTGTCTAAAGTGGAAAATCTAATTAAACTAGTCCTTGATATACACCAGATCAGTTTTCAAGAAGAACTGCACCGAAAATGATGGTAATCATCAACTTTTTACTTCTATAAAATTCTTCTTTTATTTAAATTTTATAGGAATAATAACATCTAAAATGAAAATTCATCTTTGATTTTCAGAATTTTACGAGAAGAATTTCGCTGGAAATAATTTCATCAATTTCGAAGAACATCCAGAATTTGCCTTTATTTTGTTTACTACTTTTGGAAATAATTTCCTTCTTTGCATACCAAACATACACAGACATGCACAATAACAAAACCCTAGAAGAAATATCACGCACACGATTCAAATTCAACAAGATTGGACAATTTGTTCGACAAATCCAATTCCTCACATCTTCAATTCACGTCTGAGATAGGAAAATAACACAGAGAACAGCTATGAGAGGAGACTTACAGAATACAGAGCAGAAACAGGTAGTTGGGGAACTTTCAACTGAGGCTTTACAAATTTGAGCGTAGGTATTTATAAATTCTAAGGCGATCCGCAACCTACTGTACTTTTCATCCATCTCTTAGCTAAGATATAACACCTTCATTCAATTTCATTTTTTATTTTTATTTCCAACCAATTCAATTAATAAAAACACACTTCATTAAATAAAATAAAATTATAACTTAAAATAAAAAAAAACACATAATTAAAATCCTAAAAAAATATAAATTACATAATTTAAAATATAATTTTATAGAAATTGATTAGAACTACTCCGCCGGCGAATCATCCCCCGAAAACGGTGGCGGTGCACTCAAACTACCTGGAGGCGGAATACCGATTTGTCTTGCCGTATACTCAATTCCGGCAAGATGAGCTTGATATTGCGGAGGCGTAATGCGGGAAGTGTCAGCCTTCGTGGCGGTCAAGTACATGGACAATAGGGTGTTCGACCCCGAGACCGAGTCCGCCTAACTTGATTCGCCTCGGCCCCTCCTCCCTCTAGCCGTCTTCGCCGCCTTGGTCCCTTGCGGCCGACGATGCCCACGAGAGGAGCCCCTTGCATCGGTGGTCGTGCCATCAACCTCTTGTGAGGCGTTGCCTAACACGCCCTCACTAGATGAGTATTGGTCACTCGCCGTGTGCTTCGTGAGTTTAGAGCTCGAGCCCGCGCTGGACTGGACACCGCCGGCCCACCTTTCAACTTCTTTGACGGCCTCCCAAACATCGACATGTTTGAATTCTTTGCCGTTGTCGTCAAAAAAGACTCGCATAGCCGCTCTCATAATGTCGGCTCCACTAGCTTCGCTTTGGTATTGAGCCGCTTCATTCTTGTAGATGCAGCAAAATTTTTTGACATCTCTGTCGACTCGGTCAAAATGACTGCGGAGAATCTTCATGGTGCTGCGGCGGGACCGAGACGGCTTGTTCTCATTGTAGGCGTCGGTGACCTTTTCCCAAAAACACTTGCGGGTTTGTTGATTCCCGACGATGGGATCGTACGAGACGCTGACCAAAGCGGTAAACAGAGTCATCGTGTCCTTGCGGCTGTATGGATGACGACCCATATCCTCTTTCTCCTCGGCCGCCTCCTCCTCTTCCTCCACGGCGTCGAATGCTCGACCCCTGGAGCTTCCACCGCCTCGTCCTCCTTCCGGATTGGGTTCATCCGGAAAATCCTCACTAATTTGGGATAATCCCTGCGATTGCCCATACCTCGGGGCGGAGGGACGAGAGTATGCATCCACATCAAAATAGGGTGGTTGGTACGCCGCCGGCGTAGACGAACCGGAACCGGCAGCACCCAAGACATTGTACATGTCCGCCGGTCGCCAAACGTGCTCAAGTCATATCCGCCGGAGTCGCCCTCGTTTCCGTCGCCGGACATTTTGAGATGAAAATTGGAGATGTGAGATGAAAATTGTAGATGAAAGAGAGATGATTTAAGAAGAATAGAGGTGTGTTTTTGTGTATAATGAAGATGAAAGAAGAGTATTTATAGAGTAAAAAAAGAAAAAAAAATACCTTTGAAAACGGTAACATTACCGTTTAAATTTTTTATTTATTTATTTTTTTAATTAAAATCAAATTTTTATAAAAAAATGATTTATTGCGTCAGCGTGACGACGCCCACTCGCGGTGTGGGCGTCACGCCTAGCGCTGGTGCGTGGCGAGCTGTCGCGCCAGCCGTCCCTCCGGGACGAGAGACGAGACCGAGACGTATCCCTACAACGCCGTCTCGCTGCCGTCTCATCTATCCGAGACGAGATAGAGACAACAACGAGACGCGTTGCGGATGCTCTAATTACCCTATCGTGGTTTACGAGTTTGCGCGCTTTTACTATTATTATCGTCTTTATGATTTTGCGCGCTTTTACTATTATTATCGTCTTTACGATTTTGCGCGTTTTTTACTATCATGAGAAGGGGATTTATAATTCTAATTATCGTAACGATTTTGCGCGTTTTACTATTATGAGAAGAGATTTGTACATTCTAATTATCGCGTACAATTTTGCGCGTATTCTAATTATTTGGCGGGTGTTTAAAAATCCTAATTGCCGTATCGTGGTTTTACAATTTTGCGCGTTTTACTCCACTATTATAAAGCCTAGGTTTCTATTATAGGGATACAAAATTCTTATTGATCCCTTTCTTATTAATATAAAACCTAATTATCTTCAATATTGAGGGGATAAGAATATGTTTCTATTATCGTGAAATGATCTAGCGGAAAAGGAGAAGTTTTAGAAAAAATATATCTAATTCTTCAGTTTTTTTCCAGTTTTTTAAAATATAAATGTTTATACTAATTACATCGATAATTAATCTACTCTTTAATGTTCTAAATTGATAAATATAATGGCATAAGATAAAATCTTGGTCATCTTAATTTTGATCAAACAATCATTATTTTGTTTATGTTTGCATATAATGCAATCACGTGCCACTAATCTATATCACCATTTAAATTTACAAATTGTATTTTAATGCTCATATTATTGGTACTTTTACAATTATATCAAATATTTAGAGGGATAACAATGAAGTGTTGACGTTTATTTTCTGTTGCGGAAAGGGCATGGAAACTGAGGGCAGGGCGGAATTTAAGTACTACTTATTTAACTAAAAATCGTTCCATCTTACTTATTTTAGGCGACTTTTCCTGCATAAATACTTACATAAATAATTTGTCTAGTTTGACTGTTTGAGGCTTGTAAATTTACAATTTTTGAAGAAAAATTATGGGAGATCTCTAAAATTTAGAATTTGCTGCTTTTCCACTTTTGAAAATTTTCCTAACAAATACGCCAAATGTCCGCCAATAATTAGGAGTATTTTGGTCCATAAAATTTTGTAAAGTAAAAAGATATTTCCAAGAATCTTCCATTGTACTATGTTGTTTTACCAAATTAAACCTCGAACGTGTAAATCATAAAATCACAAAAACACTATCTACATCTAAATACTAGGATGGGTGATATTTGCATTCTTGTGGCGCAGATAAATGCTGGTAGACTAGGCATGCACACGGTTCGCCGGCAGTTCACGGTTCATCATCCCCATGAACCGGAACCGGCCCGCCAACGCCAAGGGTCCCAGCTGTTCAGGTTCAGGTTCCGGTTCAAAAAACCGCCGGTTTACGGGATAGTTTAAAACCGCCGGTTTTTTGCCTGAACCGCCGGTTCCGGGCCTGTTCGGAGTTCGTCAAATTTTTTTATTTGTTTATCTATGAAATGTGCGTAAATAAAATTCAAAAAAACACGATGAAGTTGCAATTTTATTGAGATTACAAGTTACAACAATTACAAATCACAAAAACCTTGAGGTCTTGAAGTCTTAAACAAAAATTTAAATACAACGAGGCTACTAGTCAACAACGAAGCTAATTACAAATTACAAAAAAGACTTAGAAGTTCTGAACAATAATTTTATAAGTATATATACTCTTAGTCGGCGAAGGAGATCTTTCTACATAACTAAATTGAGGACACCTTTAGCAATTTAACTTTAAATGTTGAGTTTAGTCTAACGATCAACAATTATAGTAGAATTGTCAAAAGTTTCCCGGATTTAGCCTTATAGAGAAATCTATTTCATCGATTAGAGTATATACCAATACAATTATTTAATTGTATTTGCATATTTTTAAAGTAGAAACAAATGGGAAAAAAAGAAATAAAGGAAAAAGGACTTGAGCTCAACTTAAATTTAAAATTTAAATTGAGGTGCCTACGTATCCCCAATGCTCATTTGCATTAGGGAATCAAAGCCCACGTAGTTCTCTTACCTTACTTACCTATTTGGCTTGGCTGGCGGTTGACGGTTGGCCTACGATTCATCCCCGGTGAATTATTCTTGTGATCCTTCCTGACGATCATCCCAATCATTTTCTTGTTCTCTGACGTCAGCTTTGGCCCAATCATCAAGTAACATCACGGCTTCCATATTTTTCGCAGAGAGCTTACTTCTTGATTCATCCAACACACGTGAGCCAACACTAAAAGCGGACTCGACGGCGACAGTGGAAGCCGGAACAGAAAAAATCTCCTTGGCCATTGACACAAGTATGGGAAAATCTTTCTCGTGTGTTCCCCACCAATCGAGAACGTCGATTTGGGCGAGAGGAGTAGGACCTTCATCACCAAAGGAAAAGAGTGAATCGAAATATAAATCTAACTCACTTACCATACCTGAGGACCTTCCGCCGGTGCTGTAGTTGTATAGGTCGGCTAATTGGGATTGCGCGTCGGGGTCATCATAATCGGCTTGAAATGCGAAGCCAAAGTTATGTTGTTGAGGAGGCGGAGGTCTTCTGGCTTGGTGAGTACTATTATACTTGGTTTCATATTCGGTGTAGAGAGCACGCAAGTTAAACTCGAAGGTTTGTTGGATAATTGACCGGTTCAGAAGGTTTATTTGAAATGTTTCTGAGAGGTCTACTCCGAATTTGTCACTGGCATCCGATTGCAATGCTTTAAGTGGACCAAGATCAATAGAACTCAAATTGTTATAACAAAAATCTAAAATCTTGGAGGTACTGGCTAATTTCCATTTTGGATCCAAATCTTTGCAATAAAAAACACCGTTGGAATCTCACTGAAATACTTAAGCCATTTCTCAATCATATAATATAAAACACACATCAATTCAGGTGAAGAGTAAGCATTTTCCATTGCAGTTTTAAAACCAAGTGATATATACATGCAATGCTCTAAAACACGAACAACAATGCAATAATAAACACCCGATAATTCAACAGTTGCATTTTTGAAATATTTGAACAATTTAAATAAAGCCACGCTATGTTCCCAACAACTGTGCGAAAGATATAAATCATGAACGGGATAGGTTCTAAAAAATTCACATAAAGAATCTTTATGCGTCAAAGTAGAATTCAGACAATCATATGTCGAATTCCATCTATGAGACACATCCATAGTAAAATTCGTATATCTTAAATTCTTTTTATGGCAATATTTCTTCCAAGCTTTGCCAATAGCTGGTTTTTGATGGATTAATCTAACTGCAGTTCTAATAGGACTAACATGCTTTTGTCATAATTCAAGCGCATCTTGTACACATAAATTTAAAATATGGCATATGCATCTTTGATGAAAATACTTACCTCCAATAACCAGAGCACAAGCCGCAATTAAATCACTAATACTTGCAGTTTTAGCAGTTGCATTATCAAAACCAACAGAAAATATCTTATTGCATAATTGAAACTCATTCAAAACTTGAATAATTAAAGAAACAATTTTGGGTGCAGTGTGTGGTGTCTCAGATTCTCTAAAACCAATTAAACGCTTGTTCAAAGTCCAACTATTGTCCACAAAGTGAACCGTAATGCCCATGTATGAATGCCGGTTAAAACAATCAGTCCATACATCTGAGCAAATGTTCACTTTGTGGCCCAAGTTAAGTAAATAACGTGATAATTCAACTTTTTTTTCTAAACATTGTCTAACGGTAGATCGTTGAACGGTCATTCGACCTACTCTTTTGATAGCTACGTTTAAACCACTTTGCATAGTAACCTCAAATTTTTTTATCATCATAAACATTAAAAGGAAAATGCTTCATTGCAGCCCATCTAGTCATAACCCCAGCAAAAAATTTTTGATCATATTTAAAAAGAGGCGTACCTGACGAACCTGAGCCACCGGATTAGAAGTTTAGTTGGGTTTGGGTAGAGGTAGTGCCACATTCTACCAGATGCTTTGTCACCAAATGACGACGGAGGGTGCCATATCCCCAACCACTCGCAAATTTATAGACTTTATCACAATAGTTACAATATGCATGAAACGCCAATGTCTCTTCTTGAGAGTGCGGATCATGAGGACTTGGAATCACCACCGGGACCTTCTTGTAGTG
Source organism: Salvia splendens (assembly GCF_004379255.2). Taxonomy (NCBI): domain Eukaryota; kingdom Viridiplantae; phylum Streptophyta; class Magnoliopsida; order Lamiales; family Lamiaceae; genus Salvia; species Salvia splendens. Next base: position 10,964,131 of record NC_056041.1, read on the forward strand.
TTTAACAAAAATATTAGATTTCAAAACTTTTGTAGTGTTAGTGGGTGGAGGCAGGAGGAGACATCTCCTCATTTCTGCCAGTGCTAGACGGAATACGAGAATGGGATCTATCATCATTGTTGTTCGAGTCCGACGATATAGACGAGTCGTACTCGTCATCTTGTTGTTGGGAACTACCACCGCCCCTCCCTCACCTTGATGCATTTCAGCGAGTAGCATGGCTATCATTTGATCTTCTTCTATCTATAAATGTTATATAAGTTGAAGTTATAAGTAGGAACACAAAAGAAAATTAAAAACTCAATCTTATGAAATTATGAATTGTAAAAACAATTTGTTAGAACTTACTTGCATGCGTTCAGCCGCCACTCGGGAAACCTCTTCCATTACTTCTCGACCACTCGGTCGCATTGATTTTGAGGGACGGCTACTTTGATCTTGGGCAATTCCTTTGCTCCGATCACCACGTCCCGGTCCACCACGAGAAGAAGATATAGTGATAAATGAAAGTAGTATGGATGAATATGGAGTATTGAATAAATGGTAAATTACGAACACAACAACAAATAAGTAGTAAGTAGTAACTAGTAAACAACTTGAGCAATTAGAGAGAACGAAGAAAGAATAGAGAAATGAAGATTGAGAGGGAAATCCTTGTTAACACAAGAATGAGGTGAGTAAAAATGATGGGGGAAGTGGGGTATTTATAGGAGTAAAATTGGAAGAAATAAAAAAATTCAAATTTCTAATTCGGTCGGTTTACCGCCTGAACCGGCGGTTCAGTCCATGGGTTCTGGCCGAAACCGGCGGTTTTTGACCGGTTTTCAGGCCTATGAACTGCCACCTACGCTCTGCCACCTGAAAAAGCACCGGAACCATCGGAAACTGGCGGTTCAAACCGGCTGTTTACGTCAGAAACCGCCGGTTTTTCTGCACACCCCGCCCTAGCCGGAATCTGCCCGTTGGGACCGTTGAACCGTCGGTTCAAACCAGTGAACCGTCGGTTACGGTTCGTCATATTCCCAAACCTGAACCGACCCGCTTGAACCGCCGGTGCCGGTTCCGGTTCATGAACCGGAGGTTCCGAATCGCCGGTTAACTGCCTGGCCGGTTCGGTTTGTGCATGCTTACTGATGGACTATCGGACAAGACATATGCCCATTGACTTTTCCTAATCCTTATCTTGAAGAAACCTATCACCTAATGAATCATGATATAGTCTTCATATGCATCCATTCATACCAATGTTTTAAAAATCGGACCGATAAGTGAATCGGTGAAGCAACTGACGGTTCAACTGGTCGAACCGGAATACTATTATAAACATATATAATTAAATATATAATATATAAAATGTGTATTAAATATAATGAATGATAAATGTAATTAATAATTTATCACTAAAACGCATTAAATTTATGTATACTTATATTATATACAAAGAATAGTAAAATATAATGAATATAAAATTTATACTAATATTTTTCAAAATAAAGTTTAATAGAATATACTACAATTTTGTTGATATTTTATGATAAAAACAAATAAAATTCATTTTTTTTCAAAATATGTTTTATTTGAAGCAATAATATAGTAATATATATATAAAAAATTTAAATGCATACTATAAACATTAATATTCAGTAAATAACAAAATGCAATTAATAATATATAAAAATATTAAACATTTTGTATAATTGATTATATATAAATAATAGTAATAAAATTTAGTGAACGACAAGTATAAATAAAATTTAGTGAATGATTAATATAACTTATATTATATATATAATGTAATTAATAATTATTTATTAAATTTGGATTATGTAAGTTAGTGTAAATAAAAATTATCACGTTTAATATATAAATTTAGTTAATGTTCATATCATTCTACTCAAAGCATTGAGGTCTTGGGTTCAACCGTTCAAGCCTTCTTGACAACAAAGTTTTTAGCATATTTTGTGAAAACCGGTTTCCGGTTCACGGTTCAAATAGTCTAACCGGCCGGTGTCACTGGTTCAAGGCGGCTCAACATATTGGCGGTTTATATGAGCATACCGAACTGGACAACTCACCGGTTCACGGTCCAACAGGTTGAACCGGCCGGTTCGATCCGGTTTTTAAAACACTGATTCATACATTGATTGTAATGATAATGATTGCTATAACTGATTAATCATGACATATAATATACTCTTTGGCATCGAGAAAACGAATCAAGATACATTATCATATACCAAACTTTAAAAAAAATTTAACTAAACAAAAGATACAATTAAACATCACACTTAGCCATAAGGAAACATAGCAATTGAGTAACCACAAATAATAAGTATATTGGATAGAGCAAAGATACAATTTATCATCACTTCAAATTTTGTTGCCAAAATTCCAAAATGGGAGAAATTGCCTACAACATCCCACTTTATGATTTCACTATCCACTTTTTAAATTTACGAAGAACATTAAAATTTGACCTAAGTTCCTAATTTTAATAGCTATGTCCCACCAATACATTTTAAATCGGGATATAATCTGAGCATCTAAAATGAAACATCGTAAGTAGGGGTGGGGAAACGGTTATCGGTTCTTGGTTAACCGAGAACCGAAAAATAAGGTTAAGGTTCGGTCTCGGTTAGTGGGTTTAGGATTTAGGCGGTTCTCGGTTCTAACCGAGAACCGAAAGGTTAGAACCGAAGAACTGATTAGTGTGTCTAAATTCTTGTAGCACGCCGACCACCGTTGCTCTCTCCCACACCGGCGACGACGAGGCTGTTGTTTTCTCCTTGTTGCGCTGCTCCCTCTCACGCCAGGGACGACGAGGCTGCTGCCCTTTCCACACCGCTGCTCTCTCCGACGAGGCTGCTGTCCAACTCTCCACGCCGATGTTCTCTCCTTCGGTTCCTTTGGTGGAACCGAAGAACCTGTCGGTTATGACCGATCGGTTCCTCAAGGAACCGAACCGACAAAGGGTGCGGTTTCGGTTCTAGATTTTGGAAAAAAAATGGGATTCGGTTAACCGACTAATCGGTTCTGTCAGAACCGAACCGACCGAATCCCCACCCCTAATCGTAAGCAGGAAACAAGACAACATCTTGAACGCATCGATCTTCAAATACTAACAAATTACATATGACAGTGATACGATGTGGATGCCAATATCCGACGAGACAGCTGTTTCAAACCTGCAAACTTGCGTGCAATATGTAGTTGCTTAAAAAACCTTAAAAAATTCTTAGCAATCCATTCAGGGCTCAGTCGAACATACAGAAAAATAATAAGAAAATGAATTAAAAATTAGAGTGGTGCTAAATGGCCATAATATGGCCAGCCACACAGGGTTAATTTAGTCAATTTACAGATATAAAAAAATTAAAATTACTTAAATACCCCCTATATCATTTTCGATTCATAAACTCATTCTGACATTTTATCAAACACATAATGTGCTCATGTCAATATAAGTCTATTCTACTTCATATTACGCTGAATCTAACCAAAACCAGTAACAAAAATTTACAGAAAATCAAAAATACATTCGTATAAAAACATTTAAGAAATCCATCCAGATTTTATAGATAACCAAAAATATCACACTGAGTCTTTCCTATCGTAGACTCAGTCGCTGATTTGCAAATTGGAGACTTCTCCACAAATTCAAATTTTATCTAAAAAATGCAAATCGTTTTCTGCTACGAAACCTATTCAGTCTGAGAAATTCTCCACCAATGCTACGAAACCAATTCAAATTGGAGACTTCTCCACCAATTCATATTTTATCCAAAAAAATGTAAATGGGTGACTGAGAATTGCTGCATATTTCTGTTTCCAATCTCAGTCGCCAATTTGCAAATTGGAGACGTTTTTTGCATATTTTTTTGGGAGTGAAACTAAAAATGGGTGAGGGATACAAGCTTCATCAATTTTTCGTATTTTCATGGAGACGAGAGAGAAAGTAACCATGGCTCCAGATATGGGAGGGAGAAAGTAATACTAGCGGGATATGAAAAGAAAGAAGAGGAAAGAGGTCAATTTTACCTCCAAATATGAGAAGGATATAAAAGTAAAGTCCATTACTAACTGAACCGGAAATTTTAAATTAACCGGTTTTTTTTTGCAATTAAACCAGTTTATGGCTGGCCATAATATGGCCACATAGCATTTCCCTAAAAATTATTAGGGGACTTCACTGCGTCAAAGAGCTGATGAAATATAACTCCAAATGTTAAGTTGTGACATCTTATGCCAATCTATAAAACAGGGGAACGACAAACGAGAGTTGACAACAACATAGACCAAAATCAAGACAGTAATCCTGTGATGATCCACATAAACCAAGTGGGTCTTATTTGATTGAATTCGCAGACCAGGCAAGCCCTCTAGTATAAGAAACAAGAGGTGGGCATAACAACTCAATATTTTGTTTCAGAAAATATCTATTCTTCTGGAACAACCACAGTGATTTCACCTTTGTCTAGCATGTCGTAGAAAGCCCTAACCTTCCGCTGCTCGTTCCAGTGGTGCATCTTCCACACACTGCCAGCAGCAATGCCAAGTGCAGTGGCGATGAGTATCTCCTTCACAACGCTTGGTCCCTTCAAAGTGGCATGGGCAACTCTATGACCAGCCATTTTAAGTTCTTACTTGGATGCTTGAATCCTGCATTTAACAACCGATTCAGTTTAGTCATTGCCAATCATTTTCGAGAATGATAAGGCTGCAAGCATGGGTAAGTATAAATGGCATTCTGGAAAAAAAAATTTGAATACAATCAACTGATGAATTGTTCAACCGTGGGGGAATAAGGGTCTAAAGCTGCCTAGTCAACAAGTTGCTAACTTGAGGAAAGTTATGCAATACTACCTCATCAAGCAAATTAAATATACATATCTTATTTAATTAAGGAGGAACGTTCTTGATTGAAAATGACAATCAAATTGACATTTGACACTCGGAAAGTTGCAGGCCTATTCTACAGATTGGAATACAAACGATTTTGCTGAACATTAGAAATATACAATTTCCAACATGTAGTAATATACTGAAGCTCCATTTTGAGATTATCTCTAGTCTACCACAGGTGATTAAGTAGCTCTCACAGTTCACAGTTTCTTAAAGATTGGAGTATATTTCTCAAGCTCCATTTTGAGAAAAAAATTCTTTACTGCATATTGCATAGTCAAGTTGATTTGAGCCAACGGCGAGTAAACAAGTTGAAACAAAATCCGTATTAAAAAAACTGTATTTGGTTATCCACATATTCGTGTCCTCATTCGTATTCAACACAGAGCCAAAGACTGGAAGAATAATTGCACCGAACAAGAACTTCATATATGCAATTTCTATTTACAAAATTTATGTTACATATATCCTATCCTCGTTTCCTAGTTTTTTTATTTTCAGCAAGAAAAATTATCTTTTCTTTTTACAAAGTACTACTACTATTATAGCATACTCAACAGCACAAATATTTCTCAGCATTCCCAAGCAGCACAATTGGAGAATCATAATTATAAAATCCCGTGAAACAACTCGAGAACCACAGAGAGAGTGCATCGTTGAACAACCACAGACCAGGAGTAAAACAACACAATCGATAAAAAGGAAAATACTAGTGTATAAAATTAAGCAAAGCATAAACAACAACCAAAAGGCAACCTAGACATCCAAAAAAATAGCATAGATTGATATTAAAACTACATTCTCTTCCCAACCAGTCATTCCAACAAGATCAAGAACAAATAAACGAATTAAAGAGGTCATTATTAGAAAGTGAACGCAGGTTTAGTTGGACACCATCTCATTCCCATCGTATAACCTAATTTCCAATCAGCTAAAAACGGCACATGAGTAGAGAAATCGGCACCCATAACCTATTTCAACATAAACAGATCGGAAAGTGAAAACGTAACAGCTTACCACAAAGTCAAAAACCCGAATCAAAATCTGCGACGCTTTCGCTTCGTAGATCTGTACAACACAGAATCGAATATGAGAATTGACAGAAAAGAATTCGAGTTGAATTGAAATTGTATGACTTGAGGCCGAAAATGCGAGATTTTACCCTAGAATTACGTCTCTGATTTTGACTAAATGCAGAATAGGGCCGACTGATATAGAGAGTAGTGGAAGGATGTCTCCGTGTATCGAACGACGTCGTTTTGATGAATAATTTAATGTAGGAGTACTAACTTTTTAATATTTTAATAATTTTAAACTTATTTATGTACAGTACCATAATTTTGTTAATTAGGCTTCGATCACCTAGTGAAATACTACTAAAAATTATTGCAACGATAATACGACTATATGTGTATCAGTGTATGAAGATTAATTAATAGTTTTAGTACTTTATTAGCTAGGAAACATATTTGCAAGCAAACTTGAATAAAATGCAATTGCTATTCACGAATCATCTCAATTCGAAATACTATGTCCTTGAGAAAAACATGAATTGACAAGCATAACACGAAAATGATATTCTCCCCACAAATCTCACCATTTTCAGAAAAAACTTAATTTCATGACACGTTTATATTTTTTGTTTAGTAATTTGAATAATTAATATAGTTAGTACAAACATTTTCGTTGAGATGTAAAGTAAGACACAGATCAAAACTCGGACCTTGGTAGAAAGAGATGCCTTAGAAACTCATTTCTAGAGAGTAGAAAATGGAGCTTAAGACAGACTATGATCAAATGAAACATGTGATTTTGCGACAAATAGTTAGAGATACTGTTACATCTAAGATCTTGCATTGCATTATTCTCAACACTATCATCCTATGATCATCACTTGTTACTGCAAATGTGATTCCCAGAAACGCAAAAAAAAGCTCGATTTTCAAACTAAAAACTGCCAATTTGAAATAAAGAACGCCTCTGAATAAGCCCCCAATTTAGTAATAGTACAAGATAAGATTAGCACAAAGAAACGGTACATATCTGTAGCTAAGCGTCGACTCGGAACTGGTACATGCAGAGCTTAACACTTAGAATCGCGTTTTTATGATCAGTCCAATGTTGTGTTCTGTTGAGATTTCATGTCATCGTGTTTCTCCTCAGCATCAATCGTAGGGGCAGCTGTGGTTTCCTTAACTTTGTTATCAACAGGAACGACGAAGTTGTCTGAATCGGAAGCTGTTTCTCTCTCAATCACCTTGTGCTTAAGGTTGTCATGAATGCCACCATAGTCTATGCTTAGCAGAATCTCAGGAAGTGTAATGCTCTTTTCCTCTCCGATATTGTTTCCCATTTCAATGTCGATTTTCTCCTTTGAGCTCGTGATGTCTTCAGCAGGATCGTCGTCTGTGGGTGCTACAGTCATCATCAGCTCATCGTCTTCAACAAATGCTCGAAAATCAAGCATTGATGATGGGATTCTGGAGAAGAAGACTTCTTGGAAATTCTTGATCATCCCTTTGTTGTATGGATTCTCCTTCTTGTCGTAGCGATACCTGAAGTTCTCATACGTCGTCTGCACGAAAACACGAAGGTGTTTAGCAAAATCCACTTGAAGAAAAATTAGCTACTTGAATTCAAAATTTTGGATTAGGTCACCTGGTTTGTGCTGATGAGGTAGAAGTGGAAAACGGTAAGGCCACCAACAAACCAGACAGCGACGAAGCAGTAGAGTATCAGAAACACTGATAGAACATCACCCGACATGGCTTTCAAGAGATGGTCATCTGCTCGGACAATGTTGATCAACGACACCACAAACACAAACAAGCATAGGACGGTTGACGTTGACACGAACATGTAGAAGTACCTATAGTTGCGCTGTTTCATAAACACGAGTAAGTGTGGATTAGGAGAAGTGAAAATGTATGGTGAAGTGATGGGATGCGGTCAAGAATGTGTACGGATACTCACTAAACCAATGCATTGCCCAACCCACGGGCAGTGGTGGTCGAATCTTTGGACACTGTTATTGCAGATGGAGCAATGTGATGCGCGAGGGGGGCGGTACAGCAAGCACGTGTCGCAGAATTTCACCTTCACCGCGTGTCCATTGACAACAACATCCTTTGTCCGGGGAAGTTTGAGATGAGGTGTTCGGCCATTCACCCACTCCATTGAAGGGGTATTCATCTCGAATGAATCATCACATTCGGGAGGCTTCGTGTTCCTTGGCACAATCCCAGGGTCTCTGCAAGATGTTAGGACAAGGAAGGCTACATCCTGCAAAAACATCGATATAGTGAGACTAACAAAAAGCTCGATTCTAACATGAAACCCGAGGCAGTTTGGATTGGTAGCTTACCAAAATGGTGAGTGCAAGCGCTACTATAAGCACGGGATACCATGAAACGACAGATTTGTCTTCTTTAACGCGATGTCTGATGATAAATACGACCTTTATACAAAATGCAAGCGCAGGGGCAGCGATCAAGAAAGCTGACAAAAACAAAGAAGATACATCTGGACCAAAAACCAATCTCCCTCCAAAGAAGAACCTCTGTATGATTCAACCAACAATAACTGTCAATTCTTCCTATTCTGCAGTCATAATGCTTTAACTATACATGATGCTAAACAAGAAAAGGGATCTCCAAAATTCCATCTTGAAAGTATGGAAAGTTTATCATATTCAAAACTCAACATCTAAGATGATCAATTTGGTTAGTATGATTGGTGCAACTGAAACAAACTCCAATCATCAATGACATGAAATTATGATAGAACCAAAAAACAGAGTTGAATTATTGGCTCAAAACAGAGTTGCATTCAAAATCAAGAAATTATCTTTTGGACGAATTATCAAACACAATAAATACGAACAGCCAAAAACAGAACATGTAAGAAAGGGGGCTTACATTGCTTCCTCTCCAAACTTGATAGAGCCTCAGTGGCTCGTGTTTCTCCGGTTCCATATATTATTCAATCAACGAAATAAACAGAGAAATAAACTGCTGAAAATTCTCAATTTCCAAATTCTGGTTTGGATCAAAAACTGTTTTTGTTTCTTGCTAACAGCCAACATATGAACTATCTAAAAGCACTTAAATTTTCAACTTTCTTGATCATTTATGCGAAACAAGAACTTAGTGAAAATGAGATTTGTCTAGAGAGGGATGAGAGTGGAAATGATCAGAAAACAGCTGCCGTTTGGTTCTCTGTTTCTGTCTCAAAGACGGAATTTTTTAGGAATTAATGTTTTTTCTCTAACAAGAATTTCAGTTATTTTCCCTCTAAAGAGGTTCTGTTTCTCTGCTGGGGCGGCAGTTCCAACTATATGTTCTCTTTAGATTTTCAAAATAATACGGAAAATTTAATCGTTTTATTTTTTTGTGATACCAAATAAAATCAATTAAATTTTTTAATTACAGTTGGTGGTTGAGTGATACGTGCAGGCACAACACTTTTTTGCCTGCATTATAGATGGACATTTTGCAGATATGAAATATATCAAAATATGTGCCTTAATGCTTATTTTAATTTTTACTAACCGAAATGTTTTCGCCGAAACGTGCTAGGACTAATGTGATATTGGTCTTATGAAGTTGGAAACACTTTCTTAGTTCCTTTGACAATTTAAGTAATCTATGTTTTCTTATTGCAAGTGTTAATAATACCCATATTTGATTACAAAAAGAGAAAAATCATTTGCCACTTTAGAATTGACTCGAGCTAGTTGTGTGCAATAAGAAATTTTAAATATTGAATCAATACAATCATGAAGCATTGGACCTAAATGCTTTTCTTAATATTGTCCTACAAAAATGATTAATTATTGTTTACTAAATCTGCACATATGTGGCCATTGCCTTTTGTTTTCTATTGGGGTTTCATTTGGATCAACCTAACAAAGACTCACTTAGTTATTAAGATAAATTAATTGATTATACCAAGAAAATATAAATAAAGAATATACTGTGGTATCGAATAAAAGTTATCATCACTAATCTAAAAAACAAAACAAAACAAAACTATATACTTATGAACAAATAGAATCAACTTAGAGTCCTCAGACATTCCAACAAGGTGATTAGGAGTAGTAGTCATACACAACAACGTAAATATGATGAAATAAAATACGAGATTAGAAACACGAACACACTTAGAAGTTAGAACACAACCATCTCTTTTTTTCATGAGCACATCATTGTATCACATCGACAATCCACAAAACAGGACATGAAAAATGGAATTTCAAATTTTACATCATTCTTTGAGATACAGCCATTAATGTTCTTTGCGAGATCTCATCGTCGGAGGAGCCAGTTCTTTGATCGTCGTCGAAGGGAAGGAAGAAATTATCAGTTGCTGACTTACCTCCACTGTCCACCTTGGGATTCTCCTCAAATATGTCCACAAATTTTGGGAGTGGTTTCCCATCCTTGCCGTAAAAGCTTTGCTCCACGTCTATCTGTCCGTTGGTGTTGCCACCGTATCTATTGGTCACAGATTCTGCAAACGTACATTCATCTTCGGTCACCCATTCCCGGAAATTCACAAGAGATGGCGTCGTCTTGGAGAAGAGGATCTCCTCTACATTCTTGATCGCTCCTATGTTGTATGGATTCTCCCTCTTGCCGTACAGGCCTCGGAAATTCTCATATGTTGTCTGAAAATTACTAGAAACATGTGTGTTAGTATTTTGAGATGTTTCTTTCAACTTGTAGTGTACTACATATCAAGTGTGAAGAGGGAGTGGCTAACCTGATTGGTGAAGATGAGGTAGTAATGGAAGAGGCTGAGCCCTCCAACGAACCAGACTGCGATGAAGCTGTAGACGATGAGGGAAACCAGCATCACGTCGTTTGAAAACAGGCGCCACGTCCAACCGGATTTTTTGAAGAGGTCCAAGAAAGAGAATGTGAAGACATATATGCACAAGATTGTTGAGGTTGTTATGAACAAGATGAACGTGCCGTAGTTCCTCTGCACCAACAAAATCCACACGAGCTTGAAGTTTTTTAGACCGTTTACGAATAAGAATAAAGAGATGGTGCTTACAGCTCCAATGCACTGGTTCAGCCAGGGGCAATGGTGGTCGAACCTCTGGATGCAATTGTTGCAAGTCGAGCAATGTGATGCGCGTGGTGGACGGTACAAGAAGCAAGTATCGCAGTACTTGACCTTAACCGTGTGGCCATTGACAACGACATCCTTTGTTCTTGGCAGTTTCACTTCTGGATTCACATCAGCAATCCACTCTATGGATGGGAAGGAGCTTAATGACGCGTTATCTGAGATAGGTGGCTTTGTGCTCCTAGGAATTATCCCGGGATTCCTCGTAGATGTGATGAAGAGAAAGATCAAATCCTGCAATGATACACAAGTTAAGCCATCCTCATCAACAACACTACTGGAATAGTTGTTTCTACACACCAAAAGTGTTAGGACAAGTCCCACAATCGACACAGCATGACCGGAAGACAAGTCTCGTGTCGGAATTTTCAGATACATCTTGCTACAGAATGCTAATGCAGGCCCCCCTATGATGATGGTAGTTAGCAGGGCTGACCGCATATCAGGGCCTAAGATCAATCTCCCACCACACAAAAATATCTGCAAAAACACAAGAAACTTAAAACTATTTGTGTTTGCAGTTTTGTGAATTTGTAATGAATGCAGATACTATGTGGATGATGCATTCTGTAAAAGAGACTAGTTCAGTGATCAAATTTGAGTTGAATTATGGTAAGAAAAGAATGAAATTCTCTATAGTTTGTGATCCTTTTTTTAATGAGCAAAGTGAAAACATCTTTTTTTTCCCTCAGATATTATAGAAGAACTATAGACCATGTTGATGCATTTCTCATATACTAAGACTACATGACAAAACATTTCAGATAAATGAAGATAGAGATAGGAAATTGATTACATTTCTACCCTTCCAAACTTGATAAAGCCTCTTCTTCGTCAGGGTTGGAGGCCCCATCCATTTTGGGGGCGCAGCAACAAAATCTTGATTTCTCATCCCTCCCAATTGACACAAATAACACAAAATTTTCCTTTTTTTTGTTTTTTTGTTTTTGTTTTTGTTTTTTCGTTTTTTCTGGGTTTTTGTTTTGTCTGTTTAATGATGAAAAAGAAGAAAAAACAAGATTTTGTGAAAGGAGTTTGTGGGTAGAGGAAGAAACAAACAATTGTGTGTTTATTCCTCTAAAAGCAGGCTCCCTAGCTGCCTGTTCTACATTCTCTTATGCAAAAGCAAAACATTTTCCGACAATGTCTTGCCCTTTTGATCTTTACGGACAGACTATTGTTGGAAGTTGGAACGGTTGGTTTTGTGGATCAACTGTGGTGAAAATCACCCATACATTTAAAATAAGACATTTATAATAATTATATCTAGGCAGTCATAAGAGCAGTTTGGTTGCCAAGATTATATTTCACAATATATATAATGTTTGATTCATAAGATTGAATCCTACATCGATAGCCTAATGATAATCAGGCATAGTCACCTTCTCTAACTAAAATAATTACACAACTTAATCCTAAATGGATAATCATATGATAATAAATAATAAATTATTATAACTGAATAACACCATAAGAGTAAAGGTAAGAGTGAGATTGATAATCATGAGAAAAATATAATCTTGGCACTGTGGAAACAGACCGAAATACATTATCACGGACAAAGTTTTTAAGAAAAGAGCAAGCAAACAAGAGATAATAATAAACATAGCATCCATTGAGGAGCAATAACGGAAACCAAATGGATTCCTAATGCCCTAAATACTGCAAAATCCAAAACAACCAAACTCTTGAGTCTTGGTAAACATCCATCAAGAGCAAAAACAGCCATAAATACTTCTAAACATAAGGGTAGCTAGAAAAAAAAAGAGATAATGATTTTCCAACAAGTCTGCCTAACTGCAGAATCCTACAACATAGGAAAGCAAACTAAAGAGATTCTACAACACAACACAACCAGTCCAGCTGCATATCTGCAGATGCTGATAATACACCTAGTGAGGCCACCTCCTTCCTGCCATTTTCTTCCACAGTGAGAGAGAGACGGGAGTCGGAGAAAAGCCGCATGGGAAAATTTTCACATTTCTTCAAGCTTATACCATAACCTATAAATCATTGCAGGCATTACATTAGTCTAAACACTGCTTGATTCATCACCGAGCCACGTGCGTTTTAGAAATGGCCGCCAAACGGGCAAGGGAAGGACGCAGGGAGCATGTAGGATTCATTCAAAATCATATCAAACGGACAAGACAATCACACTTTCAAGAACATGTGTTATGTAGCTTGTTTAAGGTGCATATTTCTGAGGCATAATAAGCATTGGCAATAACTGAAAAAAATTAAGGAATGGCCCAACACCCTTTTTTCTTGATTTATGCAAGTTCTAAGCACGTAGACGATGGGAAGTGCATACAGAAAGCATAGAGGACACCAGTATTGAAATGCATTAACCAAGGTAAAATAAGGGTAATCACCATAGCTAACCTTTATTTCAAAGCATCAAGCACCGAGAGATTCATCGGTCACCACAGGAGATGGTCAATAGAAGTGACCTCTGCACTTGACTGATCCGCACAAGCACTTCTTCCTCCCTCTGTCTGCTTCTGCAGGTATCCCATAGTTGTACACCAGCTCCTGCATTGGAGGAATGTGGTGTATGGCAAAGAAAGCAACGTGGAGACAAATTCCACTGTCACTTTCCCGCAGAACCGGCTGCCAGAACACATTAGGGGAGCAGCTATGGTTCATGAAACGGGACACATTCCCGTTGCTTTTAGCACTTATAACAAGAGGGAAGGGGGCCTTCTTGGCGCTATTAGAGTCATAAACGCGTTCCAGTGGCTCGTAGTAGCGACCAGCATCAAAGATGTAACTGTCATCATTTGCATTCTCAAAATCGCTTGCAGTAACCTTGACAATGTCCCCAGCATACTCGCAGATAAAACTCCCTGAACGAATAGGGTCCCATGACCTAAGACCCCAACCCCGGTTCTTCGTCTTGAAAACCTCCAGACGGAATTTTACACCTGCCTGAGATATACGATTTCGACAGTTTGGAGGAGACTGACAAGACTGACCACACTCATGTATCACTGGTTTAGTAGTTAAAAGAATTCCTGCAGCCGAATAGGGAAGCAGGCCGTCGTTTCTCTGGTTGCAAGGACAACTGCTATCGCCCGGTTGGCATCCGCCTAAGCAACGACAACCCGAAAATTGTTTGGATGCCGGAAAAGGTTGAGAGTATTTGAGACTAGCGACGTAGGTGAAATGAGCAGGTCCTTTCTCCCCATCAGTGTCGTTTACAAGAGCCACAGGCTGTCTCTCAATGCCTGAAGTTAGGTCCGGAATAATAAGGCCGGGCCGAGCAGCAGTCCCATCCCTCCACTGCTGAATTGATTTCCACAGTGAGTAAGCTTCAGGCTGCCCCGGTTGCCTTATCAGCTTATACTTAAACACATTTAAACCAGATTTATTCTTTTCCGCCCACGACTCAATAATCTTGTGAACACCGTCGTACACATAAATCTTACCAGGTGCATTACTAGTATCCTTGATACCCCTTATAACTCTAACATCATTACCACGATGCAGACTCTTTTCTAGGGCAAGATTTCCCCTCTCAAGTTTCTGATCGAACATTTGGCCGTCTCTCCTCTGAACTCCACCCTGACCACTGTAGATCAACACATTAGTATCATCCCCATCATCATCATCGTAACCTCCGGAAGAAACTATGCTGACTGCTATAGGGTCTTCGCTTCCGGTGACCTTGACACTCATATAATCTATCCCGGCCATGCTCGGAGCATGTACACCCACCAAGCAGAGCTCCATTCTGAAGAAAAAGATATCTCCAACATCAACCCCAGGTACATGGCCAGTCCTCTTCAGGTTGTTTGTCCGCACTCCTTTGGTCATCATAAGATTCGAAGACTTGAGGTCTGGACGTCGGGCACCTCCAGAAGTATCACTTGCTTCCTCGAGTTGAGTAAGCGTTCTCCGGATCAAGTCGTAGACCAATAGCACAGCTGCAGTTGTATCCTTGTCACCATTAGCTTTTCTACTCTCATCAAAATCTTTAAGCTTAAACAAGGTTAAGATGTTATTAGCAACTGATTCAACATCAATCTCTGGTCCATTCCCAACTCCTCTCCTCTTCGGACGGCCCCTTTTTTTCTTACCCGAATGGCTAGCATCGTCTGCATCAGTACCATGCGTGCCAAATCCACTCACATATTGGTCACTTTGATCCTGTGCATCACTATATCCATCATCCTCGATAACCACAGATGCTGAACCAGGAGTTTTGTAGGCCCTCTTAGCCCGACTACTCCCTCCATTCACCTGCGGAGTGGGGGTCCTAAACGCGTTTAATGGAACCGGATCTGGTATACCACCATTAAAAGCAGCATTGGCCGAATGGTTTCGAGTCTGAGAGCCATTTGAAACCATAAACGGGTAAAATGGTTGGACTCCAGCAGGGAAAGGACCAGTAGGCGGAACACACACAAAAGGAGTTGGATTAGGGTTTGAAATAGAAGTCATGCCCGGAGTGTTCGGGAAAACCGGGACAAGGCTTCTTAAAGGCTTGACATCATATACCCTAGACTTATCAATTGGCGCAGAAGAGGCATTTGGATCAGAGTTAAAACCTTGTTCCATCTAATCACGATGGAATCTTTCAGCTAAAAACCTAATAATTTAGCACAAACCTACAACACCGTTGTTCGACACGGAGATTTTGCAGAAAACTAACAAGAATAAAATTAACAAATGAGTTGCCATAAAGGATCCATGTCTCAGAATGGTCACCACCACAGAAGTTTACTGCAGCGAGAACCGGCTTCCTGCATCATGCATAAGCATTTAATCAGAAATTAGACTTGAAAAATCTAATTCAAACGGAGTGAACAGTAAATCCCTAAAATTGACATAAACCCTTGAAAACCCGATAACAAAATTAGCAAGATTGGGTGAATCGACGCAGCAATAAACACGCACAGCTGCAAAAAAATGTGATCTTTATGCCAAATACAAAACAAAAAAGTTTCACTGACATCTGTGGATGGAACAAAAACTTGTAGAAAAAAGGAGAAATTAACACATCTGTTCCCAAAAAACGATTTTGTTGGGTTTAAACAAAAGCCCAAGATCTAATTCTTCGGTTGAAAAACAAAAAAGAGAAAGAAAATCTTGAATCTTGAAAGGGAAAATTCACCTGAAGATGGAGAGTAGCTTTTTTTCAGTGTGTTTTCTATTTCGTTTTTTCCTATTTAATGTGATAATAGCGTTATGTATATTTCCGTATCTCCGTGCTCTAGAAGTATTTCTAGTGAATATTAGTAATAATCATAAGTGAAATATATTTCTGAAATTCTTGTATTAGTAAGTGACATAATAACGTCTATATAATTATGTAATAGGAGTAGCATCAAAAAAAATTATAGGAATAGCATTATGTAGAATATCGTGTGTATACTAAGCTATTAACTCTTAATAAATTAAGAATATCAAGTCTAACCGTGGGAATTATTTCTATGTAATTGTATAACAATATACGACATAATTTAGGGATGTAGATGAAATTCATACATTAATGAATTATATTGAAAGTTGAATAAATACATGGTTCTCTAATTCTAACTCTCTTAAACGAAGTAATTTTTTGAATTTGTTCTGTATGAACTCTATGATTTGCTATGAAAATATTACCATAAATAACAATAACAATTTTAGTAGTGGATTGAGTCTGTCGCTAACTTTTTTGTTTGCGAAAAAATTAATAACAGCATCAAATTAATTCGTAACTAACCATTTTTACCAGCAAAATTATGAAATTTGGCAGTCGAATTGTCCACTAACAAATAGTGATTTTTTTGTAGTGAACTAGATGAGATTCGTACATTAATCGAATATTGAAAGTCCAATAAATACATGGGTTGTCTGACTCTCTTGAACAAAGTAATTTTGAATTTATTCAGTATGAATCTTATGATTTGTTCTGAATATATTACTATAAATAATAATAACAATTTTAGTAGAGGATTGAGTATGTTGCTAATTTTTTTGTGGCGAGAAAATTAATAACGGTATCGAATTAATTCGCAACTAACCATCAAAATTATGACATTTGACAGTTGAATTGTCCGCTAATAAAGAGTGATTTTTTTATAGTGAACTACATTCATTTATATAATTGAATTCACATTTTAATACGAAAGGAATAGTAAATCATACTCCCTCTATTCAATAAAAATAGGAACATTTGGGATGACACAGTTAAAAAATAGTGTTAGTGGATAGTAGGACTCACATTATTATTAGTGTTTAATGATAAACCCTAGTGGTATAAGTTGTAAATAAATTAATATATAGAATTAATGAGTTGGGAAGAACTTTGCATAAATGGAAATAAATTATTTTTAGAGGACGAACGAAAAAGGAAAGTGTTTTTAGTTTTATGGGAGGACGGAGTATTCAAATTAGATTAAAAATGTATCTATATATGATATGATTGATGACATAGCAAAATTCTTGTAGATGTTAATCATAAGCCCTTCATAAATATTCTAAAATCATAAACTATAGTAGTATTGAGTAAATATGGATAAGTTGTGTGGGTACAAGAAACAATCACTATTGAGCAAAATGATAAGTGGGACCAAAAAAGAAACTTTCAAGCAATTGTTTCCAAACTTATGCTGCTTCAAGCAACGATAACTAAGATCAAACTGCCACTTAGTACATTCTTAACGATCAAAACACACACAAACCCACACTAGAAAACACAGAAATTTCTGAGGCAACAGTTATAACCGAAATGATATTTCCTTTTTGATAGACTTTTCTACTCCATAAACAGAACCCACAATTCAAGATTCAATTTTTCTGAATGATCAGGTGATTTGGAGTGATCCCATATGAAGCAAGAATATCTGATGTTTTTTTATCATGGGCTTTTTCTGCTCAGATTCTTAATTCTTGATCTCCTCTCTGTTGCTACACATTTTTTTTTTTCACACTGAAAAAGTCAACGCTCATTTGCCTACTTTCTTGTTATGAACATGTATGATCTCTTTACAAGATATTATGGCTATTGAAATGATAGTTTTCTATTGAAATCAATTATTACTATAACCGTTTTAGACTCTAGTCTCAGTGTGAACATGGAATGGAATGTTGCCTTAGATTCTCTGTTTTTTTATGAAAATGGTGTTTTCTTGGGCATTTATTCTGCTTTAAGTGCTTCTGCTTTTTATGCTGTTTGTTGACATTGTTTTCTGTAACGCATTGCATCGTGCAGGTTTTACTAGGCCTCAGAATCTGTCGAGCAAGAGATATGGAGCCAAAATATGCAGCTTGCGTAGTGCTGGCTTTCTCGCTCATGGTCATCACCACTTATTACCTTCAGCCTCATGGAATTGTAACCGATGCAACACAGACAGCATCGTTGTCTCTTAATGCTTCTCAGAGTCCTGCAAAGAAGATTCCACAGAGGATGTTTGGACTGGCATTTGAGGTCAGTTTTTGCATTGTATTTCAACAGAAGGAATAAACTTTTTTCTTTCTATGCTTAGAGAAGTACTAAACTTGCCTAAATGGAACATAATCTATCTTTTATGTTCATACAAATGTCTATAATTAGTGCATCACATCATTAGAAAATGAGGTGTTGTGAAATGGGAGGCATAGTCGAGCACAAAATCTTTAGTTAACTGTTTGAGGATGCTGTGTAGGAGATCAACCATTCCGGGGCCGGTGGGCTTTGGGCAGAGCTTGTCAGCAACCGAGGTCAGTTGATCATAAAGAAAGAGAGAGTAAGAGAAGATAGAATTTAGAGGTTTTAATGAGAGAACAATATTGTATAGTAGTCACAGACACTGATCTACGTTTCCAGGTTTTGAAGCTGGTGGTCCAAATACTCCTTCAAATATTAGTCCATGGACCATCATTGGTAACGAAACATCAATTCTAGTATCCACGGACAGATCATCCTGCTTCGACAAAAATAAGGTGGCTCTTCAAATGGAGGTGCTCTGTGACGTTGATGGTGAAAACATCTGTCCAGCAGGAGGAGTTGGAGTCTATAATCCGGGATATTGGGGAATGGTAAGAAACATCTTCTGCATCAAAGAAATCAGCAAACTTTTTCTGATCAAAATTGTGACATATTGTAGTCATAGTGTCTGATCTCCTCTTTATGTTTTATTTCAGAATATTGAGAAAGGAAAGAGGTACCGAGTGGCATTCTATGTCCGTTCGTTGCAACCGATTGAAATGTCTGTGTCATTCATTGGCTCAAAGGAGCAGAGGCTAGCCACATATGATATAAAGTGAGAGAGTAATTGATATTTTGCTGATTTTGAGTACATACATCAGCATTAGTATCTTAAGCTCTGATCTGCTTGTGCAGGGACGACGACGTTGCAGAGTGGAAGAAGATGGAGATGGTGTTGGAAGCGTATGGATCAGATGCTAGTTCAAGATTGCAGCTGACAACATCAAAAAGGTCAACAATATGGCTTGATCAAGTCTCAGCACTACCTTTGGACACTCACAATGTGAGAGTGATTTCACATTTCTTTATGCAATTCAAAATGATATAAAAACTGAAGTTTTCATTGTTGTCCATATCTTCCATTTTCAGGGACATGGATTTCGACAAGATCTTTTCGACATGCTTGCTGCTTTGAAGCCGGGATTTATCAGATTTCCTGGTACTTGATGTGTAACAGATATCCAATTTCCACTGTTAATAGAATTTCAACTGCTAGAGAATGTGACTTTGGTGTGTTTTCTTGAAAGGTGGCTCGTATGTCGAAGGAGACAGCCTGATGAACGCATTTAGATGGAGAGAAACTATAGGCGCATGGGAAGAGAGACCGGGTCGTTTCAATGATGTTTGGCAGTACTGGACTGATGATGGACTTGGTTATTTTGAGTACTTACAAGTACTTCCTCCCTCCCCCCCCCCCCCCCCCCCCCTTCTCATTTGATGGAACCTTTGATGTATGTGTACAACTCCGCAGCATAGGAATTAGCAGAAATGAGCAAGTTGACACATCACTCATTATGCCCTTTGTGCAAGTAAGAGTCTTGCCAAACAAACATCGTTTGAAGTTTTTCCTAGTTCAACCATTTAGGCATACCTTCTGTGCAGGATACTCTTGACGCGATTGAGTTTGCTAGAGGAGACGCGTCTTCCACAATGGGCTCTGCCCGGGCAGCAATGGGCCATCCTGAGCCTTTTGATCTGCAGTATGTTGCTGCTGGAAATCAGGACTGTTGGAAAAAGAATTATCGCGGTAGGCCTGCTACAGCTCTAGCCCACATTCATACATCATTGCGTTTATATTCTTATTACGTTGCTGCAACGTGTTAGGGAGCTACATGAAGTTTTACAATGCAATAAAAGAGGCCTATCCAGATATCAAGATCATCACAAACTGTGATGCTTCAGCTGCAGTGTTGGACCATCCAGCATATTTGTATGATTATCATGTGAGGAAAAATTCAATTACTGTAATGATAACCTTTATACAATAATCTGATCCTTTTCTTGGCCATGGTGAAGGTCTACGCAAATGCAAACTCCATGTTTTCGATGGCTCACAACTTCGATCACACCTCAAGAAATGGACCAAAGGTGTTTGAGACGTCTCTTAACTCTCTGATTCGTTATCTGCAAAGGTTTCTCACCCGTGTTCTCGGCCATATTTCAGGCTTTTGTGAGCGAGTACGCTGTCACAGGAGGCGAAGCTGGCAGGGGAAATCTGCTGAAAGCACTAGCTGAGGCCAGTTTTCTCATAGGACTAGAGAGAAACAGGTACTGACACAACTCTTCTTCGCATGTCTCTGTCTGCTGTTTTCAACTGATTAAGACGCGTGCAACTGTCTTTATCTTGCAGTGACGTTGTTGAGATGGCGAGCAGTGCGCCGTTGTTTGTGAATGTCAATGATCAGAGGTTCAATCCAGATGCAATAGTTTTTAACTCTTCAAAGGTCTCTATGGCACACCTACCTACTGGATGCAGCACTTGTTCAAGGCTTCAAATGGCGCCACCCTTCTTGATTCCACGCTGCAATCGCCTTCTTCCTCCCTCACCGCATCTGCAATTTCTTGGACTGATGCAGACAGCGGCAGGAGCTACATCAGAGTAAAGGTAACAACAGTTTCCCGCACTCAAAATTGAGAGAATGATATTTCATCTCATATTTTATTCGGCTTGCACATGAGACCTTGTTCAGGTTGTGAACTTTGGAGGCAACAGAGTGAATCTGAAGCTTTCTGTCGAGGGATTGGACAACAAGTCTATAGAACCAGCAGGCTCTACATTGACTACGCTAACATCCACTAATGTGAAGGACGAAAATTCGTTCAAAGAACCCAAAAAGGTAAAAAATAAAAATCTAAATTCTTGATGCATAACTTTGAACCTCTTCACATTCAACGAACTCATGTTGTCATCATCTCAATTTAGGCACGATAAATAATGCCAGACTCTTATTCATGCAGGTTTCGCCTGTTATAAACGCACTCAAAAATGCCAGCAACAAAATGACATTTGTTATACCTCCATATTGTTTCATTTCAATTGACTTGCTGCGAAAATCAAATGTTATTCAAGATGCAGGATCTAATGGTGTCTATGAGTCACGAGTTATTTGAGATTTTAAGACACTGAATATCTGGCCAATCTGGATCAAGATGATGGAAGATATAAGATGATGGCGATGACAAGTAGCAATTCATAACATGATTACTGAATGTTGTATTAAAGCGCATGAAAGGGGGCTTACAATAAGAACTTACTAAGTTTTACACAAAAATTCAGAGTGTAGTTGATCACATCAGTTTACAACAAAACTTAGTACCCTTAAATGGGTATTTTTTTTAATTAACAGTGTCTCAGAAAATATAGCATCTCCCCGAATATGCCCTATCAAGTTCATAGATTGTTCATTTCAGTTCCTTGGTGATGAACTGAAAAGATCATTGCATGCAATCTCTGCATAACCTGAAATCAGAAACCACACTTCAGAACTTGTGTAGGGAAAACTGGAGCGACAAAAACCATCAATTTAAATAGCACCTGAAATCAGAAACCACACTTCAGAACTTGTGTAGGGAAAACTGGAGCGACAAAAATCATCAATTTAAATAGCTATACTAACCGTATTTTTGCTTGGACGCAGCCACTAAGTTCTGGTAATTTACATTTTGACATCTTCGGTTCATCTCTACAGTTTGGATCAAAAGTTGAAGTGATAGATGAATCAGATTTCCTCTTTGCAATAACATTAAATTCGAACGCCGATCATCTTTTAAGTGAACAGATATACTATAGCGGGAAATCATATTAAGAAGGGCAAACAAACTCAAACCTCAACTATGGTAGATTATTTGAACGGAATATAAGAGGGTAGGTGCAGCAAAATCCACTGCTCCAGCACTGCAAGATAAAGATATTTAATTGAGATGGTTTCATGATGTGGTAGAATTAAGATAGTGCAGCTATAACCCCCCACCGGAATAAAAGCAACTCTGTGTTGTTTGTTTAGATTCAATGACACATAAGCTTTAATATACACTTCTAGAACATTATGCAGTTTGTATCTCCTGAACAGCTTATACAAGCATACACATCAATTTAATACGTTCACATAAACCTCACAATCTAAAAATAGCCCAATGCATAACACACCAAATGAAGTTAAAGATGAAGGCGAAGGAAAATGACAAACCACAGAAAGCAATGGCCCTTGTTTAAATTTGTCGTAGAATGAAAATGCCACTGGCTTTGGATTGTCCCCAGGACCTCAGATGAACCCACTGGATTGGCCAAAATACACAAAAGAATATGTTTAGGAACAAAATACAAGCATCCAGAAAGTTCGAAACAGAAAACTACTGCAGCCATAATAACATGTTTAAATTTTTGGTTTTTTGAGCAATGAAGAAAACAAACCTAAATATATAATGAAAAGGAACTAGAAAGAGAGATAAGAGAATCATAAAATCCAAAGATTTCAACTTACACCAATGATGTTGAAATTAAGGGAGTTCTTTTAACATCAAATACCGCAACAAGCCCGTTGTATTGCTCATCACCATCTTTATATGACACCGCCAATCTCTCTCCTGAAGCATCCCATGCTATCTTCTCAATGACCTGGCTGCAGAATAATGGCATAAAGTTAGTAAACAATCAGCCAAATTTAGTGATTGCATGGCCTTCGAGTATCAGTATGCATATAAAGCCAAATCCCTTTAAGCATTATCTCAGTATTAGGAAAAAAATGATATTGTTTGAAAGCTGATCTAAACTGCTCATCACCTGATAACCAGAGAACATGGCAAATTGGCAAGTATATACAGCTAAGTTAAAAGATTTCTGTACCTGTCGGTCAACAATTTTATCTCTGGCAATTAACTGGTATAAGATGTGCATCTGAAAATAAAAAACGAGGTTAAAAGTCAAAGGTCTCAGAAAAAAGTAATGTATACTCAAACAATAACCATTTCAGAAAAATTGAGACAATAGATCAAATATGATAAAAATGTCATCTCAAAATATATCTTGGAAAGTTAGATAAGCTACCCAACAAAGACCAAAAGCATGTCTGTAAAGATTTATAATACCAAAAAAGAATAATATTCAAATTAAGGAACTAAGAGCAGCCTGGAAGTTCCTTGAGTATCTGTTTGCATTGGTGACTCTCCAAATAATAAATTTTATGCAAACGCTTATTATGCATTTATCTTAAGAGATAGTGAGTTAGTAACATCACAACATGATCACAGATATGCACGAGAATTATTGTCTGGTGCTGATATCTAATTAAGAATCCACACAAACAGCAATTTCATTCAATCAGAATAGTAGCACACACAATGACAAAGTAGATCAATTACAGGATATGTTACAGAATGCATACCTAGGGACGGAGGTTTGGATGTAAAGTGAATGGAACCTAATGATGCGGATTCCGAAAAAGAAAGAAGTACCATACAGCCATCTGGATCCCATGTTGCTCCCTATCACCAACAATTAGATGAAACAAAACAAGAATTTACTTGCTGAATTCGTTCATCAATAAGAATACGAGCATTTATTATAAATCCAGAGCATGTAAATAACTTTTTGTATTTACGAGACTTTGAACGTCAGTCACCTGAGTACAAGACATTCCATAAAAGATGTTTAAAGGAGGGGGGGGAGGTAAGGTCAGACAAGATGCTGCACAGTTTAACATTCCTAACACTAAAACATGGATTCTATGAATATATAATAAAACTGATAAATATCACTAATTTAGATAACAGATTATCCACGAACCGTGACAAACCCATTCTTTGAGGACCATGGTTACGATGTCCATGTGTTTGTCTCCCAGAGATAAAATGTTCCATCACTGCATCATAAAAGGCAACTCCAAATCGTTATTTGTTGGTAGCATAATGTGTATCTTCAAAAACTAAATACCATGCAAATCAATTTAGATGGTAAATGGTAATTCACAGTACAATTTTGCAGAAAAAAAATAATCTCCTGATGGAGACCACTTTAACAATGATATGCCACCTAGGCCCCTTCGAATAGGAGTGCCCAGACCTGTCGTTGAAAGGAAGAAATCAGACATAAGAAGAATGATATAAGCATGCATGAAGTCTATAACTATGGTTCTACGATGCTTTCAAAACTTTTGCATTTTGCAGATTGTTTTGTAATAGAGATTGATAAGAAGACATGTACCTAGTGAAACATCCCAAATGGTGAACGATGAACTCTCATATGAAGCTGAAGCTAAACATGTAAAACCAAGTCAATGAATATGCAGAATGTTGGATTCATATAATATTTTCCCTTGAGAAGACAGAATGACAGACAACAAAAGTTCAACTAACAAATTGGGTCAAAATGGGTCAGAGTAAGTGAACAACATTTAACAGAAATTTCAACCAACAAATAGACAGTTATATATAGTTCTTATGGATATCTTCCATCAGGACTCCATGAAAGTGCAGTAATATGTTCAGAATCAGAACTCTGAAGGAAATCTACCAGAGTCCATCATGTCACAGAGCCCCTTGAAAGTGGGTTCGAAGTCACCCCAGATCTTACAGATGGAACATTACCGGGAGAAGAAGCAGCCCAAATGCAAATTCCACCGCTATAATAAAAAACCACAACAACAAAACCAAGTTACAGATTTTAATTAAACAACAAAGTCGAAATGAATAAACAAAATATACATTAAACAGATTATTTTCGTGGGACTCACTTGCATGCAACAGAAGGGGTTTTCCCTCCATTTGGTTTCCACTCAAGAATTTTTACATCTTTTTGAGATTCATGGGACAAGACGCAATGAACCTTTCCATCTGGTAGATGACAAAAGTAAGGAGAAAAGACATCACTTAAGATAGGATCAAAGTGCAACGACAATTTAAGCATCAGAGGAGCAACCAAAAATCACCATCAAGAAATTTCACAGCACTTAGCAGAATCATTGTAGTCACAAAGCGTCACCTGATGCTGTGAAGAAACAAATGCTAAAATCTGTTTGTGGTCGTGTCAACTTACACTGTGAAGATCAATACCATTTAAGATCTTAACCTGAAAGTAAAAACAGATAGCAGAAGTATTAACACTTATTGCATCTAACCACTGCCCTCCTCTCGATAACTATAAATAACTATAGCACGCACATTAGTGCTAGAAAGCAAGCATCTATGCACAAAGATTGCAAATCTATGATGATAATTACATCGGCGGGATGCAAAAGAGGCCTGAGAGAGCCACCGAACAGAGCCTCTAGTACCGCAGATGGAATGCCCAAATTACCCTTCCTCCGTTCAACTGTTTCCTGCTCAGTCCCCACCCCCAACAAGCTCTCTGATTCGAATTGGATCGGACTGAATACATTCCCCTGCAATTATACCAATCAATAGGCCGTATACATCAAATTATTTAACAACTAATTATCACAGCCCTGAAAACCACTAGTATACAACAAAAAAATTAAGCAAAGAACGATTAGAATGGAGTACGAGTATTTTAGAGTAGGTATCATTCGCTTGATCATCCCCCAGGTGGTCTGCCGTAACCGCGTGGAAATTAAGCCAAATTTTAAGAACCAATGCGGAACCGAAATCATTATAAATGAAGTTTGCAAAAATGAGGTACAGTGATGAGAAATTGTTACCTAGTTCCCTGTTGATTTCGCAAATGGTGACCGTGCCTGGCTGAGGAAAAGAAGGCATCGTGTCGAGAGGTGAGGTGTTGGCGTGACTGATGAGAGAGAGAGAGAGAGGGGTTTATAGCGATTTTTGGATTAGTTCCCGCCAGGGACTGCTCGGCATCCGCAGTGTCTATTTGAGGGTCCAATATACGAATTCCGGCTTTCAGAGGGGTCAAACGTAATAACACAGTATTTAAGAGTTCGATTTGTATAAAAATAACTATCTTCCAAAATTACCCCTCGTTTCCAATTATGTACTCTATTAGCCTAACCTCTCTCTTCCAAAATTACCCCTCTCGTTTCTATTATATTCAACCCTAACCTCTCTCTTCTTTTAGCTCGCCCTTGTCATAATCGACACCTAAACAGCTTCGATGGCGGTGGACGAAGTAGATAAAGCGCGCGATGCAATCTTCCGAGACATCAGGAGATATTACTGCGAGTTCTGCGGAATTTGCCGATCGAAGAAAACTCTGATCGCCGCTCACATCCGTACTCACCACGAGGTGTGTGCTTGATTATGTGTTTTTAAGATCTGAATTATGGTACTGGAGGATGGAGTTTATTGCGGATTGTGTTTTGAAATTTCCATCTTCTGTTATGCAGTTAAGCAATTTACTGTTGAATTCTGTTAATTGATGAGGGATTTTGTGAATTGCAGGAAGAAAGTAAGAAGGAGCTGAACGAAGAAAAGGAGCATGGCGAGAAACTGAATGTGTGCGAACACTGTGGTGTGAGCTTTCGGAAACCTGCCCTTCTGAAGCAGCATATGCAGAGCCATTCACTCGAGGTCAGTTTTTCAATTGAGTTCTGTTCTGAATATAATAATTTCCTTGCAGTATACCTTCACATGTATTTTATATTGTGTTGTTGAATTATGTTTTGATAAAGCAAGTTAATCTGTTTCTTCGTTTGGCTTAAAGTCTATCGACTGTGTTACTGGAGGATACAGGATCTAAGAATAATCTCTTTTCTTAATTTATGTGCAATCTTAGAAGGTTTGTTTTTGCGGTGAACGGTTTACTTTGTCTATGTGCTTCTTTGTATCTGGGTCACTAAAAAAGTAACCTTTTGCAGATTGAAGTATGGCAGAACTCCGAGTGTGAAGCATTGGATCCCAAATAAAAGAACTCCAAAATGCGAGAGGCAGAAAATGTTACCTTGAATGGATCAGTACCAGGCAGGGGACTGCCTGCGAAGCTCCATCAAGTGTGCCTCAGTCACGCTTGCTATTCTGTGAGGTTTGGGGATTCTTTTGTTTCCGTGTTGGAGTAGATCAAAAACCCTTATATTGAAAGCTCCTATGAAAGTTCTGCACGATTATCTTCTGATAATAAGTATGTTTCGTTGCAGAGGCCTTTTATTTGCCCGTTGGACGACTGCCACTCCAGTTACAGAAGGAAAGGTCACTTGACCAGACACATGCTTCAGCATGAAGGAAAACTGTTTGAATGTACTTTTGAGGGCTGCAATAAGAATTTTACGTTACAGGGTAATATGACAAGACATGTCAAGGAGTTCCATGATGAATCTGCTTCTGCTGAAGTTAAGCAACATGTCTGCTCAGAGCACGGATGTGGGAAGGTCTTTAAATATCTCTCGAAATTGAAAAAGCATGAGGATTCTCATGGTAAGTTACTTTTGTTTTGATTACTATGCAATCAAGTTATAATTTGATGGTAACATATGTTATTCATTTTTTATGTTTGGGTTTAATGCAGTTAAGCTGGATTCGGTGGAGGCATTCTGTGCAGAACCAGGCTGTATGAAATACTTTTCCAATGAGCAGTGCCTCAAGGAGCATATTCGGTCTTGCCATCAACACATTATGTGTGATCAATGTGGCACAAAGCAGCTAAAGAAAAACATCAAGCGTCACATGCGCATGCATGAAGAAGGGCCTTCCTTGGAGAGGATCAAATGTAGTTTCAAGGGCTGCATGCTAACATTTTCAAATGTAAGCCCCTTCCCTTCCAAAACCCATCTACTTGTAATGTGCCCCTCTTCCTTGAACTCATCTTGTGAACAAAAATTTTCATCAATATTAAGCATGTTTCACTTGGACATTTGCCTTGGTAACTGCAATTATCTGTCAACGTACTTGTTGGAGGGTTTCTCAGCACACTCCCTTCTCTTGTACAGACATCAAATCTCAATCAACATATAAAGGCTGTGCACCTGGAACTAAAACCATTTGTCTGTGGCATGCCCGGTTGTCATGAGAGATTTGCGTTCAAACACGTGAGGAACAGGCATGAACAAACTGGGTGCCACATCTATACTCGCGTAAGAGCTCTTGCTTCTCGAGCCAATTAATAATCTTCATCATAAGCCAATGTTACAGCAGCATTAGACAATACCTTATCTCTGGATTATGACCTGTCTGTGTTCAGGGAAATTTTGAAGAATCTGATGAGCAAATCTGGTCAAGGCCTAGAGGTGGCAGGAAAAGGAAGTACCCGGTCATTGAGACACTGTTGCGTAAAAGGATTGTTCCGCCTAGTGAATCTGAGCTTGCCAGCAATGACGAGCATAATAACTCATCATGTTAATCCATTTGCTTAGATGTATCTCCACGGTAGCTGACTCTCTTAAGTATCTTGGAATTAGGATATGTGTATGATCCTATAGATCGCACGTAGTATATAAAATGTTAATTAGTGAAGGTTTGGGCAGAAAGCATATGTATTGCTAAGATTTTGCCTAGTAGGTGCAATGGGTTTGTATATGTCTTTGATGGTGCAATATAAGTTCTAACTTCTAATTAGCCATTATTGTCTATTTGTCTTTGTTTATTAAATTATTTAGTTTGGCCCTGGGGATCGTTGGCTCTTCTGCTTATTTGTAGTCTATGCCCCATTTCTTGAATTTTATTTTTGGAAGATGTGAGACTATGATATACTACATTGGTGGCACTCTTTTTTAAAACATTTGTACTATTTTTTATATAATTGTTTTGGAAAAATAAAAACAAAAGTTAAATATTAATATCATGTATATAACTTTTTGGAGCAAAATAATAGATCTTCTACTTCATTTCATGATTAAAAATTTAAAATGTTGGAATCAAAGTTTTATAATAAAAATTGATAAAGGTTGAAAGATTATATAGAATGGATGAGTTGGATAAATTTGATACAATTATTAAAGATATAACAAATACTAACAAATTCAAAAATTGGGGTGGAAATAACAAAATCACTAAATTATGTATTGACTAAGGTTTCAAAAGAAAATGCTACTACCACTATACAATTACAAAGTTTCAATTATTTTTCTTCATTATCAATTGACAAAAAAACGATATCATTATGTATATGATCATCGCTATTATCATATTAACTAGTAGTAGTATTTTCTACTAGACCCAGCAGAGACATGAAATAAGAGAATCGAACCTTTTATTGTTGGCTAAGGCACAGCAAAACTTCAACCAATCGAAAAATAGTATACTCCATAACAAGGTTTGGGAATTTAACCGAACATAGCCCATAGCCCATATCCCAGATAAATAGAAGGTGCAGCTAGAATAGACAAATAAATGGCATATACTATAACTAAAGAGTGTGTGGACTGTGCCTGACCATCTCTCTACATGACAAAAAGGCGGCTACCATCCAAGATTTCGTAGCAAATTGGTACCTGGAAGTTGCTTGACTGAAACGAATTAATGCGTGACCGGGCCGTTTACACAACATCTATGGGAAATTCAGGTATATCTGACCAACTACTGAAATAACTTCCTCAGCCTCTCTAGAGATTGAGATGCTCTTTTGTTGTTTGGCTCAAGGACGAGGGCATATCCAAAATCTGCAAAAAGGTCAGAAAAGATTGAAGCAAAATAACAATATGAAGCATTTTTTTTACCTAATCATGCATCTTGGCTTGGTAAAGGCTAGAGGCTTAACGGGTTTTGGTAAATAGGAAACATTTTTAACCAATTGCCTGCTCGAGTTCAAACACTGTTATGAAATTTTGGTTTACCAAATAATTAAATCGAGACTCACCATCCATTGCTTCTTTATAGTAGCCCAACATTTCACGTGATGTTCCTCTCCTCAGATAGGACTTTACATTCTACAAGGGAGTCAAGATGGATTATCAGGCATATCGAAAAGGAGTATGTGTTTGAAAGTGGTATAAAAATTCTGGACTTTTTTAGCGAACACACAACTATCAGTCAATCAAAACACACCATTGTGCTAATTAGATGACAAATAGACAAATCCATCTTAAACCATATAGAGAATTCAGAAACGAGTCAAGATCACAAAGCATACAGGAACATGAGAGACAATATTTCAATTGGATATAAATTAGGAAGGTCAGATTAGTTAGAAAAAAGGGTCCGTTGAATTGAATATCAAAGTTCTGTTCAGCAAACACTTAAGGATATGTATCCTTATCCTAATATAAGGCTAGAAGCAAACAAAAAAATATTCCAGAACAATCGAACATTCAAGCAATTTCTGGTCAAGCTACTGCCACAATCTCATTATCGAGTCATTTCCCAGAATATACACAAACATGTATCATGGTTCTCAAACATATTTGCAACACATTTTCTAATATATTCATTAATTATTTATTCTCTAAAACACATTTGCAAAGAATGATATGTTATATACATTCACCAAAGACCAACTCAAGAAGGGAGGTTGGGAAGTTCAGAGACACAGACAGCTGACCTTTTTATCGAGATCAATCGCTTGGCTACAATCTGCTTCAGCTTGGATGTAGCTAAATAAGATGAGGAAACAAATACATAAATCTCCAAGCAAAATAAAAAAATCAAAATGCCCATTTCAACTCATACCTTCCAATTTCCAAGTAAGCTGCAGCCCTGTTACTATAATAAGTTGCATTAGTACTATTGAGCTTGATGGCTTCTGTATAAAATCCAATAGCTCTCTGCCATTGTTTATCTTTGAATGCTTGATTGCCCTAGGAGAAGAGAAAATTAACAAGATGTCAGATTGCTTTTTAAATATAAACCAGATGTATAAGCAAGAGACTTTAAATTTATTTTTTACCAACCTACAAAGGTCACACAGAAGCAAGAGAAAATAAAAGAAGACCCTCAATCCAGTTGCCAAGAAAGTGAATTTATGGATGACAAATGAGGTGGGCAGAAGTCATGGTACAAGTTAGGAAGGCACATCAGAACAAAGTCAAGCAATGGGTTATTAACAAGACTGTAACATATAATTTGGTAATGGCGTAATGCTAGAAACATCAAGCATGAATGTCTGTTCTCCATCAAAAGCTCAAATCAAAAGACTTAGCAACAGACCGTCTCTCTAACATGGCTGAAAACCCACCAGTTGTCTGATTTTTTATGTAGACAAGAACCAAATTACCAGTTTCCCTTCGGACTGAAACTAAACTGTCATTATTAACTATTTTTGTTTTGAGTTTGGTTGCGGATTTCAGATTCCATATTTGAAAAAAATAAACGTAACTAACCCCGCTGTTAAACATCCAACGCATGGTTTCTAAAACCATAAGCAAGCCTTGTCCAAAAGATTCCCATAAGTTTCAAATGAAACTACGGTCAATGCTTAACTATTGGCCACAGCTGGGTTCCACTTAGAAGGAACACTAGCTAGGAGTCAATTGAGCAAAAGATAGCAGCATCTGTAATCTAAACAAATACAAAAACTATCTTCTCAAAAAGAGATAAGAAAAGTCTCATCAACTTATAGAAATACCCAAGGAGTGCCTCAAATTCATAAACAACTTGCAAAGCCAGTTAATGTTAGCATAGAGCACAGTGTTTATTTAGGATCTACCTTTTCTTTGGCAACATTAGCAGACTCTTCATTTGTCATAGCTTTACTAGATACTTTAGGCTTGGAAGCTGTATCAAGCTGTTCCTGTAATGATGTATACATAGACTGTAGTGTATCTAGCAGAAACCTATCAGCCCCATGTCTGGCAAGAAGCGACAAAGAAACTGGGCACTTTTCATGGACTCCCAGTGGTACTGCAACCTAAAATGACAACAGAAACTCAATGCGACTAGAATCATATACATGCCAAATTTATAAGAACCTAAAAAAGAGGTGAGAAGATTAACCTGACAACAGCCTGACATACTAGCTACGCTAGACAGGGTAGTCGCCTGAATTAAATATTCCTTAGAATAACTCTCCCTGGCTTCAAGTTTTGGAGGAGGCCCAGGGGCAGTAGGAATAACTAATATTCCATCATCCTGTTTAAAGCATATATTTCAGGCAACAAACATCAGATGGTCAAGTATAAGTATCAAATGACAACTCTTATCTTGGAAAGTTATTGTATTGACTAGAGAAATGATCTCTAGATTGTATCATAACAGCAACGACACTTGTCAATTCAAAAAAGCAAACATAAGCTAGCTCATTATGACAGTATCAAGAAGACGTAAAAGTGGTTTTTCATTTTTGTGTTAATACTTTGTTTATTTTTAACAACTTAATATTGTATGTGTATTATTGGCTAAATCTACAGAAAATTAAGCATTGGTAAGAGATTATTTCAAATAGCCAGGTAAAGTAGAAAAGAGGAAAGAAAAAAGAAAAAGAGTACAAGGGAATTGTTCTGCAATATTCAAGTTGCAGCTATAAATATTAAAATGATCACCACCGAATTTATACAATGTGAGACAATAAATATCCTAAGCCAGTACCTTCACAAGGGCATCTATAGCAGAACGTAATTCGATCCTGATTGTGCGACATTTTTCAATGTCAGCATCAGTTAAATCCGATGCTTCCCGTAATTGTGCCAAGATAACAGGATCCAGGGTAGGGTTTACTGAGTTGATCCATTCATTATGATTTTGCTTGAACTCATGACTGCGTATAAAAAGAAAGTACTTTATTCAGGCCAAAAGGAGGATTGCCAGAATTGATCCCTGTGGTATCATGTATAAATGTAAACCAAATAATGCAAACTTCACAACTTTCATACACTCCATCATGAGATAGAGATATTACAAAAAGGACACCGACTACAGAAATTAAAGATTTAAAGCACAGAGAAGGCATAATGTGAGAATAAAAGGACAGCAAGCATAGAAAAGCACACTAAAATGAAAAACATTAATTATCTTAAAGCATTACTTCTTCCGATTTTAACCTTCAATAGCTACAATGGGGGAAAGGCTGTAACTGTCCCTTAAATATATGCATCATGGACAGAAATGTCCACGTGAAAAAGAAATGAAGTACATAATCTAAAATAAGAAAATTTTCAGTGGTAATAACTGAAACAAATTAATTCAAAGTAGCACTATCTCAGCACTACTGATAGCCTCACCATTTAATTATCTGCATTGCATTTGCTAGCATTGCTAATGGAGAAGATTTCCCATCACCATTTGCTTGAACAACACTGAATGTTTTTAGGCTTGGAACCTTCAATTTTATATAATCACCTAGATTTTCATGCCGCAGAACTTGTCCTGAAAGGTGATCCTAATAAGCAATCCAGGATAACCAACAGAAACTAAATTTCTGAAATAATTCAAATGAAAAATCTTTACAACAGTTGTTAAGGAAAAGGACATACTTCCATAAAGTTTTTCGATGGACTTTATCACCACCTGAGTTCGGTCTGCAGGAAGCTTTGATAATTGAAAACAGTCATCAGCAATGACAAAAGTCCTTGGCTTGCGTTGTGCAGCATATGGGACCTGCAGCAGCACATGACCAACACGACGAAGTACACTAGGATCCTTTGCAAACCATCCTACGCGGAAAACAAAAATGAGACACTTGACTATATGAGAGCAACTCTAATGTCAGAATGCACACTCTGTCCTGAATTAAGTCATAAACTTGCAGTCATGTGGTTTTTCCATATCAACAACAATATCAAGTCAAATTCTTATATAATGAGCCACACAGAAAGAAACTCAAATGCTCATGGTGTAAACTCTGTCATTAAGTGAGTCCTAAACTATCAGACATGTATATTATCATATTGATAATAATAGAAATGAAAATTTTGTATGAGGTTACAGAAGTAATGCTCTTGAATGAAAATAAGCAATAATTTTATCAATACATTTTTAAAAAGTGACCTATTTCAACAATAAGAATGAGAAACATTTAGCACCAGTACATTCAAAACAACTTCACCAGCAGGAAATAGTTCTTATTAACTTCACAATTCACATCAAGCCAATCCCACCATATTAAGAATTCGAGAAAAATTATAAACTGCGGTTTACATATCATATTATCATGTCAATTACCCCAATCCCACAAGTGAAATCACTTCCAGGATTTTTCTACCAGTCTATCATTCAAACTAAGCCACTTTAATATGCAAAAGAGAAGGGCAATAGCATCACTTCAAACTTCAAAGATGTAGGGAAAGCTTTCAAAATAGCCAAACTCTTAACGGCAGGTATCTGGGGATGACAGTGAATACATACCAACTGTGTCAAGACTTTCTGAAACAGGAATTACCCCAGAAAGGGAGACAGTCCCATGGGATGGTTGAAAGCCAACCACGGCACAGTTTCCAGCAGGCAACCGCACACCACCATCGGTATCTATGCCTGTTATTTTTCGAAGTTAAATATGCACATTATTCTGGCAGACATTTTTACATAACATTCAAAATAGCACATGAGGAGTCAAGCTTGCCACAAGAATAATCTATGACATTGAAATTATCTGTATTTGTGGGTAAAATATCATACATAAACAGTAAAAACCAACAGCAAAAATAAATCCACTAATCTAACTGCTCGAAGAATTAGCCTATCAAACTTTGTAGGCACCCCTGGAAATTGCAGCATAATCACACCTCTCACGGAAGAAAAGCAAAAGTGTAGCTCTAATTTTAAATTATCCATACATAATAACCTTTGGTGCTTATTTCTTAGTAAGAAATCATGTAATTATGTTCACCAGGCCACCTAGTTTAAATGCAAAGAAAATTTGAAATGATTAATGCTGAATATTAAATAAGAGGACTGACGTCATGTCCACCGACACACTAATACGGGAAGCCAATAAATAAATTTAAATGGAATGAACTATCATCTCACCCAATGAAAAATCAGCAAGCTTAGCAGCAACAGCAACAGCAGCACCACTTGAAGCTCCACCTGGTACCCGTGCAGGTGCAGCAGGATTAGTTGGTGATTCGTAATGCTTGTTTTCTCCACTAACACTATTTTAACAGAAGAGGGAACGGTATATTAAAAGGAAAGGAGATAAGTAGTCATAAATTGTACTCCATATATCTGAATAGAATAAGTTTAATAAACAAACCCTAATGCCATGTCATCCACGACAGTTTTTCCAACACATGTAGCACCTCCATCAACAAGAGCGGCAACCACAGGACATGTCCGAGTTGCAGGTTCATGAGTCCTGGACCAGTCTGGATTGCCAAACCCAGTTACAAGTCCTTCAACATCAAATCTGAAAATCAAGACAAAGATTCAAACTTTGGAGCTGCATGTATCGTATCGCATCAGAATAATTAATACAGTATCAGCAGCCACCAAAATTGTGCAAGAGAAAGGAAACAAACCAAAATATTCAAACGTGATCAATGTAATCTTCAAACCACCCCCTCTTTAAATTGCATCTATTTCCAACTACATATTAGTTTTTGCTATAAATTACTATTTGAAGTCCTTTCCACTACCAACCTTAAACCAAATGAGCAAACAGCACAATCAAAAAAAGTACTAACATACAGACACATATGTTCCTATGTGTGTGAGTGCATTCTTAGTCAAGTCTGTCAAAAAGTAAATATCAGTGTTATCCAAATCATCAACTCAAACCACTGAGAATCAAAAAAATAAAACCTAGCCACAGTGAAGTAATCTAAAGATGCTCACACGTCAGAAACCGCAAAAGATAGGCCAGTAAGAGGGTGGGGAGCTTTGGGAGGGAGGGGCTGCGGCGGCGGCAACAGCTGTAGCCGCTCTATAAACGCTCCGAAATCAGCCCTCACCGCCCGCTTCAGCTTCTTCGTCATAATCAGTATCCCCGCAATCCCAAGCCCCAGTAAAACCCATAAATTCGCTGATGAAGACGCCATTCTTGCAGAATGATCGATTGTTATTGTATGTTGAGAACAGCCCACCAAAACAAATAAATGGATTAAAGAGTTGAGCGAGGATACAGCAGGGAACCAGAGTTAAACTGTGAGAATTTTCAGGTGTTTAAAAATTTTGAGGTTACAATTTTGCACTGGGGTTTATCAATGGCTTCCAAGATTTTATTTTTATACGAGGAAAAAATAACTCTTCACTCGCATTTTATCCTCATATATTTTTAAATACTGGCTAGTTTAGAATACGAATACTTATCTTCGAATAAAATTATGCATTTTATTTTATTTCGATTAAAGCTAATATTATTAAATCAATTACTCACAACAATAAAGTAATACGATATCTTTCTATTTAAAATATTAATTAAAAGGCATCAAAGATGTGATTTTGATGTATATCGTGTAGTCATTGACTTTGCAATTTGGACCATTCTCTTATAATTAATTTCAGAAATTATAAAATTAACCAAAAATGAAGGTAAACTTATAAATTTTAGTGATTCGAAAATATAAAAAATGAACATTTTTGTTAACAAGCTCTGAGGAAGTGTGTAGCCACTAGCCGGTTTGGTGTATGAGGATCGGATATTCCGGTGAGAGTGATGTCAGTTGAGATCAAATTATCTCGATTCAACCGCATCTATCGCCCCGGCGTCAGTCCCTCTCCACCTCCCCCTCTCTCCAATGTGGATTAACTATTTGTCAACTCATCTATGGTCTTTTCTGATAATTTGTTTCTCTACTGAAGGAACTGCTTGAAGGAAAGATAATCACGACGTTGAATTCTTCTATTTCCTACCAATCCATTCGCCTCACACTTAATGGCACTGTCAATTTACAGGTCTTCATATTTCTCTTATTTTATTTCGATATCGCTGTTTTCCTTAATGCTACCGATTTCAGCTCCTTCAATTTATTTCTGAATACCCTATTGCTATTAAACTAGTCGTTTAGTTAGAATTTCAAGGAATTTAAGTAGAAATTATTGTGAATTTTAGGTCCGTGGCGGATCAGCTGGAGTAATTGAGTCCCTGTACGGTGTTATTAAGCCAATTCCAATTATGTAAGCCTCATCTCTCATGTTTTCAACTCAATCTTATTTAGCTAAAATTTAGTTTCAGTAGTATCCGTGGACTTATTAGCTTCCTCTTAGGTGTAAAAGTAGCTTGTTAAATAACTCCTAAATTTCGAGCCTTGAGGTACATGGTTTGTACATTTGTATTGACTTCTTAGTTCATAGATTGTGATCTGGAACTTCGTTTCAATGATGAGAAGTATCGTTCACTAAATTGACCACTTAATATTACTTTTCTGTCAATGCTATGCTTTAACTGTTGTATTTCACCGTGCCTGAGCAGGAAGAAGGTTGTTGATGTCCGATCATCTGGAAAGATAGGATCAGGTACAACTGAGGTATGATGAGGGGTGTCTCACATCACATTTGGTCTTGCATAATTTTGAAAGCTCTATCTAAATTTATACATGGTGAACCACTTCTACCTGTGCTACTGCTCCATGAGTGTAAAAATCTGTAGAAGTTTCTTGAAAATTGCATAAAGACCTCACTTATCGTGGATGGTAGGAGTTATTTGTAATGATCTTCTACTATAAATGACCTTTTGTAGTTAATTTTGTAGAAGTACAGTGTGCACTTTTAGAGGATTGTGCGCTCCCAATATATTCTTGATAATGATTTTGTCAATTTTCTCAAACAAGAGTTTGATGTTCATTTGTTTAATATTTAGTGTTGTTTTCATCTTTCTAGATACCATTTTCTGTGATCTTGAAAGATCCTAAAGAGAAGAATCTTGGGGAGTTTTATGAAACCTTTCATGGAGGCAATATTAGCATCCAGGTAATAATACTGAATCTTTTTATGTGATTGCTTTTTACTGCATGCCTTAGTTTGTTAGTTAGATTCTTTTAATGGTAAAGAGATATTCACATGCATATGTGTAACAAATGCCATCGCAGTATCTGGCAACTGTTGACATAACGAGAGGATACTTACACAAGCCTTTGTCAGCCACAATAGAATACATTGTTGAGAGTGATAAAGGTTCATGTTTATCCCAGTGCCTATGTGTTTTTAACCTACACTAGCCCATATGTGAAGTTGTTTATTTATTTTCTAATTCCTTGTCTCAGACAATCTTCCACAGAAGCCGATTCCCCCTGAAATGGTCATCTTCTATATTACGCAGGATACCCAAAGGCACACATTAATTTCTGAATTGAAATCAGGTTCCATCTTTATCTCCACTTTTTTAATTTATTTTGTACATCACATGAAGGTGCTTGAATATATCATTCGTGTATAGTTTTTCCGTCCTTATGCTAACTCTATTTTTGGATGAATGACCTCGTCCGAAAGATATTAACCTTAATTAAGATGTTCATATACTTACCTTGGTTGATGCAAGTAACTTTTTTTCACCTGTCATTTTCTGTTTCTTGACAAGCTTCTGATTTCTAGTGTCCTCACTTTAATCTACGAAAGTATTAAAAAGTTACTTTGCTAACTATAACTTCTTTTGCTGAGTCAAATATAAATATGAATGGAAAATTTGAAAAAAATTTGGAAAGGGATTTTAAACTTATAAGCTCTTGTGAATAAAACTCAATTGAGAGAGACTTTCTACTGAAATATACTCTCTATGTCAATATTGAAATCTAATATCGACCCAGGGATTCCACTTTCGCCTTCTTATCTTTTTTCGTTAGGTAAACCTGCATTGAAGCATTATATTCTTTCTTTAAGATGTCACTGAGCAATATTGTGCATCTCGGTTTTGTCAGAAGTTCACGTATTTGAAACTCTTATTCACATTTACTAATCTAAATAGGCGGTTTCCGGATTACTGGGCGGATATGTACACAGTGTTCTTTATCAGATCCTATTAATGGAGAGCTAACTGTTGAAGCTTCTGCTGTTCCTATACGATCCATTGACATTCACTTGATTAGAGTGGAGTCAATTTTGATTGGAGAAAGGATAGCAACAGAATCATCTGTGATACAAGAAACTCAGGCATTCCGCCATTCCCTTGATTACTCAATTGATCTACTCATCTGTTGACGTGCCTTATTAAGGGTTTTTTCTTTTGTTAGATAGCAGATGGGGATGTTTGTCGTGGCATGACTTTGCCCATTTACATCATTCTTCCTCGCCTTTTAACATGTCCGAGCATTTTGGCTGGGTAAGTATTTGAATGCAGTAATTTCCTTACTGTTGGTGTTTGATTTCTTATTGCGAATGCAAGAGTGCTAATCATATGCTGTTGACTGTCAGTGTGGAGAAACACAAACAATGTAAATCATAAATTTATATTATCCTTTACTTATTAGCATATTTTAACAAATGGAATCTTGAGAAACTGACTAACCAAGCCATGAACAAATATGGAAACTGACTATTGTAGTTATTAACGGAAGTCCTCTTTGCAGTCCATTCTCAATAGAGTTCAAGCTGAGAATTGTGATAACTTTCGAATCAGATCTATATAAGAAGCCCACAAAAGCTGATCCAGTATCTTCTAAACCATGGGTACGCACCTAATTGTTTAGTATAACTGCTACAACTGCATGCTTCGTTTTCTTAGTCAGATGTTTGTCTTTTCAGCTCCTAATTTATTTCCTTTTTCTTTTGTTTTAATTTAGATGGCCACCGAAAGTGTGCCATTAGAGTTGGTTCGCACAGCATGAGATTGGTTTAACAAGGTAACTTTAGTTCTTCGTATCACCCAACACGGTGAACTCAGAACCAGTCCCCTGAACTAAGTGTACTGTTTCTTCTATTTCTTATCAATACCTACTCATATTTTGTGAAAAGATTGGGCGTGTCGAATTTTCGGGGACATGGCTTCTTCAAATGTTTTGAGCAAGAGTAACTGCCAGCGAGCAACATAGGAGGTCGAAGTTGTTCAACACTCGTTATATTTCAGGATGGTTGATGGGAGATGTGATTAGCATTGAGTTTGTATAAATTAGTACTTCTTCTGATTAAAACGTCAAAATTAACACAATGGTTTCATCTGTAAAAGATTACTGGAATATTGTGGTGTCATCGTTTTAAAATTTGTCAAAATTCGAATAAAAATGAAAGTTGTGATTTTTCTGGCAATTATATCTTATAAGAAGTTCGTATACTACAGAAAATATAGATTTTTTGGCATAAATAAATTTCCCCATAAGCTAAGTGCGTAATTATCAAATTTAATAATTTCTACTAGTCATATCTCAAACATCATGTCTAATTTTGCCACTTTTAAATTAGCTAACAATATTTACTATACTGAATTGATAATTTTTACTAAATTTAATATAGACACTGAAACATGAAAATGATAAGTTCAGATCCTCTAAATTAGGCTTGCGCATAAAAATTAAAAAGTTAAGAAAATATAACTAAGCTAAGCAAAATCTGCAGTTCAAAATTGTCAAATTTGATCACTCAAATCCCAAGGAAAAAGTAGAAGGCATGTGTACTGATGTACTTATTCAAGTATTTTTAGCATAACTCTGATATTGATAGGATTAAAACAAACGGATAGTGATATTGTATAGATACACTTGAACAGACATTGCTTAACCTACTCGGTTGAGAATTCAAACAGCATACTGTGGTTGTACTTCTCTCCCGGTTGGACGACGACGGAAGGGAAGTTCGGCTGGTTGATGGCGTTTGGAAATCCCTGCGTCTCCAGACACGCGGCCGACTGCTTTCCATACACAGCACCACCTTTACCAACAACGCCGTTCACATAATTTGCAGTGTAAAACTGCATACCAGGAGCATTGGTCCACAGATCAAGAGTCCTCGAGCTAGCAGGATCCTTCAGCTTTGCAGCGTGCTTCAAGCCCGATTTTTCCTCCCGGCAGTCGATAACATAGTTGTGGTCGTAGCCTAGACCAACCTCGTTGATACGGCTGCCAATCTTGTTTGCAGTTGTGAAGTCGAACGGTGTGCCTTTGACGGGCACGATCTCACCGGTTGGAACGGTGTACTGATCTACGGGGGTGATGTGATCCGCCCATATCTGAATAGTGTGATCTAGAACTGTTCCAGATTCGTGACCGGCTAGATTCCAGTAGGTGTGTTGTGCTAAGCTGATTGGTGTTGCCTTATTCTCTGGCACACCTTCCATGTCAAGCCTCATCGTGGTCTTTGATGTCAGCGTATAAGTCGCGGTGAAAGAAACATCACCGGGATAGCCTGCATCATAGATGATAAAATAAGTGAATATATGTGGGCATCAAGGTGAAGAGGTTTAACGTAGCCGACTGTAATGCGTTTGTTACCTTCTTCCTTATCGTGGCTGCGATACTTAAAGGTGATTGATGGAGTATCACCCTGCTTATACTCAGCAACTTCCCAGATGACCTTGTCATATCCCTTGTTCCCACCTTCAAGGAAAATGATTCAAAAAAATAATAGTAAGTAGTACTACTAATTTTTGAAATTTCTAGTTGGAGTAAAGGAGAGCCAAGTTCCATATTAATTTACCAAATTCGGTTCAACCAGTACAAATTATAACTACAAACAAGTCCCATCATTATATATTTGAAGGGCCTCTATATTAAGGAGGGAAAGGAATGGTGTTTCAAATCTTGGATAACATCTTATAGGGTTCTGAATCCTTATTTTCATTTACAATCCATATAATCATGAAATATTACAAAGGAGCACCAAAAAAACCATTGATATTCATATTCATTGTACAAATGCCTCAAGTGTCCTGCACAGAGGAGCCCGAACCACCTGCTAGAGCGTGGGAGAGCATTCGTCCAATTTTCTTGATCGTTGGAAAGCAGAGAAGCATAATAATAAGGCGATTCTACAAATAGTGCAGCTCAATCACCAACAAAAAAAAATATGCTATAAAACATTAACTCATCTAGGAAATTCAAAGGGTCACGTCGGCTTTAAAATGGTAGGTAACAGCAATTCCTGTGACTTTGTGAAAGATAAGAATTTGCAAGCTACAAACTAAATAAAAAAAATAGTCTTAGAGAAGTGAACACTGGCATACTAAACTGGGCCTTGACTCCTTAGTTCCGAACTCTTCTTATCATTAGTTCTTAATCATGAGCTAAATTGTGTTAACTGTCTATTATTGTTCCCACAAAACAAACTTTACCAGTCAAAAGATGCACACTGAGGTAACACTAGAACTTTTCTCACTTCTTAAACTAGTGCCTAATAACACACAGAAGCAAAATGATATAACATCAAATTTCGAATTGCTTTGCATAAAAGGCGCGGTAAACAAGTACTATTATATATGCATTCATCTGTATGTGAAGAAGTAAAAATAAATGAATGGCAAGGATAGATACCATGGAGACTGTTGGGTGGCTTGTTAATAGGCAATGAGTGCTCAACTCCATTCAGTGTAAACTTCCCATCTCTGATCCTATTCGCCACCCGACCCACAATGCACCCAAAGTATGGAGCAGCACCTTTCTGCACATAACCAGATAATAACTAGAAGAGCCACACAAAGTAATCAACAAATCTCAATTGTGATTAGTAAATTCTAATTGGGATTGATAAACTATAATTAGAGATTAATCAATCATAGATTCTCAAACACAGAACAATAATAGCTTTCTTCAAATCTATGATACCATGCAAGCATTCGAAAATCCATAAGCAGGCAGAGACATAATCTTGGCAATAGTTAAAATTAATCGAATTTGAATTATATGACTTGCAAAAAAAAGTGAGTTACCTGATATGGCTCAATTGTGTCAAATCCAAGAACGACATCAGCCAATTTACCTTCAGCAATCCAAAATCAAATCATCAATACAGGAATAGTACTTGAAAAGCAGAAAAGATTAGATTTTTATTCAAAGTGAAAGAAGAAAAATACCATGTTTGTCTGGTACAAAGACTGAGGTGATGGTGCAACCATAATTGGAGACGATTACACGCATAGTGCCATTGTTAAGTTCAAAAAGCTTGGCCTCCGCCATTAGATTGCTGTTTTTGCTACAGAAAATTTAGAGTTTGGCAGTCAGATCCAGCAGTGAACTGTGACGTGGGCCTTATAATATTAATAACATTTGATATTATGAATGATTCCGTATTAGTAGTAATAGATAGCTTTAGCTAAAATTGTGTTTATGAATATTGATCCGATAATAAATGTACTATTATCTGGTTATTATATTACTCAACTATTCACCGCATCTATTCAGATCTTAGTTATTCAATTTATATCTCAATTTTATTTTCCCTATTCTAAAATATGTGATCAAGGTACACCCTCAAACTCGAGCTTTTAATTTTTTTTCATCACATTACACTCGTTGACTTCAGTTTTGAAATAATTAATACTCCATATATAGCTTATTATTAAATGCATAATAAAAGTGAAATGTGAGTAGTAATTAATAAAGACTAAATAAAAATAATTTGAAAATGGAATAACAAGATTTATGCATGGGTTTTAGAATTTGCCATAGGAAAGTCCGCAAATTCAGTCAATGAGTTTTCTTGAATTGTCATGACCGTCTTTTTTTGAAAATGATTTTCTGATCTCCCTTTCCTGTTTTTGTCTTACACGTGTCATAATTATAAATTTGGCGAAATGCCATTACTTTTTATGCCTTTTTGAATTTTGGTTCATTTGGTTAAAACAAATCAAAGTTAATTTTTTTACTTATTTTCTTATGTTGTCTGTCGATGCCAGCAAGATGCAATTCCTAGAACTCAATCAAAGCACTTGCAAACGAATACTAACTTGAAAACATTAGCATGTACCATCAGAACTATACACCCAAGCTCCTGTGAAAATGTGGTTATTCATATCTTTGTAGCACAAGATGGCCTTAATGCATGGTTGATTGGATTGCACATACCTCGAATTATAGTATTGTACTAAAAGGTGGCACAGGATAAGAGGTTTTAGAGCATCCGCAGCGGTGAGGAATTGACGTCCGTCCGTGACAGCGGCACGGCACCCGCTGTCTGCTGCTGGCACGGCGCTCCTCGATGCATCGAGCACGTCCGTGCCAGCGAGCAGCTGACGTGGCGCATTTTGATTGGCCAACGGATTTATCCGTTGGAAATTCAATTTTTTTTTAAAAAAAGAAAACAATACAAAAAAAATTAAAAAAATATTTTCAGATTTTCAAAAATATGGCCGTTTTATTATCATTTTTTTGGATTTTTTAAATTTTTTTATTCCCAAAATCATTTATAAATACACACATTCATCATCTATTTTTTTTATTGAGCTACAAGAAGACCTAATCAAACACATTTGTGCGAAATTCAGCCACGAGTAGTGGGGTTTTTTACTTTTTAGGATTTTAATTATGTAATTTTTAATTTTTTTGAAATTTGTAATATTATTCTGGTTATTTTAATGCATTTTAATATTGTGGAAATGTTTTTATTTAAATTGAATAATAGAATGGTGGGACCCTTGAGCTCGTACTTGAGGAAGAGCATGGATGTGGGTGTTGTGCTCTTGCCTAAGAGCAGAGAGTAAAAGTGGGTCCGGGCCCACATCCGTGCTCGTTGGCAAGAGCACGGATGGAGATGCTCTTAGAATACTACTCCAACACAAGCATATGAGAACAAGGTAACATTAGAGGAGTTGCAGCATCTGAGAGGAGATGCGATATGT
This sequence comes from Salvia splendens, assembly GCF_004379255.2. Lineage (NCBI taxonomy): Eukaryota > Viridiplantae > Streptophyta > Magnoliopsida > Lamiales > Lamiaceae > Salvia > Salvia splendens. The sequence continues at coordinate 11,009,028 of NC_056041.1, forward strand.
ATGTACAATCAACAAATGAACAAATTAAACCAATACAAACAACATGCATATGCATAATGCATGTATAGCCAAAAAAAAAAAGCGGCGAGAGGCAATATTTGAGACAAGCTAACAAGTAACAAGGATCCAAACGCCAAGGTGGCATCTTAATTATCCTCTATTTTCTCAGATGTATCAAACACAAGCTAAAAACAATCGAACATAATGCAATAATTTCGAATTCTACAACATAAAATATTTCATGCATAGGACGGTTATAGAGAGCAACTCGAGCAGAGACAATTCTGTTTTAAGCTGCGAATCATAAAATTTGTTACCGAATTTTAAAAGGAATTGTCTCTGCTCCCATGAGTGTCAAGAAATAATTGGATGAAACAATTGATCGATGGTTTATGGTCGAATCAGCAGGTTCGACTAATTCAAAAACTACTCACAAGTTACTGAATTTATTGTGCAAGCATAACTAGTCTAAGAACATCCACAATAGCGTGGACATCCCAATAGCCTAGCACTAGGACTAACCAAAAACACATCATGTCACGTCACTAGGACATCCTACTGCACTGTCACATCACTAGGACATCCCACTGCACAATAATAGCCTAGCACTAGGACTAGCCAACGCCCTAGCCAATAAAACAAATTGAAAAATACAATTAATTCATTTTAATTGTTGGTGTTTATCAAATATAAAAAAATGAAGTGCAATGAATTGTAAATATTGAGTATAAATAAAAAAAATAAAAAAAAATAAAAAAAATCGGGACGTCCGGTTTCGGCGTGGACGAGCGCTCGTCCTACCTTTAGTCCGTTATTGCGACGGACACCCCCACGGACTAACCGCTAGTCCTAAAGTCTGCTATTACGGATGCTCTAATTGCTTGATTTTTAAAACACTGATGTAGAAATATTTATACCTTAAAATCCAAAGTTTTAATTTTGTCAGGTCGATATTATTTTATAAGATAATTAATTATATTAAAAATTAGTATCATTTTCAATTACATGTTCACATTTTAATCAAAATACTCCCTCCGTCCCATAAAAATATATGCATTTTCTATTTTCGTCCGTCTCACAAAAATATTTGCATTCCATTTTTGAAAGTTATATCAATTTAATAATATATGTCTCACTATCCACTAACACTATTTTAACCGTTATTCTCCTCTTTTCTCTTACTTTGCTATGTCATTCTCCTATTCTCTATTACTTTATTAATTTTATCTTAATTTCCGTGTCATATCCATTGTCCATACTTTTATGGGAGGAAGAAAGTATATTTAAGTAATCCATTATAACAATAACCTACAATCACTTTTATTCTTTTGAAAGTGTTACTTTTATAAAAGGGTCGAGAGATTATTCAGGCCAAGTTCGCCCGGGGATGGGTTCCTTATACAGAAGCGCGTTGTACAAAAGAATGTGTTATTTTTCTATTGAAAATGTGGATCTATTAAACTCCACACAGATATAATAATGAAATTGGTAGTGAAAAACGGTATTCCCGGTGTATTGATTAAAGAGTGTGCAGTGCAAAGGCCTCAGCAGCACCACCAGGAAACACATCATATTATTCTTGCACCAACTCATTTTTAGATGAAGTCTACTTTTCTTTTCCTTTCATTTCATTTCTCTTGGGCTACAAATATTGGATTCCCTCCACCTAGTCCTATCTCCAAACCATCTCCATCTTCACATGACCTCAAAAAGAATAAAGTCTTCCAACATTAAATTTCATTCACACACTTCTAGTCCTAATCAAATTTGACACTTTCCCACACACTTCCATCCCCCAAGGAAAAACATATCCACACTTTCCTCCCTCCCTCTCTCTCTCTCTCACACACACATCACAAACACACATTGTGAGTGATGTTGAATCCAGCAAATCATGTTGCGCCACAGCCTTCATCACCCACTAATTCGTCCCTCTCCTCTTCTGATCTCGACACTGAGGTACTACTAAATTCTTAATTCTACCACAATTCATTAGTACATTTTTTGTAATTTTTTACTACATAAACAATTGATGGAATGATAATTGTGTGTGACAGTCAACAGGCTCATTCTTCCATGACAGAAGCACCACGCTAGGAACCCTCATGGGCGTCACCGTCCAAGCCATAACGTTCCGGGCCACCTCCCAGCACCGCCACCAGGAGATCCCCGGTTCCGACGCCCGGAGAAACAAGAACAACCGGGCCGCCGCGGCCCGCCAGCGGCGCCGGTGGTGGCGCCTCTGCAGAGACGAATGCGACTCCAGAAGGGCCTCTCTCGGAGAGTATTTGGAGGTGGAGAGGAGGTTCGGCGGCGGCGGCGCGGCGGAGCTTGATGAAGGGCTGGTTCAGGAGCTGCAGCCGAGAAATGGGCGGGCCTTATTTGCGGATGGGATGGTTCTGCCGCCGGCGCAGGTTGTGGAGGATTTGGATTCGTCGCCGGCGGCTGCGGCGGGGATTTGTAGATTCTCGGCGGTAGAGCGGTGGTGTAATTTAGTGTAGTTTAGTGCAGTGTAGTACAGTTTGTTTGTTTATTGAGTAGTGACTTTCTTTTTTTTTCTTTTTCTTGCTTTTTCTGCAGTTTTGCCTTTTCTTCTTCTTTATTTTTATTTTTTATTTTTTATTTTTTAAATTGTTTATTTCTAAATCTGGCACCACTGATTGAACATCATATGATCTGCTTTATGGAGTTGAATATAGTCAAGTGCTTTTTAATTGTTGGACCCATGTTAATCAATCGATACTTAAATTATGAAATGTGTTAAACCAGTACTCAATTTGAACTTTGAACTAATAGAGTGTAAGAATAAATTTGTAGACGAGAATGGAATACTAAAAAGAGCATGATTCAGTGGTTATTTAAATTGTGAGCGAATCACGAGTTGTATCGTTGAATAGCTAACTCGTCTCAAACAATAATGAAGACCAGCGATTTACTACGTTACTTACTGAATGTAAATGTAGAATACGTATTCGATTTTGAAATAGGCTAAGCCAATGGAAATTAAGGAGAAAGATTTCTGAATTACTGTGATTGATTCAAACTTCAATGGACTATTTTAATTGAAATGCAAATGGGCTTGAAAGTTTGAAGAAATTCAGTTAGGCCCATATTACCCAAAGAAGCACAATAATGAGAAGAAATTGTTTAGTCCAATTGTTATTATTATTGTTACTTGTTTCCAGTTTCTTAATTATATACAACAGTAAATAATTCCTTCGTCTACCATCTATTTGTCACGTTAATTTTAAATTAATAGTATACATCTAACACTTTTAATCTTCTTTATCACATTATTTATAAAAATATGTCAAGATTTAATTAAAAGTCGCTCACAATTATAGAAAATCAATTCTAATTGGGATAAGTCTCTCAGCAAGACTTAACAACATGCACAAAATGAGTCAATCCTAAACATACCTGTAATATTCATTAGATTGTTAGTATTTTTATTAGGGTAGTGATATATATTTTCCTTTTTATTAACTAAGTTCCAATGATTAAGCATAGTAATGATGGTTTCTATAGTTGAAGAGTTTGAAGGCAGTAGTTTATCAAAAATGATACTCCATATACCAAAAGTATTTTTAATTTATTTTTATATTATAGAAATGTTTTAGTAATTGAAGTATTTAAATTAAATAATGAAATGGTGGGACTCTTGAGCAAGAAAGAGTATGAATGTGCGTGTTGTCCTCTTGGAGAAGAGTAGAGAGTAAAAAATTAATAAATGTAGGTATGCGCCCACATTCATGTTCTTTGGTAAGAGCATGGATGGGGATGCTCTAACGAAGAGTGAAAACAAAGTTTTAATTTAAATGTTTAGAAATTTGGCAGAGTTGATACGAATCAATTCCCCAAAGTTGACATTAAGGCCACAGTTACTTCATTTTTTATATTTAGAATCATTTCAAAGACAGTCAAGGCAATCACATGCTAGTGCTATAAAACTAGACTTTCGTTGTTAGTTTATTAGTAATAGTATTACTACTAGTATTATTTTATTTTCATTAGTTTACATTCATATTATTATTAATAAATTTTGGAATTCTAAACACGTAACTTCTCAATCACTTTTTTTTCTTTCATACGCGCTTGTGCGCCATATCAGTAGTATAGTGTGGGTAGAATTTTTTTCAAACTCATCTAGCAAGAGAGAGATGGCATATGCTGCTGTGATTTCTCTGAAGCAAACAATGCATCGCCTTCTTAACTCTTCTCACACTCCCATTCCCTCCTCAAGTCGAGAAATCCTTGAATTTGCATCCACAGAAATCACATCTTTGCAAGAATTTCTCAAAGAATTCTACCACAGTCCACAGCAACAGCAATAGATGAAACGCTTTGGATGCCGAAATCACAGAACCGTACAAAAAGCAGAAGATGCCATCGAATCCAATCAATTCCTCTCTCTTTCTGTTCTGCGTTAGTTGGTATTCAGAGCGAGGAAATTGCCTTGTTCAATGGCAGATAACGTTAGAAGAGACAACAACAACCTTGTTAATATTTAGAGCGACTAAAGTATTTATGCCCTTTTTACTTATTGATATTTTTACTCTAAGCATGTATTCATGTACTTAATCTATCTATTCCATAACATTTAAGGTAAAATATTGTGTTTATTAACTTATCATTCGTCATCATAATGCACGGGAAAGATTTATCACATAAATTAAATTGTGAAATGAAGTTTCTTTTAAATAATCATCACAATTAGGTAGATGATTGCTACATATGAAATATGAAAATCTTATATTTCTACTCTCAATAATGTTCTTTGAAGATTCGAAATAGTTTACTAAGAATAAATTGTTGACAACATTCATTTAAAATATGACAACTTGGTTAAAAATTTGTATTTAAATAAATATATAATGACATATATAATCATGACAAATATGATTATAAATTATGTACTATATTTGTAAAATATTTTGAATTTAAGTAAAATTTTAGATTTGTCTGCATAGATAGTAGTAGTATTTAATAATTATGATTATTTTAAACATAATTTTATTTAATATATCAAATATATATTTCTTTGTATTGATAATGTAGTTTTTAAACCAAGTTGACTACTAAAACATACGGAGTATGCAAATTATTAGAGTGTTTAGTTTGAATGGATAGATAAATTAATCCAAGTCAATTAGTACATACGTATGGATTGATGGCTCAAGTTTGAATTCAGATAACGCAATTACTAAGTAATTGACATTTCGAAACAGAGTAAGTAATACGGCACAGAATAATTGACATTTATTACGTTGCTAAGTTAATTACAATAAAAAGTACACATTCCATAAGTGAGCCATTCTTTTTGGCACATCTCTAAGAAAGTGTTGTTTAGTAGTTAAATGTTGTGTTTACCCAAAAAATGAATTATTATCAATTTACTTTGGATGCCTCAAAAGAGATGGAAAGGAGAGAGGAGTATTTAACAAGCGGCAATTATACCAATGTAGTTTATGCACACGACGTTGAAAATGTCAACTGTATCTGAATAAATTGAAATTTGCATGATATTTGCGAAACGGACTAATGAATCACATTCATTACTATAGTGTTAGGTATGATGAATTTTGGCTAGTGATCTACTTTATTCTCTATTGAAATGTATTACTCACATCAACCATCTCATAAGCAAGTCATTTTCTGTTGTATTCCACCTAAAATGATTCATTTGACTTGCTATTATTATTATTATTATTATTATTATTATTATTATTATTATTATTATTATTATTATTATTATTATTATTATTATGATTATTTTCTTTCATTTTTGATTTCCATTATAGGCGCATAGTATAGTCGTACTTCTATTTCATGTAGACAGTTGGGTGTTAGAGCTAGGAGAGATGGCATATGCAGCTGTGATTTCTTTGAAGCAAACAATACATCGCTTTCTTAACTCTTCACACAATCCCATTCCCTCTTCGAATCGAGAAATCCTTGAATTTGCATCCAACGCTATCACATCCTTGCAAGAATTTATCAAAGAATTCGACCAAAGCAACAGCAAGAGATGGAACTCTTTGGATGTCAAAATCAGAGAAGCCGTACAAAAAGCAGAAGACGCCATCGAATCCAATCACTTTCTCTCTCTACCCCAAGAGATACATTACTTTGTCGAAACCATGACGAAAATAAAGAACGATTTCACTCAAAATTACCCGCCACTCGACGACGACGAAGAAGAAGATGGTGATGATGCAGCCGTTTCAACATATAACGATCTCGGCTCTGAAATGATAGGATTATCCAATGAAATAGCCGAAATGAAAGAAGACTTGCTCAAACCACTGAGGCCCTACGGTTTTGGGGTTTACTCCCACGTCGGAAAGATAGGCTCTCTCAGAAGCATCACCGTAAAAGCCCTTTTCGACGATATATTCGTCGCAAAAGAAGAGCCCTTCGATCGTGGCGCGTGGGTGACCGTGGGCAGAAACTACCAATTCACAGAAATTCTCGCAAATATCATCGCTCAAGTAGATGATCAAGCACGAATTGATCATCATGATATGGAGAAATTGAGGAAGGATTTGTATGCGAGGTTGAAGGGTCGGAGATACATGATCGTATTGGATGATGTAGACGACGTTGAGGTTTGGGATGAGTTGAAAAACTCATTTCCGGAGCAGGACAATGGAAGCTTAATCGTGCTGACCACGGGGCTCATCGAAGTTGCCCAATTTGCAAATAGTTTTTATATTCACGAAATGCCGATGCTATTTGGTGACTTCTTTTGGGATTTCCTTCGAATGTTGATGTTTGGGTGCGAGAAGGAGATTGATCCAGAAATGGAGAGAGCTGGGAAGCAGATTGCTCAGAATTGTGGAGGAAGTCGAATTGCGCTTGCTAGAGTTATCCTCTTCCTATGCAAATTCGACATGACTCCAGATCATGAAAGCTGGACCAACCTAGCTGCGGATGAACAACACTCCATATTCGTCGTCCATGATGAAGTCCTCGAGGTACCATCGCCTACCTATTTTCTCTTTCTGTCTCTGATACGTGCATATCCACATGAGATCCCCATATCTTTATTAATTTGTTATTTTAATTTATCGTATCTTTAGGATATCTATTTCTTGCTCGTTAAGTTAGTATTCCTATTATAAATAGGACTATTGTTCTTCTCTCTAGTCAATCAATGAAGAAATATCATAATTCCCTATTTTACGTCTTCTTTACTTTTTACGCATAAATCCTATTTTTGGAGCTGATCCCGGGGAAAGCCCGTGACGTCCACCATTGTTATCTTCTCGTCGTCGATCTCTCGTCGACGTCGAAACCTTGTTAGGGGAGAACACCCTTAACAATTGGTGCTTCCATTGATGAACTCATGTCCGATTTTCAAGCAGGAATAGGGCGCACGGATCCTATGTGGTCGCTGCCCTCAATTTCAGATCCAGTGTTGACGCCGACGGCGTCGGACTCGCCACCCATTGATCCGATCCGTGTCATGTTCGAGCGTCTGGTCTCCGGCATGGCTAGGATGGAAGCGCGGATGGACGATTACGATCGTCGCCCGCCGTACACGTCGCGGCCAGAACCAGAGCCACCCTACAGCCGCCCATCGTCATCGCGCAACCCGCCGCGGCCGGAGCCCGATCCTCCCTACAGCAGCGCGAACGCACATCAATTGGAGGTAGCCATGCCCTACATCCCACAGTTCGCGACGGCGCCCGTCGCTATGCCGTCTCTGCCGGCAACCGCTCCTTTCTTGAATTTGAATGAAGGGTTTCGCCCTATCCCTAGTGGTGCATCGAACTCGTGGGATCTGTCCCCAGCATTGCGTGGACCCGCAACCTGGGATCTGCCCCCCCTGGCGCGCGCACACACCTCTTGGGACCTGCCTCCCACGTCGCGCGCACCCCCGCCATGGGATGCTTGGGGTAATCGTTTTAGCGATCACCACGCACACGGAGGAAGGTCGTCGTGGGGCACGCCGAGACAACACACCCCCGAAAAATACCCTGCATATGATCAATCGTTCCCTCACGGCTGGTGTCCAATGAGTCACCAACATTCAACAATATATCCATCAGAATTTAAGGACCTGGGTTCTGGTTTTTCATCTGTCGGGGAGGGAAGGAGTGAATTCATGGGTTACCCAAAGGAATATTGGGACTCTAATGATCAGTGGGACGCCGCTGATTCTCGATGCCTCTCGCCTCTCCATCTCCATCACGTTCCATCTACAAGATCGCTGCCTACTGCCGCCGCAATCCCGCCTCCACCAGCCTCGATATCTCTTTCGTGCAGTCCTGATTTCCGGTATGACTCAAAGGAACTCATTGCCGATGATAATGATGAAACAATTGAATCATGTCCAAATACTACAATTGATCGACTATCTAACCGAGATCAAGTTGGAGCGGAAGAAGTATTGCTAGATGTGGAAGAGAAGGATGGATTTCTCCAAGCTTTTGAGGTAGCTAATTTCGAGTATGTTGATGAAGCAGAAAAGGCAGTCGATGAGGAAGTACCGGCTCCACCATCAGAAGGGCTTGGGTGTTCATCACTTGCCTTTGTGCTGGCTGAAGAAATTGGTCCGATGCATATTGAGAAGTACTCTCAACTTGCTTCGCCTATTGTTCCACCGTCACCACCGCAGCGCTCACCCTCTTGCTGGAGCCCGACGGGCCCGACAAGCCATTGCTGCTCAGCCGCACCACTGCCCGCTGCAGCCGCTGCTCCCTCCTTGACTCGGCCCCCGCCAGCTCCTCCGTGCAGCCCCGATATCATGGGAGTTGAAGAGGCTTTGTTAGACGGTGAAGAGAAGGTTGGATCTTTTGCTATTTTGAGGTTTGCTCGAGTGAGAGGAGAGAAGTGCAGTAGTCGTGACAAAGTTGAGCGGAATGAGTTGTTGAGAGCTCATTGTCTCACATTTGGGATATTGGAAGAATTGGTTAATCATTCATCTCCAATAGGGGGAGTTGGATTTTCAAAGGGAGACATCTCTTTCTGTTCCACATTGAATCTGATCCAAAGTGAGAGAATGGCAATGGTCACCAATGGTGCTGCATTTATTCCAAGGCGACACTCCTGGCCGTTTGATCCCGGAGGAGATATATCTCATCTAGCTTATGTTATTAGCGACTCTCTTCGTTATGTCGTGGTTCCCACCTTGAGGACAAGGTGGATTTTAACCGCGGGGGAGTTGATACGTGCATATCCACATGAGATCCCCATATCTTTATTAATTTGTTATTTTAATTTATCGTATCTTTAGGATATCTATTTCTTGCTCGTTAAGTTAGTATTCCTATTATAAATAGGACTATTGTTCTTCTCTCTAGTCAATCAATGAAGAAATATCATAATTCCCTATTTTACGTCTTCTTTACTTTTTACGCATAAATCCTATTTTTGGAGCTGATCCCGGGGAAAGCCCGTGACGTCCACCATTGTTATCTTCTCGTCGTCGATCTCTCGTCGACGTCGAAACCTTGTTAGGGGAGAACACCCTTAACAGTCTCACAACTTATGCTCTTAATTTTCAAGAAATACATATACAACTGGATTGATCAATTTCATCTAGTCACTAAAAGGAATTGATCTTTTTCTATACATACCTTAATGCTGTTTTATGTAACCAGGTTTGTAAAATCAGAGAAGACTCATGTGTGCATACAGATGACAATAAGATGAAAATCACATCTCCACTTGAGATCTCTTTGGCTCTTAAACTAATCAAGGAGTATCTTTTTCCCCAAACATACTTTCCAAAATCAAAAATCATGCTGATCTGTGGAATGGCAGGTATTGGAAAGACTACTCTTGTTAAGAATCTTTTCGAAGATTCCTCAGTTTCGCATCACTATGACCATCGGGTGTGGGTGGCTCTCGGCCCAAAATATAAGCCAGAGGAAATCTTGATCGATATTCTAGCTCAGATATATCCTCACATCGATAGAGAACGTGTAAAAAATGATGCAAAATTAGCTGGGGATTTGTGTATGGAAATGGAATTATCATACAAGAGATGCTTCATTGTGTTAGATGATATGTGGAAGCCAGAGCCCTTGTACCACTTAAAAACTTTATTTCCAGACATTAGAGCTAATATCTTTGTGACAACCCGGCAACCTGTGCTAGGTCCATCATTTGGGCCAGATGATAGGTATTACACAGTGCGCTTACTCAATAAACAAGAAAGTTGGGATCTGCTTTGTCACAAGGTGTTTTCTGGTGTGCCATGTCCTCCTCGACTGGAGGAAGTTGGGAAGAAAATTTCTAACAAATGTGAAGGTCTTCCTCTTTTGATCCTCACAGTTGCTTATCTCTTGTCAAAAGCTGAGAAAACACAAGAGTATTGGAGAATGGTAGCAGAGGAAAGAAATTCTGTTTTCAAGGACGCATATGATCATATGCATAAGGTGTTATTTCCTAGCTATCAGTACTTACCACAACATCTGAAAGCGTGTTTTCTCTATATGGGTGTTTTCTCACTGAATGATGAGGTTCCAGTATCGAAGCTCATTGATTTGTGGGTTGCAGAGGGATTTCTTGAGCCAGATGCTTCTCAGACTGTAGAAGATTATGCTCTGAAATGTTTGAAGGAGATTGTTAATCGAAGTCTAGTTATGGTCCAACGCAGGGACTATGATCCCAAATCCAGTAAGACATGCAGATTTCATTCTGTGTTTTGGCATATGTGTAGCCGTGAAGCTGAGAAGAGCATGTTTTTCAATGCTTATACTAGACACGGATTGAAGGAGGAGCAAAGAAGAGTGTGCATTCGTAATAACATTTTGTTAGGCATCAAGCATGAGCATAACTCAATGTTATACACACGTTCTCTCTTATGCACTGGCCCATACCATCAGTATCCAGTACCAATACCTTTTAGGTCGAAGCTGCTGAGGATATTAGATGCTATGTCAATCCGTTTGTACGAGTTCCCAATCGAAGCAGTGGAACTCATACATCTAAGGTACCTTGCCCTCACCTGTGATGGGAGGCTTCCTGCTTCTATATCAAAACTCCGCAGCCTGGAGAAGTTGCTTGTGACAAGGCACTTGAACACCAAATCTCTTGAAGATTCTTCAATTCTGCCCATGGAAATCTGGGGTATGAAAGAATTGAGGTATCTACGTGTTGAAGGATGCAACCTACCTAACCGTAGTAGTGATGAGGTTTTAGCCAACCTCTCAACACTATTAGATGTGAACATTGATAGTTGCACTAAGGAGGTTCTAAGAGGTGTTCCAAATATAACGAGGTTAGGAGTCCGGATCCAGCTTGAGCCGGGTGATGATGGAAAGTCCTTCCATCACTTGAATAACATATCCAGTCTAGGCAAACTGGAATCACTTACTTGTGTGGTTGTGAATCCTGACTTAGATACTGTGAATCCACCTGTTCCGCATTCCATGTTCCCACTGGGTCTTAAGAAGCTGAGTCTAAGTGGGCTTGGATATCCATGGAGTTACATGGACATAATTGGCAGACTACCCAATCTTGAGGTGCTCAAATTACGATGCTTTGCCTTTCAAGGGCCAGTATGGGAAACAGATTATGCCAGTTTCGGCCAGCTTAAGCTTCTCTCACTCGAAGATACTGATCTAGTGCTGTGGCGAACAAGAAACCCAAGCTTTTTTTCTCTTAACTATCTTAGAATTAAACATTGCTACAATCTAGAAGAGTTCCCTACTTATTTGACCTGCAGTGTTCGAATGCTTCAAGTAGCTGAGTGCAGCCCTTCAGTTGTGACATGGGCAGAAAAAATGAAAGAAAATGATTTGGAGAATAGAATAGAAACGCTAACAATTGATGTCCATTCTTCTTGGGACGATGAGAATCTCGACTCATGACTGCGTGCTCACAAAGGTTAGTCTTTCGAATTCAATTTTATACTTTTATACATTTACTGGTATCCTATACAGTTCTTTTTGTATGTGTTTTTGTACATAAAGACTACTCCCCATTTCCAATGTTTTCTTATGCATACCTCTACTAGACTGATTATATTCTTTTGAATATGTTGATCTGCATTTTTATAATAGAAACTCACTTTCCCCAGATTTGTAAAGCTTGTGCATATAGTCATTAAGTACTGGTATAATTTTGAAGAGCTCCCTCTCATCGTATATCATATCGTCTGTTAAATTGGTTGAAGTAGATGAGTTTAACTCTATGTTATGAATTGGGCAGAGGAAATGAAAACAGGAACATCATGCCAGCTTACATGAAACAAGGCACTAGAGACTAATGGGATTCTGTGAAAACTTCAAATAATGACTATGAGTTGCTTCAGTATTAAGGCTCATTTTCAGTTTGAATTTGATTTATTTTTGCCACGGGGCGTGGCTATGATACGTGTAAATGGAGGATCAAGAAACTGCTACTGATTGAAGAAGCTAGAGATGGAGTATGTTGGATTCTTAGAGAAGCAGTTATTCAGTTCAATAACAAATGTCAATAAATAGCTATTGCATACATCTTCTATATTCAACCAATGAATCAGAACTTCTTCTTCCTAGTCTATCCTCTCTATCTATGTACTCTCTCTGCAAATCTCTTAAGCTCTTAACCTCATCCTTCCCTGCATCAGGTTGATTAAAACTGATTTAATGTTAGTTTAAGAAGAAAAAACCAACTATGTTTTCTTTTTATAATTTATGGAAAACTGCAATAGCAGTCCTGTGATTATAGGGTGGTTGCAAACTTTCAATATTGACCAGTTTCAATCTAAGGTCATTATCTATGTTCCTCTTGTTTATTTTAAGGTCAATATTGATGCAGGAGCAAAGCTGAAACGGACTAGACCATCGTGTAAATAATTTTTGTTTAAAATGAAGTTATATACGTATGTAGAAATTAAAAAATATTTTTAAGAATATTAAAATTATTCCAAAGAATAAATAAATACTACTATAGTCAATAATTAATTAATGAGTTTTATTGGTTAAAGGAAAAATAAATGTGTCAATGACAGTATGACACCTTGCAGAAGAATCAGAAGATGGGTCATTCAAATAGGCCTATAAGACCTAAGGCCATCCACCACGTTGTTCCTATACCGTTCCTACACCGTTCCTTAAACCACTATTTGAGGGCCCCACTGTACTTTTTTACTCCATTCCTTAACTAAGGAACGGAACCTGCAACCCACCGTTCCTTAACCGTTCCTTAAATTACTCCCTCCGTCCCGCACTACTCGCACTTATTTCCTTTTTGGGCGTCCCAGGTTACTTGCGCTCTTTCCATTTTTAGTAAAAATTTTCACCTACAGCCGTCATTTTTGACTTTCCTATACACTCATTCCTTAATCTCCGTGCCGAAAAGGAAAGGGGCGAGTAGCCCGGGACGGAGGGAGTACTATTCATTCAATTTCATTTTTTTTATTTACAACCCAATTCAATTTAAATAAACACACTTTAAAAAACAAACACACTTTATTAAAAAACACACAACATTAAAAAAAATTACAACTTAAACTTAAAAAAATAAAAAAGCACACAATTAAAATCCTAAAAAAATAAAAGTACACAATTTTAATAATTTCATCCGCCAAATTTTGCCCAAATGTACGTACGGGAGCGTCGTTGGGGCGGCGCGGCTTCTTCGGCCTCCCGTCGTCGATCTTCTTCAAGTGATTGTTGCAATATTTGACGCATTTGTTCAAAATGATCCATTAGTTTGATTAAATTTGGGAGAAGGAAACGAGAGTTGATTTGAGATGAAAATTGGGGTGGAAATAGAGAGGAATAGATGTGTGTTTGTGATTGAAATGAGTATGAAATAAGAGTATTTATAGAGTAAATAAATAAATAAATAATAAAAAAAATATAAAACGGATATAAAAAAACGGTCACATTACCGTTGCAAAAAAAATTTTTTTTATTAAATTCGTATTTTTTTTAAAAAAATTGAATTATTGCGTCACCGGGACGAAGCCCACTCGCGGGGCAGCGAGTGGGCTTCACGCGTCGAATGGGAGGCCGCCACGTCGCCTAGGCGCGTGGCGGAACGTTTCGTTCCGCGTTCCTCCGGAACGGAACGCGGCACGGCATAGGAACGGGGCGGCACGGAATGGCGACGGAACGCACGCCGCAACGCATGCTGCCGCGGAACCGTTCCGCCGGAACGGCATAGGAACCGCAACGGCACAGCTAGGCATGCACAAGGGTCGAAAACCGCCGGTTCAGGGTCATGAACCGGCGGTTCAAGGGTCGGGGAATGTATGAACCTGAACCGGCCCGCCTAGCTCCCGGCGGTTCCGGTTCCGGTTCAAAAAACCGGCGGGTTACGGGGCGGTTCAAAACCGCCGGTTTTCGGCTTGAACCGCCGGTTCCGGGCCGGTTCGACGGTTCGACGAATTGTTTTTTTTTTTTGCATTTTTCAACTTTTCAATTTTAATCAACTTACATTACACTTTTCAAGTTTGTTTTTTGTATGAAATGTGAGTAAATAAAATTGAAAAAAATACGGATAAAGTTGCAATTTTATTGAAATTGCATGTTTACAAATTACACGTTACAAGTTACAACAATTACAAATTGAAAACATATGGCGGTCTTGAAGTCTTAAACAAAATTTAAATACAAATGAGACTACTAGTGAAGAACTAATTACAAATGACAAGAAACGATGTTGAAGTTCTTAAACGTATAAGTGTATTACATATATACTCTTAACCGGCGAAGAAGATCTTTCTACATAACTAAATTAAGGACACCTTTAGCAATTCAACTTTAAATGTTGAGTTTCGTCTAACAATCAACAAATATAGTAGAATTGTCAAAAGTTTCCCTCATTTAGCCGTATAGAGAAATATACTTCATCGACTAGAGTATATACAAATACAATTATGTAATTGTTTTTGCATATACAAAAACATATGGCGGTTCAACCCTAAACCGGCGGGTTGTCCACGGTTTCCGTTAGAAAACCGCCGGTTTCTGATCGAAAACCGGCAGTTTTTGACCGGTTTTGCAGGCCTACACACTGACCCTACGGCCTAGCCTCTGAAAAGTTGCCGGAACCGTCAGAAACCGGCTCCCGAACCGGCGGTTTACCCCGCGAACCGCCGGTTCCAACGGCTATACTAAACCCCTACGCGAACCCTACGAACCCCTAACCTACGAAACACTATTTAACCCTTTGAACCGGCGGTTCGAACCGCCGAACCGCCGGTTCAGGTTCAATATATTGCCGAACCTGAACCAGCCCTTCCGACCCTTCAACCCTTCTGCCGGTTCAACCCGCCGGTTCCGGGCCTGGTTCCGGTTCATGAACCGGCAGGCCCGAACCGGCGGTTAACCGCCGGGCCGAGTCGGTTTGTGCATGCCTAGGCACAGCGTTGCGGGTGCCCTAAAAGCCAACTAAGCCCTAGATGTCATCTAAATTCTAAACCATAAAACCCATGATTACAAGCCCATTCTCCTATATCTATGACTACAAGTTTTGTTAAAAAGAAAAAATTTAATATAGATAAAAGAAAATCAATTTTTGTAAATGAATCAAAATTGAAAATATGAAATCAATTATGGGTGGAGAGAGTTACATTTATTTTACCTATAGTTATATTTTTAAAATTTTTTCAAATTTCTACGTAAATGTCTCTCAATTCTTCAAAATGTTCTCACGTACTATATTTTTGCAACTCATAAATTAAATTTCTAGCTCCGCCCCTACCGTCGCCGCCACATCAAACACACACATTTCACGTTTGCCTAGGCCGTTGCAAATCGGTGAGCTTAGGAGAGAGACGGTTACCAATCCCACCTATTTTATATTACGAGGTCAAAACTAATAAGCTCTTAGGGCATCCCCATCCGTGCTCCACGGATGTGGGCTCGGACCCACTTTTATTACTTTTTTACTCTCTGCTCTTAGGCAAGAGCACAACACTCACATTCATACTCTTCCGCAAGGACATGCTCAAGGGTCCCACCATTCTATTATTCAATTTAAATAAAAATATTTCCACAATTTTAGAATGCATTAAAAATACCCGGAACACTATTACAAATTACTAAAAAAATAAAAATTACATAATTCAAATCCCAAAAATTAAAAATTACATAATTAAAATCCCAAAAATTTAAAATTATATAATTAAATTCATAAAATTAAAAAAACCCACTACTAGTTGGTCGAGGAGGAGGGGCGGGGGTAGTGGCGGCGACATAGGCTTCATAGGCGACACGATATTGTTCATAATATTCTTGTTCTTCGCGCTCCGCTTCAGCCATGATATCGATGAAATTCATTTTTAGAGAGGGTTTGAGTGAGAAAGGAAGATGTAGATGCGTTGTATGAAAAAATATGAATGAGAGATGATTTGATGTGAAAAATGGATATTGAATGTATGTATTTATAGATGATTTTGGGAATAAAAAATTATAAAAAAATAAAAAATAATAAAAAAAACTAGTAATAAAACGGCCATATTTTTGGGAATCTGAAAAATATATATTTTTTTAATTTTTGGTATTATTTTTGTTTTTTTTAAAAAAAGAAAAAATGAATTGCCAACGGCATTGCCGTTGGCCAATCAGGAAACGCCACTTCAGCTTCTCGCTGCCACGGACGTGCTCGATGCATCGAGAGCGCCGTGTCAGCGGTAAGAGCGCAGCGGCGAGCAGGGTGGTGCCGCGCCAGCGGCACGGACGCCGTCCGCTGGCGCGAGCACCGCTGCGGATGCTCTAAGCTTGGTAAAAAACTATTTTACCAAACACACCAAAAATAATCTTGCTGTCTTTCCTTCATATTCAGTTATTCACAGATATTTTAAAGGATATCTGCCTTGACCGACACAGCATATGGAATAGAAAAATATCATTTTAAAAATCAGAAAAGTTGCTTTGTTAATTCAATTTTGCTGTGATGACAAATAATTGTACTGGCCAGATTTAATAATAATAAAACGTTAGCTTAGAGCTTCTGAATGGTCGAACCAAGTTTCAATATATTCAGATTATTCTTCTACTAAATTAACCAAAAAATAAAAAGAATCTTCCACACAATATATTAATACTAATAATCATGTGCATACATTATATTCAAGTCTTAACACCAGCAGTTAACTCGATTATACAAGTGAACCAAGTAGCTTATAATGCACATTATACATTTAATTATTCTTACCTGACTAGCTAGTCGTATAATATAATGATAAACTATGCTTCTATTCGAAATCATAATGTTTCTATATTTTACATCATTTCATCATCCTGTAACACACAGTAAAAGAACGAAAAAAAAATATATTTAAAAATATAAAAACCCCCCAAAAAGAAAAATAAAATAATTTTGATCAAGAATGAGGGGTTTCAACAATGGTTTCCAATGCAGGCTGCCACGATCTTTGCCTTGAAAACCTCCCAACTTGCAGCATCGAATCACCACCACCAACTACATCAAACTCCTCCACACCATTGTCGTCTGAGCCACTCGGAAACAGACAGTTAAATTCAGGAAAAATCTTGGAGAAATTTGAGGCTGCAGCATGCTTCATTCCTTTGGTCGTCTTGTGCGTCAGAAACTTGAGCTCTTCCTCGGTGAGGACGGAGTATAGCATTTCCATAGGCAGAAGGAAATAGACCTGCCCGCTCTCCAGCTCTTCCTCCGCGCAAACGCCGGGCACTCGCTGCCCGACTTTCAGCTGACCGGATTCGCACAGGAACTGCCCGGGAAACTCAAGCATGATTTCTGCTGCTTTGATTGGTGACCTTGTGTAGACCAGCAATCTGCCGTCGCTGCAGAGGATTTTTACTTCATTGGTGCTGATGATTGAAGGAGCACACATTGCTACATTGCCCATTTTTTTGAGGTTTTTTTTGGGAGGAGAAGAGAGGGAAGGAGGGACGAGGAGGTGAGTGTAGTTCACTATTTATATAAGGTTTTGATGGTCATGGCACCTTTAAATTTAGATTTACATGTATTAGTATGAAAGTTGTGTGTGTGTGTGTGTGTGTGTGTGTGATGGTTGTTGAGGAGGGAGGGAAGAAAGGACAAGGGAGAAATTATTAAACTATATTGTTGGTTATGTTGTATAAAGAGTATATTTCATTAATTAGGATATTGTTTAGGCAAGCTGCACACAATGAAATCATCAAAGTAGCTATTGACAGGGTGATTTAGGGAATATAAAATGGAGAACATTATTAAGTAGGTAGGTTGTGTACAAAGTATTGGTGCAACGAATGTAGATGATTTGAGGATTTTTATACGACAAATTGGAGCTAAAAGTAAATAATGTAAAAAGTTGTAATGGTTCTTAAAATCATAAAATTTGACCAAAATTTGGTATTTTCTACCAGCTTAAAACTTAATACTAGTAGTTAATAATAACAACCTACACTTCATTGGAAATTTTCATTGAGTATGATTTTTTCTTAAATTAAATTTGACATGGCACGTTAGATTATGTAACAAAATTGTCAACATGTAACAAAATTGTCAACATAAGAAACGACGCCACTTTTAATAAGGGTAGATGATATTGTTTTGTGCATTACTTGAGTTTATAACCAATCTTATATTAGACCGAAATTCCAAATCGTGGAAAACTCATTACACTGCATAAGTTCATAATTTTTTCAATTAAATTTAAAGTTTGTGGAAAATATTGTCCGATATTTGAGATTGTATGGACCAATAAACCTTAATATTATGACTCTACTAATAAATTCGCTAAAGATGCATGTTAGTATGTTTATATGTTCATTTGTCTTTTAGCAAAACAATAGTTTCATGCTAGGGTTGATTTGCTATTTATCTGGTCCCATTATACATATATGAGGCATTTCAACTGGACCCATTTCAAAATAAATTGTGTTTGTCCGCTGAAATATGTTCGTGTTGTGTCACTAAATATCAGTTGCTTAGTGAAGACGACTCTTTCAACGATCAACCACAAAAATTATATTACAACGAGAATCCATTACTATTTGGACAGTCGATTGCACATTATTAGATCATTGAGAAAATACTACTTCAACTTTCGGGCCGCAAACTACAATTATTACATAAATATTCTGACTGATTAATGAGTATGTAAAGAGGATAGCTAGAGGCATAATAATATAAGATATGATCCAAAATTGAAATAACTTGTTTTGGCTTAAAGTGGTTAGATAAAATTATATTGCTGCAAGCACATGGTAAGGGATGGAACTACCGTTGGCTCTATTCACAAGCCACACAAGGACAACACCAAACCAATTATAGGTGATGGTATCACTTATTTCTTTGCTACTTTTCTATTTGTCTACTCACCAAACTTGATTGCTCTAATTAACAATCCCCTACTTACAAAAAAATTGGGACGAAGTCATAATCATGAAAACATTGAAGAAAAATTTGATGAGCTGTTGAAGAGGGAATCTGAATTCTTATTTGGATCTTAGGTTAACTGTTAATAAATTTGTCAATATCCTACCATCATCCATAGGTAGGAAGTCACTATCAAGTTCAATTCCAACAAATTCACCTATAAAAATATATATGATGCTTGTTTTTGAACTATTATGAGGAAATGTGTGTACAAGCATGTTATTAGGGAATTTGGTTACAATTACATACGAATGGGACCAAATTAATACTGTATTTTAGTACTACTAAATAAGGAATTAATTACCTCATCCGCTTCAAATTTTCAATTCCATAATTTTATAGGATTAATTGCATATGAAAGCATCGCATTAGGCCCAAATCTGGTTTGTAACATAACTTTTAAAGTGTAAAACTTGGCCAATATTTCAGTTTGTTACAATTGGAATCATTCCTAAATTAATTATCCAATTATTAAAAATCGACGTTTTAAATTTCAATTATCTAATCTAAAACAAATTAGAAGTTTAGCAAAAACTTTTGCTACCTATCAAGTCATGGCAAATCAAATTTAGGTTAGGTGCCTTGATATAAACATATATACTTTTTTTATATAGAAAGTGTTACAGATTAAATATGATAGAAAGTGTTACAGATTAAATATGAGAACTCATCCTCCCAAAAGTTTATTAAAATGACAAATCCACATCCACAGTGCTGCCATAAAATTTCATAATGCACCTTCGACCTGGCGCAGCTGTGCCTCCAGTCCACCCTGCTCCTTCGGCCTTTTCCAGAAAATACGAAGAGATGGAGGACGAATAAGAGAGATTGGGAACCGAAGGCAAAATGTTCAAGATTCTCTCTTAGGCCATCCACAATAGGAATAGCCCAGTAATAGCCCAGCCATAGCCCAGTCACTGCCACATCATCAGCACTAAAAATCCTCCTGCCACATCATCAAACCAAGCAAATAGCCCAGCAATAGCCCAACCATAGCCTAGCCACATAATATCCACATCACTATTAGTAAATATATACAAAATGAAATAATTAACAATCACACAATATACGAAATTTAATTTACGATACATATACGGGAAACATTAATAATACTGTTAAAATTTTAAAAAGTACAATAATTTAAAAAAAGTACAATAATTTAAAAAAATTTACAATAATTTTTAAAAAAGTACAATAATTCACTCCTCGTAGCCGTCCTCGTCTCCTCCGTCGCTGTCGCCACCATCGCCTCCGCCTCCGTCGCCGCCGCCTCTACTTCCGTCGGCTTCCCTCCGTGCCGCCTCCAAATCCTCCTGCATGCTCAGGAGCAATGTTTGAAGCAAACTCCCTGAAGTAGACTCGTTGTTGAGATCCATTTACCGTTGTTGATCTTGTACAGAAATTTAGATAGAGAGAGTACTCGTTAATACAAGTGGTGCGAATGAAAATGACAGGCAAGTCGCGTATATATAGTGTTTCGGAAACAAAAAAAATTAAAAATTCGCGCTAGGCGGTGCGATAGGCGATCCGGACGCTGCAATAGCGCCTAGCGGATCGCCTAGCGCACCGCCTAGCGCCGCGGAACCCCGAGCGCTAGGCGGTTTTTTTTGCGAAATCCGGTAGGCGGCTGCAATAGATCGCCTAGCGCCGGCGCTCGGCTAGGCGGTGCGCTAGGCGCTATTGTGGATGCTCTTATGGTTGGAACTTGGAAGGAAAGGTAGACAATTGTTTTCTTCGTGCTTCGTGCTACGACAAACATCCTAAAATCTATGAAGAAAAACGAGCTTATTTGATTCATCATATCAATTCCTTCTAAGGAACAATTAAATTCTACAAACACGTGGAATTAAATTAAGACTAAAGGCTCATTTTGGTCCTTAACATATTGCGATTTTTTTATTTTAGTCCAAAACATTATCTTTTGAATTATTCGGTCTCTCACAAATAAAAACGGGTCACATTTGGTCCATTTTGGACTGTTCTGTCAAAAATTTGACTGTCAACGAATTTTAATTACATTTTGACCGGATTAAGTTAATAAATATATTTTATTAATGTCTAATATCTAATTAACTCAAATCTAATAAATTTATTTTGAATTTTGGAATGGGTGTTTTATCAAACATTTGGTGTGCAACCAAGTTTGTACCACTTCTTCTTGCTCTCACCATTCCAAAGAAAACACAAATTGTTCCACCACTCCAGATTGTTCACAACAACACTACAATTAAGCCGATTGTTCACCATTCCAAATTTTTCATCATCTCAAACTCCATTACTTCAACTACTTAAATTTTATTTAGAATAAATGTAAAATGAAAATACAGAAAATGAATTAATCAAATACTCTGAAATACTCCAACTCCTGCTTCGCCCACCCCAAAGTCATGGCCGCCGGCATCCTCACCTCCGCCGCCCTCCTCCTCTCGGCGCCACCAGCCTCATGAACCTCGCCTACAAGCTCATCCCCATCGCCATCTTCCTCGGCATCTAGCTCGCCCAGGGCCTCTCCTTCGCCATCACCGCCGTCAAATATATCAAATCCGAGCAAAACTTCGCCAAATCCAAATCCGCCGGCGACTGTCCCTAGCTCGGCCTCGACGGGCTCATCCTAGCCCTGGCATGTGCCTCCTTCATCCTCCTTATTAACGGCTCTGGCAACGAAACCGAATAGAAACCAACCAAGTCGATGACATCGAAATCAATTGACCAAATCGAAGAAAAAGTAGAAAAATCCTAAATTCATCACATCAATTCCATCCGTATTCCTTACTTTTTTACCTCAAGCATTCAATCACTTTTTTTTACCTAAAGCAATCAATCACTTCAAACCATTAGAAATCAATTTAATCAAAATCTTGAAGCATTCACGGAAGGAAGGGTTCATAAAAATGCACAATTTCACTGATGATGAACTTGAGTCACTGTAATACCTGGGGTTCTTCGTTGCGTCGCTGAAAGGGGAAGAAGGAAGAAGATGAAAGAGAAATAAAAGTGCTTATATACTTTATTGCGTGTCTGAAAGAGAAAGAATGAAGAAGGAAGAAGAATAATTGTTTATTTTCTAAATAATTAAAAAATGTAATCAATATATATAATTGGGTCAAAATTGGCTTAACAGTCATTGACCGTTTATTTATCACGGCGCCGTCCATTTTGGACTGATTTCGGCCCGATTTCAAATGTGAGGGACCGAATAACTCAAAAGATAATGTTTTGGACCAAAATTAAAAAAATCGCAATATGTTAAGGACCAAAATGAATATTTAGTCTTAAATTAATGATCTGAGTCTCAGACATAAACAAAGATATATACATGGTGATGTGCAGCCGAAAATACTTTTGAGTTGGAGAGGGAATGAGGGCATAAACGGATCACTTGTTATAGAAAATTATTGTTTTCACTACAAAGTTTCTATTTATACACAATATATTAACGAGGTGCGATTGTCCATTGCAAGAAGAAGGCCTATCAAAGGCCCTTCCCATATGTTCGTTGGAACGGCCTAGGCTGATCCCATTATCTTTTTTCTTTTTTGATTTTTTAATCCATATTTTCTAATATATATACCCCATCCCCTTCATTCTATTTCCCATACCATCATCTTTTTCTTCTCTCACTAATTTTATTTAAATTTGCACCTCGTTGTATTTTTCTTTTCAATATTATAATACAACGAATATTTTTGTTTATTAATATTTTTGCATTTAAATTTATTTAATTTGATAACATATTAAATATAGAAGTGCTAATTAAAAATTAAAATAAAATAATGATGACGTAAAAATGAAATGGAATAAGAGGATCCTTCCATTGCAGGTAGATAGACTATTAGGTCAAATGCTGATGTAGAATGAGAGGGCCCTATGGGAAAGACCTATGGAAACGGAAGTGCCCTAGTTAGTGGTATTCTTATTTCTTTTAGTGGGTAAACTTTATCAGATAAGAGCATCCATAGTGGGGCGGATGATAGGCCGCCCGATGCCTCAGGCACGCCATCGTCCGCCACTGTGGGTGCGCGGACGACGGACGATGCGTCGTCCGCGCCCTAAGCTTAGTCCGCGGATGAAGCGCGGACGATAGGGCATCATCCGCGCCATCGTCCGCCCACTGTGGGCGACGCGGACGATGCAACGCGTTTTTGTTTTTTTTTTTTTGAAATTTGTCTATTTAAAGCTCGATTCTCATTCTATTTTTCATACGAACATTTCTCGCATCTCTCATTTCTCTCATCTCTCACATTTCTCCATCTCTCACAAGCCAAAATGAACCACGACGACGACCGGAGTTCCTCTGAGGACGGTAGTCCGACCTTGACTCAAGCCTTAGATGCAGCCGTTCAAGGATTACCTACGAGCTTCAATGAGGTTCTATCTAGACAGGCCTCAATGCGCAACCAACACGACCATGCGCAGCTCATGAACGACATGATTGAAGAAGTGTGGGCTCGTAACCGCCGTCGCTGAGTTTGCGTATTTTTTAAAAATTCGTATTGTAATGTATTAATTTTATAAATGAAATGAAGGTTTTTCCCAATTTTTGTAGTTATTTAAATATTCAAATAAAAGAAAATGCTTAGGGCGCCCCACTGCAGGTGGAAGGGCAGAAGGATAAAATGCTGACTTGGCGGTGCATAGGGCGGGCTTTAGGGCGCGTCTTAGGGCGCCCCACTGATGCCCTAAAGCTCCAACATCTTCTCTTTCATCCTCTCATTTTTGCACTTATTTGAAAATTGCAGTGCTCCTTTACCATATAAATATTTCTTGAATCTCAATTGATTATCTACTCAAAAGTAAAGAAATTCAATCAAAATATAAGATTGATCATCTCATCCATAAATGACATTAATTAATCCATCTGCCATGAAACACCCCACTAGTTATGAATCAACGTAGCACTAGTGTAGCACTTGTTATACTTAATAGTCCATATTAAATAGAGATACGAGCATTATACTACTCCTAATAATTATCACTAAACAACATTAGGGGATGATGTTGGTTAATCTGAGGCCTTGAAGCTTGATGAAGATTTATATGGCAGCTGAACCTTTTCTGCCTCTTTATGATCCTTTGTTTTACCCCATACCACCATGTACAACCCAACAACAGTCACCACAGCTCCACCAGCCCTGCAAAATTCCAATTCACTCGATGAAGATTTTGCCTAATTGTAAACGACAAAACGGTTCTATATAGACAACGGCAACGTTTTTTTCACTAAAAGCGCTACTTACATTCCAACTCTCATTTGCTCGGCAAAAATGAAAGAACTCAAAATTGCGACGATGATCAAGTTCAAAGGATTGAATGCTGTCAGGAAAACTGGCCCTTTAGCATTTATCACCACTCCAGCAAGATAAAAACTCATTCCAGAATTGAGTATTCCCTGTATCCCTCACACAATATTAATAAATAAACAAAACGTGATAATTTTAGATCATTTTTTTTATCATAAATTATGACTTACACCATAAACATAAGCCAATAGCTTAGCGTCCCATCCCAAAGCCCATATGGCGGTATTGCCCCTAAAGTGAGCGCAGTTCCGATGACTGCTCCGATCATGCAGGTGGCCGCTGTGAGGGAAAGTCCGGCTCAATGATCTGAGTCTCAGACATAAACGGCTGGTTATCAGAACTTTACCCAATTTATTGTTCGTCGGCAGGGCAGCTTCGATTTCCCTCCAGTCTAAGGGAGTCCACACGTCGTCCATGAAGAGTAAGAACCTTCCCTTCTCCAGATGAGACCGGACTAGTGGGCGAAGTTCGATGATGTCGTTGCCAGACATGTCTTCGCGGGTGAACTTCTTGAGAATGGTGAGGAACACCTCTCTCACATTGAACTCTTGAGAAACATACACCCAAATCAACACCGGGAATTCGAATAGGCAAGACCGGCATGCCCACGATGGAGATAACATCAAGTTGCTCTGTTTTTTCACTCAAATATTCGAGTAGATTGCTTCCTGATCTGCGAAACCCACTACATTGTCTTCTCTCAACACCAATGCTGTCTGCATACAAACCAATAAGGCAATAACCCATCACCAAGCAATGGATCCTAGACAAGGAAAAGAGTTGAGAAATGGAGTAGTACCTTTTTTGAGTATATTGTGATGGGATGTGCCTGGGGTGGAAGCAGATCCAAGTCTTCGTCGTCGCTAAGAACTAAGAACGTTTGCTGGGCCCATGCTGGCACCATTGTTTGATTTAGCGTTTCAATTTCGATTCTCATTTTAGCTACATCCATACATAACAGTGGTAGTTGTAATTTAAGAATCAAAATCAAATTGAATCAAAATATACTCCATGTTTTAAGAAGTTGTTCGACTTTGTAAAGTAGGTAAAAAAAATAATTGATGGAATGTGAGTCTTACTTTTACATATTGATTTAATAATAAAATAGAATGAAATGAGTTAATGGAATTGAGGATCCACTAACTAAATACTAGCAAAAGTGAAATATGAAAAAAAATTGAGACATTTAATGGCGGGCGGACGGAGTAATTATTATTTTTTTTTTTCGTCTCAAGTTGCTGCAGTATTTTCCCACCAAATTTAAAAAATTAATTTTTAATAAATAGAGAAAGAGTAAGGTATGGAAAAATGTGACATACTTGAGATTAAATATTTAATTTTTTATTATCAAATTGTTAAAAAAAATAAAATAATGTATATATGACTTTATTTAAAATTTCAATTAAACACCAAACCGAAATCCAACAACTAAATTGAATTTAATTGGTCAATCTATAGTTGGATTCAGTTATTCATATTCCCAATATTTTTCGCTTCCTGTGGATTAAGAAATGAACAATATCAGCAACTATAATTATTTAGGCATGATACGTGTGCAGTGCGCTTACAAAAATTTCTCTCATTATTTTATATGCCCTACTTCAACTTGGTTACTTCTGTTCTACGTAATTGATCATTTACTAAAATACTAGTATTATTTTACTTAAAGAACATTATTCATTGTTTGCAAAAAAGATACCAGTATATGGGACAATAATTAATGAAAAATTGAATAATTCCTTACAAATTAAATCTCTAACAACAACCAACTATTTGTTTTTTAATTTGAAAATTTGGAGAAAATTTTAGCCTGGGCACTCGAAAACCTTTTGTTGAACACAAATTCATCTCATTTAAGAATAGATCTAATACATGCCAAATGAAATGAACATCAATCATGAATAGAGTGAACAAAAGAATAAGAAAAGAAGGACCAAATCAACAACAATCGTTAGTTTATTGTGACCAGTGTAATAGCAGTCTTAATATCTTGCTAATTTATAGAATTAAGATTGTAAACTTTCACCTCGGGATAATTATATTCTGACCATCACCACAACCTAAAATCCCAGGAAATATTGCTAAATTTGGTAATGGTTTCATATTTTATACCTATAAAAGTAGCTTTATTTTGTTGTCTTAGCTCAATCTATAATTATTAGGTAATCCTCTAATTTTTATCTTGAAATAGTTGATTTGCGATCAGAAGAATCATAAGCTCTTCTTCATTTATTAAAATTTATACTTTGATTTTCAGAACTTGACATAGTAATATAAAGTGTGATAGGGAATTATAGGCTGTCAAATGTCAACTGATTCAATCAAAATTCAAAATGTTAGTTTGACTGTCACCTGAGCTAAGCAAAATTTAGTTAGACTGTCATCTGAGTCGAGCAAAATCTTAGTTTGTCAATGCTAGAAAGAGTTTTAACGACACACTGCTGTATAATGAGAACACATAAAAATTCTTGGTACATGAGTTCAAAAGGATAAGAGTTTAAAAGATAATTAGGCCTTAGAGCATCCGCAACGCGGTGCCGTCGCCGTTCCTATGCCGTTCCGGAGGAACGGTTTCGCGGCGGCACGCGTTGCAGCGTGCGTTCCGTCGCCATTCCGTGCCGCCACCGTTCCCATGCCGTGCCGCGTTTCGTTCCTCCGGAACGCGGAACGAAACGTTCCGCCACGCGCCGAGGCGACGTGGCGGACTCCCATTCGACGCGTGAAGCCCACTCGCTGCCCCGCGAGTGGGCTTCGTCCCGATGACGCAATAATTCATTTTTTTAAAAAAAAATTCGAATTTAATAAAAAAAAAAAATTTTTTTTTTTATTAACGGTAATGAGACCGTTAATTTTATAGCCGTTTTTTTTTTTTAATTTATTTATTTACTCTATAAATACTCCTATTTCATACTCATTTCAATCACAAACACACATCTATTTCTCTCTATTTCCACCCCAATTTTCATCTCAAATCAACTCTATTTTCCTTCTCCCAAATTTAATCAAACTAATGGATCCTTATGAACAAATGCGTCAAATATTGGAACAATCACTTGAAGAAGATCGACGACGGGAGGCGGAAGAAGCCGCTCCGCCCCAACGTCGCTCCCGTACGTACATCCATCGTAACCGGGAGGAAGCCGCCGCAAGGTTAGTACGCGACTACTTCTGCGATAACCCGGTTTGGGGAGATACGTACTTCCGTCGCCGTTTCCGCATGGGGAAACCGTTATTTCTCCACATCGCGAATACTTTGGCAGCCCGGGAAGAGTTCTTCCAGGAAGGGTTCGACGCGGTCGGACGTCCCAGCCACACGACGCTGCAGAAATGTACTGCAGCAATCCGCCAGCTTGCGACTGGACAAACGGCCGACATGTTCGACGAATACCTCCACATCGGAGATAGCACTGGGCGAATGTGCTTGCTCAAATTCTGCAAAGGCATCCGGGCAGCCTTCACCGACGAATTTCTCCGGAGGCCAAGCACGGCCGATTGTCAGTTCCTTCTCGACCTTCACGAAACAGTGCACGGATTCCCAGGGATGCTCGGCAGCGTCGATTGCATGCACTGGCAATGGAAGAATTGCCCGGTGGCGTGGAAGGGGTCCTACACGAGCGGCCACAAAGGTACCCACCCAACCGTTATACTCGAGGCTGTTGCCGACTACCGCCTTTGGATCTGGCACGCGTACTTCGGGGTCCCCGGGTCGAACAACGACGTAAACGTGCTCAACCAGTCCGACCTCTTGACCGAAGTTTTGGATGGTAAAGCGCCGACCATCAACTTCGTCGCCAACAATCGGCTTTATAAAATGGGGTACTATCTCGCCGATGGCATCTACCCGAAGTGGCCTACCTTCGTGAAGACGTGCAGTGGGTCTGCGAACCCAAAGCAGGCTCTTTTTGCGCAGAAGCAGGAGGCTGCTCGCAAGGATGTGGAGAGGGCGTTCGGGGTTCTCCAAGCGCGCTTCAACATCATCAAAGCCCCGGCTCGTACGTGGTTCATGGAGAACATGGTCGACATCATGTATACGTGCATAATCTTGCACAACATGATTGTCCAAGACGAAGGACCCGAGGCGGGAAATTGGTTCGACCCCGAATCCCCCGGAAGCTCAACCGCAAGTAGTCCGCCTCGAAGTGGAGCGCATCCGTCTATACAAGAACGGTTATCTATTCGTGCAAGGACACGCGACTCTAGCGCCCACACCCAACTCCAACATGATCTAATTGAGCACATTTGGGCAAACTTTGGCGGATGAAATTATTAAAATTGTGTACTTTTATTTTTTTATGATTTTAATTGTGTGCTTTTTATTTTTTTAAGTTTAAGTTGTAACTTTGTTTTAATGTTGTGTGTTTTTTAATAAAATGTGTTTGTTTTTTTAATTGAATTGAGTTGAAATTAAAAAAAAATGAAATTGAATGAATAGTAATTTAAGGAACGGTTAAGGAACGGTTAAGGAACGAGGGTTGCAGGTTCCGTTCCTTAGTTAAGGAATGGAGTAAAAAAGTACAGTGGGGCCCTCAAATAGTGGTTTAAGGAACGGTTTAGGAACGGTATAGGAACAGCGTTGTGGATGGCCTTATTACAGATCTGGCGCCACGAAAATTATTGAGACATAATAATAATTAAGATAGTCAATGGATTAGTTTGGTGTTGATGATAATGATGATGCATCCCCTGGAGAAGTTTTGAGCTTAAATCCACCCCTCTGAGCTCTTCCTTCCCCACCTTGCATCTCATGTTTCTCCTTGTTGATTTTCTCGGCAGATTTAAGTAGCGATGCCGACACACGTTCGATTTCCATGAGCTGAAGGCTCTTCCCGTTCGTCACTGCAGGTGGTATTTCTTGAAGCTTCTCGCAGTTCTTCAGTATCAGATTCTTGAGTTTGGGAAATGGCTCACCTGAAGCAGTCCATGTTTGCAAATCACTGCGTGAAATGTGCAATGTTTCCAAATTAAGAAAGCCGCCGCCTTGAGCTTCCCACAGCGTTCCCTTGAATGCCGTTTCCTTCAGTTTGAGCACCTCGAGTGTTTGCAGGCTTCCGAGCGTACTCATCTGTGTCCAAAGCAAGTGCGTAGACGAAAGTGTCAGTATCCTCAGATTCGGCGGGAAACTGTGCTGATGAGGCACGCGATGCAGCGCATTATTGTCTGAAGTCGAGGGAAACATGTCGTGCACCAGCTTCAACTTTTCAAGATGTTCCAGTTTCCCCAAGTAGGACGCTTCCACCAGATTGTTTAGGTTCCCTCGGATCCCCAAGTTCTTGAGGTTTGAGGCCCTGTTGAACAGCTCCTCTTTGCAGCTTTCGGCCGATAATCTGCTCAGTGTCTGTAGATTCTCCCCTCCTCCGCCTTTCACTTCCTTGAGACTGATGGCTGCTTTCGTCTTCAAATGCCTTAGCTGCAGCATCTTGGAGATATCCACTTTCACCTCAAACTCGCGCACCGAGGTGTCTATCTTGACCGTCTGTAGATTCCAGAGCTTCGAGACGGATTCAGGTAGAGCCTTGAATTCATTGCCGGATAGAGCAATGTACCTCAGATGTATCAGCTTGGTGAGTTTTGGGGGGAATTTGGTGAATTTGAGGGGAGTGACGTCTACCACCCGAAGCAAATCAAAAGTGTCGGGGATCGACCCTGTATGCTCTGCTGGCAACCCGATTGTTTCCTTGGAGAAACAAACGAACGAGCGGACTCCTTTGCCCTTGGGTTTCTTGCGGAAGAACTCTGCCACGTTGGAATGAATACACAGGCGGCGGCGCTTCACTATCTCGGATATTGCTGGCTCAAACACACCTTGCCTCGTCTTCTTCACCTCTTGGAACAGATTCTTGTTGGCAAATGCGGCTTCATTCTGGCAAAACTCACGGATCATGTCGTGGACGCGGCATGTCTTGATGTTGCCATTGGCCTTGGTTTTCTCAGCCATGACCAAGTTCCTGGCCACGAGGTCGTCCAGGTTCTCCTCTGCCACTTCCTCCAAGCTCCTCCCTCGCTTCTGCTGTATGAATCCTTCTGCAATCCACAAGCGCGTGAGCTTCCACGCCAGGATCTCAGTGTCCTCGGGAAATATCCCCAGGTAGAGGAAGCAATCCCTCAAGTTATGAGGCAGTTTGTGATAACTCATGGAGATAATGTTTTCAGTGCGCTTGTCATCCTGGACATAGCTGCTGACACTATCCGACACCTTCTCCCATTCTCTCTTGTCTAGACGTTTTTCGATAAGAGTTCCTCCTATCACCACGACTGCTAGTGGCACTCCCCGACACTGTGTGGCTATATGCTTACCGACACCCTCCAAATCTCCCGGACATGTATTGTTGTTACCAAATACCTCCAACTGGAGCAGCTCCCAGCTTTCCTCAGCATTTAGGAAGCGCAGCTTGTGAGGTTTTCTGTTGAGGTTTGTTTGTTTAGCTACTTTCTCATGACGGCTCGTTATCAGAACTTTACCTGACTTAGTGTTCCTTGGCAGGGCAGGTTCGATTTGTTTCCAGTCTTCCACAGTCCACACATCATCCATGAAGAGTAAGAATCTTCCCTTTTCCAGGTGAGACCGGACTAGTGGGGCAAGTTCCCAACCTTCCTTGAGAGACATGTCTTCGCGGGTGAACTTCTTGAGAATGGTGAGAAACACCTCTCTCACATTGAACTCCTGAGAAACATACACCCAAATCAACTTGGGAAATTCGTATTGAATTTTGGGGTCTCGGTAGATTTTCCAAGCAAGAGTAGTCTTGCCAAGACCAGGCATTCCCACAATGGAGATAACATCAAGTTGCTCTGTTTTTTCATTCAAATATTTGATCAGAGTGGCTTCCTCATCAGCAAAACCCACTACATTATCTTCTCTCAACACCAAATCAGTCTGCATATAAACCAATAACCCATCAGCTCATTTTTGTCCCAAGTGATATCATAGTATATATTTGAAACTATGATAGCACAATGAATTGTGATGCAATATTGGACTATTCACTTGAAATGCATAGAGCATCATTTTGGTGTCGAATTTGCATACAAAGGTGCGATTCTATTTCTAGCCCCAGTTTCTTTAATCCTTGACTTAAATAATAATGCACCAAATACAACTACAGAAATAGATACTATTATCCACAGCTACTAATTACGATAGATATGAGGCGCCATATAACAAATGTGTTTGTAATTGAAGACAGGTAGGTAGAATAGGGTATTCATGAATACCTTTTTGAGTTTATTATCATGGGGAACTCCAGTTCCATCGGCGACGGGTAGGGCGTTGAAGCCCTTGATGGCTCGGTCGAAGATAGGCTGGAGCTGGAGGCGAAGCTCCTTGACCTGCTTGGCCAGGTTAAGATGCTTGATGTTGAGAATGCCACCACCAGACTTGGCCTTGTGGGTGAGGCAAGCGTCGAGGGTGTCCTCGGCCTCGTAGACCGCCTCCCTGATCTGGCGCTCGAACTGAATGAAAACTTGGCCCTTCTCACGGTTGTTGGCGTACTCGATTAAGAAGGCGTTCATCAGCTCCAGCTCGCTCTGCAGCTGCTTCAGCTCCTTCTCCGCCCCGGATATCAGATTCATCTGCTCCACCAGCAGCTTCTGCACGTTCTCCAGCAGAAACGTCACTGCCGCCTCCGCCATTTTTTTTTCTCGGATACTACAACACACCTACCCTACTTATACTATCTGGAGCTCAGATCAATTATACGCGTCGACATGAATGATGCTTTAACAAATTTCTTAAGTAAAATTCACAAAAGAGACGACGACCTAAAACCCAAGTCTTTGTCTACATATTTCATAATGTCTTGGTGGGTCCACACGGACAGTGTGGCATTTTATGCTTCACCGAGTCGTAGTACTACCTTTTAGAGCATCTACAATAGCGACGGATAATACCTCCTTCCACGTCATAAGAACATCTCATAGCACTGCCATGTTATAAGAATATTTCACTGTACAATAGCGGACATCCCCAATGACATCTCGACGAGAACAATAAAGAAAAAAAAAATAAAAAATTGGGACGTCTGTCACCATAATAGCGGACGTCCGCGCACACCCGCAGATGACCTCTCGTCCGCACCCGACGTCCGCGTCCGCCTCTTTCGTTGCAATAGCGGACGTCCGCCGGGACATCCGCTATTGTGGATACTCTTGGATACTTATCATATTAATACTCATGAAATTTTGTAAAAAGTACTCTGTATTCGATTTTGAATGAGATTAAATATTGGCTTATTGATGACTCCATAAATTCATTAGAGAAGCATATAGTGTTTCAATATAAATTTACATTTGGTATGAATTTCCCATGTGTTGCAAGCAAGCAACCTTTCTTCGTGTTCCTTGTCGAAGCCCTTCTAGGAAATTTCACAGTATATAAAAAATTGCGTTCCCACGGTCCCACCCAATTGTGTACAAACAATATAATTAGAACAGAATCAATACAATCAAAGAAAATTACAACGAAAAGAACAAACGCGTACTAATTTATTTTTTGAAACCAAAGCATACCTTTCTAGAGGAAAATACAACTGTAACAATACTAATTTAAAAAATTACACGTTGAAGTGAATAAGATTATTTGTAACAACTTCATCGAATCGAGATATATTCATAAAAATAAAAATTGAAAAAGATTACATTTTATTTTCAATGGGTTGGTTCGATTAACCCATTTTAGTTAATTAACACAGGTCAATTGATTTTTTCAGAAATTATTAAACGTATAGGATTTTGCACGTAACCCATCGAGGATCGATCCAATCTACTTTTGTACCATTTCATACTGTAACAACCTAGGAGTAGTAATATATGAATGAATCATAGTAACAAATAATCGTCATTGATGGGGTACGAACTAAACCCTAATGGCAAGCCCAATAACAGTGACGGCCCATCAGCCCAGAGCCCAAGAAAGAGTATCTGTTCGGCACCAAAGAGTTCGGCACGACCAAAGAGTTCGGCACGACCAAAGAGTTCGGACTCAGCCTACAGCTCGGTAAAAGCCGACCAGTCAAGCTCTCCTCTCAGATCGGCAAGAGCTGATCGGTAAAGTCCAGCAGTTCGGTCTCAGCATTCGACCGAACTAGGAGTTGGTGGACTCACGAAAGGCCTCCACGACCTCCACTATACCCACGATCTATTTAGTGGTATGAAGCAGTTATTGAGCAGTTTTTGCTCACCCACGATCTTGTTAGTGGGGCTGCAAACCACGATCCTAGTTCAATGTATAAATAGAACTTAGATCTGATAGAAAAGGGTTAAGCTCTCTAGAGATAAAATAGCATATAGCAAGTCTGTATTGTAAGCTGTATTTTCGCAGATCAAGCAATACAAACCTGCCCTCATTTCTCCCCGTGGACGTAGATTTACCTCAGTAAATCGAACCACGTAAATTCATTGTGTCATAATTCTCTACCAGCATTTACTAACATCAATAATTCGCGGACTCATCACTGGCGCCGTCTGTGGGAAACAGAGAACAAAATTTGTGATAAAGCGAATTTTGGATCCATTTTTTCCACCCAAAAAATGCATACCAGATCGCAGAATACCCGTATTCCAGCCCGTGAGAACCAGGAGGAAGCCAATCCATCCCATAGGTCGGGAAAACAGCCTAGGGATAAATCCACCACCAGTTCTCATGGCGAAGGAACAAGCCGCTCCAAAAATCGTCCCACTGAGTCTTCCCAGCAGCCCGATTTGAATGAGGCTGTCAAGCAGTTTTTGGCTGAAAAGCAGGAGGAATTCTTAACCTTCCTGCGAAAAAGCCAAAAGCAGCCGGAGATGAAAACGACGGATTCTCCTTCTCCCTCCGCACAAGAAAGTCACTACCGCAGTAGTGTCGCATCTCCCAGGAGAAAGAATCCTCAACCCCGACATATTCCAGCTCCTCCTCGGTACCGGAATCACAGGAGAACTCAATCTCCTCCATACCGACGAGATATCGGATTCGCCGTGTACGGAGCACTGAAGACTCCGTTCTCGGACGACATCACCCGAACTCCCCTACCACAGAACTACCGAACTCCGTCGATGACTTACGACGGGCTCGTGGACCCTCACGATTTCTTGGGGCGCTATCAATATAACATGGCGAACCAGGGTCTCAACGAGGTCCACATGTGCAAGCTGTTTCCCGAGCTGCTCATCGGGAACGCGAGAAGGTGGTTCGATAGCCTCCCCCAGGGCAGCATCAGATCTTACCGAGATCTAATGGATGCCTTCCACAGGAGGTTCTTTCAGAAAGCGGAAGCCCGAATCACTTCGGCTCAGCTGCTTTCCATTCGTCAAGGTCGCGACGAAAAAATTAGCGACTTTATGACAAGATTCCACAAGGAATGCCTGCAAGTAGACGATCTCAACGATCTGCTTGTCATCTCGGCATTCCAAAATGGAATCCTGCCCGGAGCTCTCTACAGGAAGCTCGTTGAGTGCGGTCCGCAGACAGCTCAGGAAATGTGGGACATTGCGGACCAGTACTCCCGGGCCGATGAGGCAGACCGTCGTAAACGGTCGTTAGACAGCTCATCGTCCCGAGGAGACAGAAGGAAGCCCGATCATAGCGATCAGGGGCATCCTCGCCGGACTCCATTTGAAAGAATTCAAAGGGCTCCGGTGCAAGACAGATTGGGACCTCGTCTCAATCCCGAGAAGCCGCCCGCTCAGTTCGTACCGCTGAACAAGCCGAGAGCGGAAATTTTCGAACTGCACTCTGACCTATTCGAAAAGCCAAAGCGGATGACGAAATCAGCCGCGCGCCGACCACAGGATAACTACTGCTCCTACCATCAAGACCACGGTCACGATACTGAGGAGTGCAGAAACTTGGCTGCAGGTATCGATGTTCTTGTGAAGGCAGGGACATTGAAAAAATACCGAAGTAAGCAGCCAAAGAAGAATAAAAAGCAGAGTGGTGCGAACTGCGCCCCTCAGGATCCGAAAAGGCAGCCGGATCCCGAAGACGATGACGAGCCGCAATATGATGGAGTAATCCAGACTATTGACGCGCTCCCTGCCGGGAAGACCAAGTCGTCCCTAAAGTCAGAACGCAGAGGCTCCAATCGAGAGGAGCCAACGCATAAAAGGCTGAAGCAGGACGAAGTGATTACGTTCTCGGCTGCTGATCCCGTCCCGGCCATCTCTCCTCACCAAGACGCCATTGTCATCCAAGCCGGAGTGGCAAACAAACTGATCCACAGGGTGTTTGTGGATACAGGAGCGTCGGTTAGCATTCTTTTTAAAGAGTGCTTCGACAAACTAGAAGTGGACCCAGCTCGGCTCAGTCCGGCTCCGCTTCCCCTGAAGAGCTTCACTCAGGAGGACACCCGCCCTGAAGGTATTATCAGCCTTCCGATCACGGTGGGGAAAGCGCCTACTAGCTCCAGTACGATGATTGAGTTTTTCGTGGTGAAAGCTCGGTCCCCGTACAACGTCATCCTGGGAAGAGACTGGCTCAACACAGTTCGGGCCGTTTGCTCCACCTATCACCTCACCATCAAGATCCCTACTAAAGGAGGGATAGCGGTCATCCGAGGTGACCAAAAGAGAGCAAAGGAATGTCTGCAAATTGCGCTTAGAAGTGCCGAGCAGTCAGATCGGCACCACCAAGCATAGCAATCACAGCAGCCGGAGTCAGAGGCGATGACCGAAGTCATACCGGAGCCGAACTCGATGACAGTTCAGCTGTACGAAGACGATCCATCCAGAACGGTTAAGATCGGCTTCGCGGGAACGCCCCTACTTCGGGAAAAAAACCATCCAGCTCCTCAAGGAGTATAAAGACGTCTTTGCATGGTCTCCGTTGGACATGACCGGAGTGCCTCCCGAGGTAATCACTCATCGTTTAAATATTGATCCTTCAGTCCGGCCGATAAAACAGAAGCAAAGACTCTTTGCGGCAGAACGAAGTCAAGTCATCCATGACGAAGTCCGTCAATTATTGAAGGCGGATGTGTTATTCGAAGTGAAGTATCCTTCGTGGGTGGCCAATCCTGTCATGATCAAGAAAAAGGAAGGAGGATGGCGGATGTGCATAGATTTCACCGATCTAAATAAGCACTGTCCCAAAGATTGCTATCCCCTTCCGAACATAGATAAAAAAGTAGAAGCTTTGATAGGCTTTGAAATTTTTTGTTTTCTTGATCTGTACAAAGGATACCATCAAGTTTTAATGGATGAGATTGACGCTTCAAAAACGGCCTTCATTACTGATTTCGGCATTTTCGCTTATAAAAAGATGCCATTCGGTTTAAAGAATGCCGGAGCCACTTATCAAAGGATGGTAGACAAGCTTTTTCGGCACCTGATTGGAAAGGAGGTCGAAGTGTATGTTGACGATATAGTCGTCAAAAGCAAAAGCACTTCGGAGTACGAGCACAACCTCAAGTCCACTCTCAACGTGCTCAAGAAAGCCAACCTCAAACTTAATCCCCAAAAGTGTACCTTTTTGGTAGATTCGGGAAAGTTTCTGGGTTGTTGGGTTTCAAAGGACGGACTCAAGGCAAACCCCTCAAAAGTTCAAGTCGTTCAAAACATGGCAATGCCGAAGTCCATACATGACGTGCAAAGGCTAACCGGATGCCTAGCCGCACTGAATCGATTCCTTTCTCAAGCAGCCGAAAAGCAACTGCCGTTCTTCACGGTGTTGAAAAAGGCACCAAAGTTCGAGTGGGGAGCCGAGCAGAAAAAGGCCTTTGACGAGCTCAAAAGTTATCTAGCCGAGCTTCCTATGCTCTCTGCTCCAACCGAAGCCGAAGTAATATTCTTATACTTAGCGGCATCGGATCAAACCATCAGCGCGGTGCTTGTACGAGAAGAAGGCCTAAAGCAGCTTCCCATCTACTTTACAAGCCGAGCATTAAGAGGTCCAGAAACAAGGTATCAACCACTGGAAAAGATTGCTCTGGCATTAGTAAATGCAGCAAGGAGACTGCGGCCATACTTCTATGCTCACAAGGTATGCGTCTTAACTGATCTGCCACTTCGGCAAGTGTTGACCAAACCGGAAGCATCAGGCAGAATCGCCAAGTGGGCTATAGAGTTGGGAGAGCACACAATTGAATATCTACCTCGGAAAGCCATCAAGGGACAAGCCTTGGCAGATTTTCTTGCAGAAGCAAAGTTCGATCAAGCAATTCCTGTTATTGCCGAACAGAAGAATTCTGCCAATGCCGAACTAGCACAGCCCTTGGAATCCGAAGTAGAACCGCCGGACTGCTGGAGCGGATTCGTAGATGGAGCTTCAAACAAGATGGGAAGTGGAGCTGGTATTCTACTTGTCGCTCCCGACGGACACGAGGTAACCTACTCACTTCGGTTCCTATTCCCCACTACTAATAATGAAGCCGAGTACGAAGCCCTCCTGGCCGGACTCCAGCTAGCGCAAAGTCTGCTCGTCAAATCTCTCAAAGTCCATTGTGATTCACAAGTCATAGTAAATCACATGTTGGGTACAAGTGAAGCTCGTGACGAGAGAATGAAGAAGTATTTGGACAAAGCGCAAAGCATCAGCCGAAGTTTCTCCTATTTTCGGATAATCCGCATTCCCAGAGCGGAAAATAGCCGAGCAGATACCTTAAGTAAGTTGGCCTCAGATCCGAGCTCAAAGGCGGAAGAATTAATGCATCGAAGCATTGATGAAGCCGAGGTACATTCAGTATCCAGCTCGCCGAACTGGATGACGCCGATCTTGCAGTATCTGGATCAAGGACAATTGCCCGAGGATAAGAGAGAAGCTCGGAAGATCACGTGCCGAGCTCTTCGGTACGAACTTCATGAAGGAGTCCTCTTTAGAAAGTCTTACCTCCAGCCGTTATTGCGGTGCGTAGGACCAGAAGAGACGGACTACATCCTCAGAGAAGTTCATGAAGGATCGTGCGGTAGCCACATCGGAGCCAGAGCTTTAGCTAAAAAAGTTCTGAGATGGGGATATTATTGGCCAACCATGGTACAAGAGGCAGTGCAGCTCGTCAAGAAGTGTACGAAGTGCCAAATTCATGCAAATGTCCCAAGGATGCCGCAGACCGATCTGTACACTATGCAAAGCCCTTGGCCTTTCATGCAATGGGGCATAGACATAGTGGGACCACTTCCTCAAGCTCCTCGGCAAATGAAATTCCTTATCGTTGCCGTGGACTACTTCACGAAGTGGGTGGAGGCTGAACCATTAGCTACGATAACGAGCTCAAAGGCATTGGACTTCGTCTGGAAGAACATAGTGTGCCGATTTGGCATACCCCACATCCTCATCTCGGATAATGGGACTCAGTTCACCGACAAGACGTTCAAGAATTGGTGCCAAGAGCTGAACATTCAACAGCGGTTCACTTCGGTCTCCCATCCCCAAGCAAACGGACAAACGGAAGTAACGAACCGGATTCTGGTGAAAGGGTTAAAAGCTCGGTTAGAACAAGCCAAAGGACAATGGGTAGAAAATCTCCCTCAAGTCCTATGGTCCTACCGAACTACACCCAAAACCTCCAACGGTGAAACTCCGTATAGTCTGGTGTACGGCACTGAAGCCGTAATTCCGGTGGAGATCGGCGTACCCAGTCCCCGAACTCTAAACTTCTCCTCAGAAATGAATGACGACGGACTGAGAGCCGAACTAGATCTCGCCGAAGAAAGAAGAGAATTGGCGTGCATAAAAGCAGCCAAGTATAAGGAGCAAGTAGCCCGGTATTATAACCAAAGGGTGAAAAAGCTTCAATTTCAAGTGGGAGATCTCGTCTTGAGAAACAACGAAGTAAGCCGAGCAGAAAAGCTGGGCAAACTCGAGCCCACATGGGAGGGTCCGTATCGGGTGTCAGAAGTCCTCGGCAAAGGGTCTTATAAATTGACTCACATGTCAGGAGAACAAGTACCCCGAACATGGCACGTCTCCAACCTCAAGAAGTTCCACTTGTAAGAGACAAAGTCCGGTCAGTCTGTCTTGTGTCTAGTTCGGTCATAGGGGTACATGTTTTTATTTGTTTGTTTTTTTTACTTGTATCTTTTACTTGTCGTTTTATAAAAGTTTAAAGTTTTTTTTTTCTTTCGTCTTTTTCATTTTTTCTCTATGTGTTTTGTCTCTATGTGCTTGTCGTCTCTTACAAATGGTACCAAGGTATATCGTTCTTTAAAGACTGATCCCCTTTTTAGATCGATTATTAAAGACTATTGTGAGTCCAAGCTTCTAAGGAGGATATAAGACCACAATTCAGCTTAACAAGCAGTCCGTCTGAAACGAACTGCAATAAGCCAACGATTGTGCGTCCAAGCTTCCAAGGAGGATACAAGACCGCAATTCAGCTTAATAAGCACTTCGTCTGAAACGAACTGCAATAAGGGAAAGTCCGATCCACGCGATAAACCTCGCCGAATTAGGACGACCAAGTTCGGTCAAAGAAGTTTACCTCATAAGACCGGGGACGACCATGTCTGGTCAAAGAGGTTCACTGCATAAGACCACTTCGGTTAACTGGGAAAGTCCGATCCACGCGATAAAACTCGCCGAATTAGGACAAGGGAAAGTTCGATCCCGGCGACAAAAATCGCCAAATTAGAACACAAACCAAGTCTGGTCAAAGATGTTTATTTCATCAGACCAAAGACGAGTCCGGTCAAAGATGTTTATTTCATCAGACCAAAGACGAGTCCGGTCAAAGATGTTTATTTCATCAGACCAAAGACGAGTCCGGTCAAAGATGTTTATTGCATCAGACCGAAGACAAGTCCGGTCAAAGATGTTTATTTCATCAGACCAAAGACGAGTCCGGTCAAAGAAGTTTACTTCATAAGACCGAGGACAAGTACGATGAAATTTTTTCGCTAAGCTGTAAATACAGTGTTAGAAGCGAAAACAAAATTTCATTTTTCAAATCTTGTTCAGCATACAACTCAGCTACCCTATAAAATGGCGTTACGCTATTACAAAGGACTATTCTACTGTCCAGGATTGCTGAAGTTAAGCCACCTATCTGCAAAATCCTCTGGAAGCCGAGTTCGGTTGTTCCGAGCAGATGAAGAATAAGCAGGTCGACGAGATGCTATCCTCGAACCAACGCCTCTTCCCCGAGCCCGAGAAGTCCTAACACCTCGGCGATGAAGAGTCTCTGCAATAATCATCTGTTGATCTTGCTCGCTCATAGTCACAACTCCTCGGCGAATGTCAGTCCGTCCCTGTCTTGACGATTCCGGTTGCTCCTGAGCCCGTTCTCGTCTTGACGTTTCCGGCTGTTCCGGAGTTCGTTGATGACTGGAAGTAGGATTTTGAACAAGGGAACCAG
The DNA here is from genome assembly GCF_004379255.2 of Salvia splendens. Lineage (NCBI taxonomy): Eukaryota > Viridiplantae > Streptophyta > Magnoliopsida > Lamiales > Lamiaceae > Salvia > Salvia splendens. Next base: position 11,049,886 of record NC_056041.1, read on the forward strand.
AGGTTTGATCTGGAGTGCGAGCATCTGTTGGCACGATATGCCGAAGGAATCTTTCTACGGAGGGGCGCCGAGAAAGAACAATGTTGTACCGAGAAGCCCAACGCCGTAGTGATTTCACAACTTGTTGGCAAGCCGAGCTCTCCAGCGCATTGTTCCTCCGGAGTACAAGATATTCCTCCCACAGTTCGTCAACTCGACTCTGAACATCTGATATGGTCAATCCCCCGCGCACACGGATGTAATCCTCGTACGCAGTCCTCTCAGCAATGGTCGTATTCAGCTCGGCCTCCAGATCCTTCTTATCGGACTCTAAGTCCTTATTATCGGCCTCCAGCTTCACTAAACGAGCCAGAAGCTCATCATTCTTCGTCTGATCGGCTATAGCTCTTTTCTCAGCTTCGTCTAAAGCCGAAGAGTACAGCCGTTTCCAGTGAAGTATCTCCATCTCCTTGAGTACAAAGCAGCTATATTAGTTCGGCAGCTGTACCGAGCAGATAGTAAAATACAACAGGAGTAAAGGCGAGTACGAAAAGCTATACGAAGACATTTTTCTTACTTTTTGAAGGTGAAGATAGTCTGAAAAAATTCTTGAAAGCGGAGAGAGAATTTTCGCAAGAAAGAGAGTATAGAAGACGCAACAGCAAAAGTGCTTCAATGATGAAGAGCGTATTTATCAGATACGGGAAAGATTTCGAAATCGTTGCGCCGTTTCGAATCCCACCTTTTCAGGAATCAACGGCCGGATTTTACTGTCGCATTTAATGCAGGCATGCGCTAGGCACGTCCCCTGACGTCAGCCTCCCCCTTACCGTTATCCAGAATGCCGAAGTGACTCACCTCGCCGAAGTGATCCACTTCGCTTTTCGGGGGGGGGTAGTGATGGGGTACGAACTAAACCCTAATGGCAAGCCCAATAACAGTGACGGCCCATCAGCCCAGAGCCCAAGAAAGAGTATCTGTTCGGCACCAAAGAGTTCGGCACGACCAAAGAGTTCGGCACGACCAAAGAGTTCGGACTCAGCCTACAGCTCGGTAAAAGCCGACCAGTCAAGCTCTCCTCTCAGATCGGCAAGAGCTGATCGGTAAAGTCCAGCAGTTCGGTCTCAGCATTCGACCGAACTAGGAGTTGGTGGACTCACGAAAGGCCTCCACGACCTCCACTATACCCACGATCTATTTAGTGGTATGAAGCAGTTATTGAGCAGTTTTTGCTCACCCACGATCTTGTTAGTGGGGCTGCAAACCACGATCCTAGTTCAATGTATAAATAGAACTTAGATCTGATAGAAAAGGGTTAAGCTCTCTAGAGATAAAATAGCATATAGCAAGTCTGTATTGTAAGCTGTATTTTCGCAGATCAAGCAATACAAACCTGCCCTCATTTCTCCCCGTGGACGTAGATTTACCTCAGTAAATCGAACCACGTAAATTCATTGTGTCATAATTCTCTACCAGCATTTACTAACATCAATAATTCGCGGACTCATCAGTCATCATTTGCGACTGTAGAAATATATGAATCCTCCTAACAAATTAACGAATTACTTCAAAACTTACTATTTGAAGAAGGTGCTAGATGATGGTGGATCAGAAGGTGCAGTCTCTGACAAAAATCACAATAAAAGGAAGTGAAAATAAAGGGTCTAGCAAGTGAACTCAACTTGATAAGATCATCATTCACTTAATGTTATTAAAAATTCTACTTAATTAAAAAGTTCACTATATATCATGGTCAAATTATGTGACATTAAATATTTTAGATGAGAACCACAAGTTTAGCAATTTGGTGATATATTACATGCTACCTTGTTTGAGTTAGCAGTTACGAATCTTTACTTGGAGGGTTTTTGTAAATCTAATTTTCAACAGAATTCTCCGAGCCAAACTTATTTTAGTTTTCCTTCTTTTTAATCCTAGAAATTTGATGCGAAATTTAGGGGTGTAGATAGATAATCATTTCGTTGTGATTTGCTTTATTGGATGATCTAGATATGGGGAAAATAACGATAATATATATGGGGTTTGATTGAGATTCCTATTAATATTGGTCATTCATTTTAATAAAACCAAGTGAGATTGAATCTCATGACTTAAAGATGGATAGTCATGTGATAATTAATCATAGTTAACCTTCTCCTACATCTCACAACTTAATTCTATATTCTAGTATATTGCTAGTACTGTTTATCTAGAAAACCATACACCACCTAGATCTAGTTAATAATAAAAATAAGGATGTCAATTCTCCTGAAATTTACATATTAGCCTAAATAAATCAAAAAAATATTACTCCAAAAGTATATTTAATTTTTTATAACCCAAAATCGTAACCGGAATATTTGCCGGATTGCAGGCCATTCTGATGAATTGGTAGTCTTATTTTATACCAAGTATTAAAACTACAAGAGCCTAAAATCTATTGTATTGGAGAACTTTTTTTTGCTTGGGATTAGGATTTTGGGGGACGTAGATATATGTGTGCCTTTTAAATTCAGTAAAGATATATTTATGAATATAGTTTTAAACATTAGTTTTCAGTAATCTTATCAACACAGATGCTATGTTACCTTGGTCTTCCATCTTTCTCCATTTATCAAATAATGTTAATAGTGAATCAATCTACACTTATAGCATCTCCAATGGAGGCTAGCGGACCGGCTAACCGATTCCCGGCGCTGGCCGGTCTGCTAGCCGAACCATTGTAGGTGGCGAGCGGAAAAACGCCGAGAATTTCGGCGAGCGCACGCCGATTTTTGAGCGCTCGCCAATTGGCTGGCCGCCATTATAGGCGGGTGATCGGACAACACTTTTTTTTTAATTTTCGAAACACTATATATACGCGATTTGCACGTCATTTTTATTCGCACCGCTTGTTTTAACGAGTTTTCTCTCTCACTTAATTTCTGTACAAGAGCAATAAAACAAAATTGAGAACAACAACGAGTCTACTCCAGTGACGAGCAGGTCTCAAACTCCCACGGTACCCGTGGGAGGTGGATGGGGTCCGATGGCCGGGTACTACAACATGTATCCTTGGATGCAGATGATGCCGGGGTGGCAGCCCGGGATGCAGGGGACGCCGGGAGGGGGGACAATGTCTATCGCCCCAGTCTTGATTTTTTTACTGCTTCTTCGCACACATCGACCCCATCGGAGAAGCAGTTTACTGGGTGTGAGACTTTCTCCTTAGAGGAGTTGGGGATAGATCTCGAGGATGCGGACACTCCAGTTCAAACGGGGAGTAGGGCGGGGTCGGGGCGCACCAAAGAAAAAGAAGGGCAAGGGGAAGGGCAAAAGGGTGGTCGGCGAGTCGTCGCAGCCGGCTGATGACGACAGCCCGGCACAGAGGAAGTGGTCGGATACGGAGAACGTCGCGCTGTCCAAGGCTTGGGTGAGTGTTTGTGATGATCCCCTCCATTCAAACAATTAGAGGATCGTCAACTTGTGGGCTAAAATATCAGCAGCCTACAATGCATTTTGCCCGGAGGAGAGGCCACACAACGGGGAGGAGTGTCGGAAGGGGTGGGACCGAATCAGGGCTGCGGTCTCCCGATTTTCTGGCTTGTACACCAACGCCCTCCGCATGCAGACCAGTAGCCAAACTGATGAGGACTGCAGGAGGATAGCGGAGAAAGTCTTCCCCGTGCCCGGGCTTTATAAAGAGTTCACCTACTGGAACTGCTATGAGGTGCTGATGGACTCCGAGAAGTTTCGGGCAGGTGTCGATGCTGGCTGGCCGAAGAAGCAGCAACTAAACTATGCCGGTGATTACAGCGGAAGCAGCGGCGGTTCCCACGACCTCCCCGAGGATGTTCAGGAGTTCCCGTCCCCTTCATCGTTTACTCGCCGCACTCGCTCGGTTGGTCAAAGGCGGGCGCAACGGGTAGCGAGGGGGGTCGCCCAGGGGTCCCAGGAGGTCCAGTCGGCATCCCCCTGTTGGCAAGTCGCCAACCGACCTCGCCTTCTTCGCACGTCAACAAACGCGGGCTCAGATGCACACGATCTTAGTTGAATGGAGGGCGGCAACTGACCCCGTGGAGAAGAGGTTTCTTCACTCAATGCTCGAGAGTATGCGAGTTGATTTGGATGCCGCCTCGGCACAGTTGGAGGGCTCAGACGCGGGCTCAGATGCCGCAGATTTAGGAGTCCCGGATAGTGGCGACAACGGCGGCGACGACGGCGACGGCCACGAGGAGTGAGGCGGAGGCGGGGGCTCGTGTGTGGAAGATGGGGTTTTTTTTAATTAATGTATTTTTTTTTAATTAATGTACTTTTTTTAATTTTACTATTATTATTGAATTTTCTCGTATCTGTGTCGTAAATTTAATTCCGTATTTTGTGTGATTGTTAATTATTTGTTTTTTATAATTTTGTTTATTGTGGCTAGCCTATTGCTCGTCCAGTTGCTTGTCCTGATGATATGGCAGGAGGAGTTTTTAATGTTGATGATATGGCAGAAGGAGTTTGTGGCTAGCCTATGGCTGGTCTATTACCATTATGGATGCTCTAAGATATGATTGTTTCACTCAACAGTAGCTGATCTGGCAACACGATGACCACTGGTTAAGCTCAACACACAACAAGTCCTACCACTGACCACAAACAATTCATCTATATTTCTTGTGGCTACAGTACACCAAATCTGTAGTGATCTGAAAACTCTCATAATCCGGTGATGGCTGCTGCTTACGCAGCTTTAGTTTCTCTCACTCACGTTCTACACCAAATTCTGCATCCACCTCCTCTCAATCAGATCATCATTCCTAGAGACCAGATATTGTCTCTACAGCACAAAGTTTATTTCTTGTTAGATTCTCTTGAAACTTATTCCAGGGTAGAAGAAATTCAAGATTTGGAAACCAAGATTGCAGAAGCTGCTTATGCAGCTGAAGATATCCTTGAATCTCATGTGGTCACCCAAATCCGAGACAAGTATCCCATCCATAGAGCAGAGAGTTCCCGTGGCCTGAATGGAGTTAAAGGTCTTCGTGCAATGGTGAAAAAGCTGGGGAAGATCAACTACAAGAATGAGATACCAAGGGTGATAAAGAAGTTTCATTCACTCGAGAAAGAGGTGGCCAGGATCAGAGACAAGAAAGGCGTCGAAGATTTGCATTCGAATAAATCCAGCATGGCTACCTCATCCCCACGGCCTCCCCCGATTAGGGAGGAGACAATGGTTGGATTCAGTGAGCAGTTGTTGCAAGTTATGAGTGCAATCACCACGTACGAACTGAATCGCCTGATCATCCCGATTGTTGGAATGGGAGGCATTGGTAAGACCACTCTGGCTACTAATGTATTCAACAATCCTACTATCAGAGATTACTTCCCTATACGTGCTTGGATAACGGTGTCCCAGGTTTATACTGTGAGAGAGATTCTTCTAGGCCTTCTGCATCACATTTGTAATGTTTATGCAGATGAGCAGAAGAGGAGTGATGAGCAACTAGGAGAGTTGCTGTATAAAGAGCTATTTGGGAGGAAGCATCTGATAGTAATGGATGATGTGTGGGATATTGAGGCATGGGACAGCATAAAGAGGTTCCTTCCACCGAGTAACGATGGAAGTCGAGTCTTGATAACCACAAGGCTGTCGAACTTGGCGGTATATTTTGGGAGTTGCAGCCCTTATGAAATGAAGTTTCTAGATGATGCACAAAGCTGGGATTTACTTTGTGAAAAGGTTTTTGCAAAATATGGCTGCCCTGTTGAAATGGAGGAAGTTGGAAAAAGTATTGCTAAAAAATGTGGAGGACTGCCCCTAGCCATAGTTGTTATTGGTGGGCTTCTTGCAAACTCTAAAATGACTAGAGAATATTGGGAATCTGTTGATGCAGATGTGGCTTCTGCCATAAACCATGGAAATGATGACCAATGCATGAAGATATTATCGTTGAGTTATAGTCACTTGCCTATATATATAAAGCCATGCTTTCTTTATCTCTGTGTGTTTCCAGCTGATTTGGCAGTTAAAGTGTCCAAGCTTGTAAAACTGTGGGTTGCTGAAGGATTCATTAGAGCGACTAGCAATAAGACCTTAGAGGAGACCGCAAAGGAGTATTTGGAGGAGTTAATCAACAGAAATCTTGTTTTGGTTTGTCAGCAAGGAAGTAGTGGAAAGTTGAAGAGCTGCAGCATTCATCATACGATATGGGACCTCTGCACGAGGGAAGCTCACAAAGACAACTTTCTGCATATTGAAAAGTTTGATAAACCGAAAATCTCACCAAATATTGAAAGAGAGCGCCGCATCAGTATTCAGCCCTGTAGAAGGAAAGAGAAGTTAAATGTTCCCTTGCTACTGGCACCTCTTAACAGATCATTGTTAAGTAGCTTATATTGGGAATCCAGAAAAATTACTCGTAAGTTTCGTTTGCTACGGGTACTTGATGTAGTTGACTTCTACTCCATTGATGAGATTTTACACCTGATCAACACAAGATATGTTGCTTGTGCCATGGATATGTCATTAAGAAATTTTTCTCTCTGGAAATCTATATCCCGACTTTGGAATCTGGAAACTTTAGTTATTGATAGAGAAGTCTTTCTACCTCCTCAATTCTGGCAGATGGCACAGCTTAGACATCTGAAGATGGAAAGAATCATCCTCAATGACCCTCCAAATGCCCAAATGGATGACCAAAGTTTTGTAGTTCTTGAGAACCTACAAACACTTTCGACGGTCCTAAACTTCAGATGCACTGAGCAGATAATTCAACGAATCCCAAATTTGAAGAAACTGAGGGTTACTTATGGTTATAGAACCGATGGCTTTGGAACACATTACCTGTGCAGTCTTGTCCATCTTGATAGACTCGAATCACTTGGCATCAGAGGTCATGAGAAGTTATCTGGGAACATTGACTTCCCAGGTTCCCTAAGAAAGTTGACTCTGGAAAATTGCTTCATTCCCTGGGATGATATGTCCATGATTGGTGTGTTGCCTAATCTTGAGGTTCTCAAGTTGAGGACTAATGCTGCTAAGGGCCAAGAATGGCATCCAGTTGAAGGAGAGTTTTGTCGACTGACGTTCCTATTGGTTCATGGATGTGAGTTGGAGATTTGGGAAGCAGAACATACCCATTTTCCAGTTCTTCAGCACTTATATCTCAGACGCTTGAAGCTGAAGGAGATTCCAATGGCTTTTGCAGAGATATTAACTCTGCGAATTATTGACTTGAAATACTGTAGTAGTTCTCTGGAGATATCAGCAGAAAAAATATCAGAGGAACGGGAGAGCCTCGGATATGATGACTTTCAACTTCGATTAAATCCTTCAGAGGTGAGAAAGATGAAAAACATCTACTTAAATACAGCTTTTGCTCTTTCCTTTTCCTTTTATTGGCAATATAGTGTTTGGTAAGCTTTATGTGTAGTAGACAATCAGTTACATTAGTTTCTGACATATGATTCTGCTTCTTACAAAGATTTCATGGAGCCAAGAAAATGTAGTTGGTTTTGAAGATGAGGCAAACACTCTCATCAAATATCTCAATGAAGAATCGGAGAAGCTTGAAGTTATATCTATCACTGGTATGCCTGGTTTTGGGAAGACAACTCTCGCATGGAAGATTTATCAGGATCCAAGAATTCAGTATAAGTACTCAACTCTGATTTGGGTTAACGTTTCCCAAGAGTTCAGCATGAAGAAAGTGTTTCTTACCATTCTAGAAAGGTTCACTGAGCTAGACATGTCTGTTTTAACTGAAGGTGAGTTAGCTCAGAAGGTTCAGTTCTACCTCGAGAAGCAAAATTTCTTGATGTTCATGGATGATGTTTGGACAGCTGAGATCTGGAAAACTATTGAAAATTCATTGCCAAAGAGTAATAGAATGGGAAAAGTTGTGATAACAAGCCGCGATGAGAAAGTAGCTAGACAAGCAAATCACTTGAGGGAACCCCACAAGCTACGCGTCCAAGATTCCAAAGAAAGTTGGGAGCTTCTCCAGCTAAAAGTGTTTGGTAAGCTTGATGAATGCCCACCAGAGTTGGAAGAGATTGGGAGTATTATAGCCAAGCAATGTGAAGGAATCCCGCTTGCAATAATCGTGATAGCAGGAATTCTTGTTGAAAAATACCCGAAAGCTAGTGATATGAAAATTCAGTGGGAGAATATATCAGCTAGTTTGAGTATGTACTTCAAGTATGACAGTATTGTTGAGAATATCATTGCATTGAGTTACGATCAGCTACCTCGTTACTTGAGAGATTGCTTTCTCTATTTAGGCATGTTTCCTGAAAATGCAGAGATCCCGACTTGGAAACTCATTCGTCTGTGGGTTGCAGAAGGATTCATACCGAAAAATACAGAGAAGACCTTGGAAGAATTGGCAGAGGACAATCTTAAGGACCTTATAAAGAGAAACTTAGTCATTGTTGATAAGACAGCGGCCAATGGCGATGTTAAAACATGTCGTGTTCATGATATGATACGTGAGTTCTGCAAAAATGAGGCTGCTGTTACGAAACACAATTTGTTTCAAGAGGTTGAAAAATCAAGTGAAGGAGTCTTCTATCCATCTGTTTCTGAAATAAGGAACTATCGTCGTCTATGTATCCATTCCAATGTGGTTGACTTCCTCCGTAAAAGGCCAAAGGGTCCATGGGTTGTGTCATTTTTGTGTTTTTCCAAGGAAACTATCACGTTACCACCAGAGTACACTTCATCGATCCCTGATTCGTTCAATCTGCTGAGGGTGTTAGATGTGAACCCCATCAAGTTCACCAAATTTCCCTTTAAGCTTACTCAACTAACTCAATTGAGGTACATTTCTCTATGTGGTGACAACTTCACTGCACTTCCTAATGCCGTGTTTGAGCTTGGGAATCTACAGACTATAAGAGTTGATACAGTGTCGCGTACACTTGAGATAGAAGCAGACATATGGAACATGATGCAGCTAAGGCATTTGAAGACGAAAGCAGCCATTGTTATTGATAAGGAAGTGAAAGGTGAAGCTGGAAAGAATCTACAGACACTCAGTCTGTTGTCCGCCCAATGTTGCACAGAGGATGTGTTCGACAGGGCCTTAAACCTGAATGATTTGGGGATTCGTGGGCAACTAAGCATTGTTTTAGACACTAATCTAAAACAGTTAACTTGTCTTCAAAAGTTGAGACTGGTGCATGATGTTTATCCTGAGATGAACTATTTGAAACCATTGCCTCGTCTTCCTCGAGCAGACAGATTCCCTCCCAATCTAAAATTCTTGAAATTGTCATCCACATTTCTGGATTGGAAGCATATGTCCACTTTGGGGGAGCTTCGTTATCTTGAGGTGCTCAAGTTGAAAGAAAATGCATTTGTGGGTAAGTTGTGGGATGTTGTTGGCGGCGGCTTCCCTTCTCTTCAATTCTTGCACATTCAGCGCACGGACTTAGAGTTTTGGACAGCGTCAGGCGAACCTCTTCCTAAGCTCAAATGCCTCGTGCTTAAGAAGTGCAAGGAGCTTGAAGAAATTCCATATGTGCTGGTGAAAAGCCTCGAGGTGATGGAGATTGATCGTGTTTCTGAATCTGTGGTTTCCATTGCCAGGAAAATGGAGCTGGAGAAGCAAGGACAACTACGGGCCAAAAGTGATCGATTTAAGCTCATAATTAATCCCATCGCAGAGTGATAGCTGTGGAACGTGCTTCTCCTTCTCTAGATTCCTCTCAACTAGGGCTATTACAAATACAATTCATTTCCCTCTCTTCTTTGAGTTCAATTTTCTATTTTTGTTTTCTTGTTCAGCGAATTAATTAGTGTTTCTTTTTTCGAAGAAACTAGTCTTCTTAGATGAATAGATCTGCCAAGATCTATGGTCACAACTAGTTGTTTGAGGGGGAAAAAGATAAGAATAATGATACACTTCTACCGAAATGGAGTCTAGACTAAGAACTTTTGCCCAGCCAAGGACACTTATACTTCGATGAGCCCATTTCTTACACACGGAAGGCATATCAACAATAATACAGACGAAAGATGGATATGCCAGAATTATTGGTCAAATAAATGCACCTAGGAAAAGGAATCATATTTCAACATTAGAAACCATGTTCTAGTCCAGTATCTATACAAGCCATGTCTCCTCTCCATTCCCTTGTCTGTGAAAGGTAGAAAGACCATTCCAGCATTACCTCAATCGAAATACAAAATTCTTGGTTCGACCATACACCAATACCGTGACATTGAACATAAGACGGATTTTCCACATTTAGCACAAGTAATTAGTTGCAAAGATAGAGACTTTATCATCACATACGTGAAAACAACTTTGCACGAGTTTGCTTAAAAACAATAAGCTTCACATAAGCAACCAGAACAACATTGTGATCCACAAATATTGCTACAATATCCATGTTAAATCAACTACAGGATACAAGAAGTTAGATGTAAGTGACCTTAGGTCGAAGGCTTCCCATTTGAAGTACTAGTTGTTGGAGTTTCTGCTGAAGAACTTAACCCTTTGTTTATCATTTCATCAAAAGTCGCAGGATCGAGATAAGATTGGTATGGTGGCAACCTACACCACAAACAATAAACTTAGCAAATAATCAACATTAATTAAGGTATTGGAATGGGAAAGATAGTCCTTTCTACCTGCTAGCAGTAATAGTTTGTCCATCTATATTCATCTTCACATCGAATATATTGCCTGCAAGACAACAAACTGATTACTCGTAGCACTAATAATCATGTCATTAATATTCCAACAATGAAATCACTTTCGGACTTTACTGGGTCCGCAAAAAAGTATGTATACAAATGATTTTTCTTCCTTAAGATTAAAACTTCCACACCATTCATGAAATGAAATAGATTATGTACAGAAATAACCCAGTTAACAAAGAAGATAGAATGGGCCTTCTACATCATTCTGCATTCATGTCTTCTTATAACCATCACCCTGTCGTTGTGCTTATATTTTAACTAGATGAAGTATATTTCGAAGTCTAGCACTTAAATTTCCAAGACTATAAATATAAGGGACGACAATCATGAAATCAAAAAACGTAAATAGAGAGCTAGAGAAACACTTAAGATAACAAGAAAATGAAGGTTGTGATGGGTATTGGTAAAAGTCCTTACTTCTCGCCTCTTTTATTATGTGAATAAGAGATTTATCAGATAAGATCAAGTGTGTAAGAGCTGACATTGCAACAAATAGCACTAAGTGGCTTCCTCTACTATTTCCAATTGTATCTTATGCATACTTCCATTCACAATCAAGTTCTCTTGCATCAATATTTACCTCCAAAAATAGTCTTGTCTGAGAAGTATTTTGACATCAAATATTGTTTAGATTCAGCCTCATACTTCTTAAACTTCTCAATATGCTCTTTGTTGTCCATGAATCTGAAGGCGAAATATGAAAAGAGTTATAAAGCATGTCAGGTTCACAAATGAAACTAAAGCAGAACTATAATAAATTAATCAACTTAGAAAACCATTAACCATAATAAAGTGTAGTAAACTATAGCACAGTAACTCGATATGACTTTACAACGTTAAGTCAGCTATACAGATTCACCACACAAATGAAACCAAAGAATAATTATTAACATAAATAAATAACTAATAAAATAATCAACTTTGTAAACCATATAAAGAAGTACTACAATAAATTGTAAAACTCACAGCTGTGGGTCAGCTTTTTTTATTTATTACACATTTCAGACTCCCAGACTGCTTCTTAACTACATGATACAAGGAAAGAGTTTTCCTTATGTGCACCAATGAATGATGGAATGCAAATAAAGTGTGAATTCTAGCTCCAAAACTGAACAGCAGCTAAAGGCGTAATCACTTTCCAAGAGTAAATTGAGAGCTTGTAATTGAAAATTAGTAAGTACAGAGTACTAATTTCTTTCAAACAAAAGAAGTTAAAAGACATGGTAGTGTATCTTCCTATACATCTCTGACAAAACTATTTGAGAATTTAATCGCAAATTCTCTAAATAAACTCAGCCAAATACCATATCTGCATGCAGAAAAGAAACTGAATGAATTATAAGAAGACTTCAAAACTAAAAACAAATTAGAACATTTATAATTCAATCATTTTAAGTCAACAAATTTTTCACGAAACCGGACATGCAATAAGGACCAGCAGACAGGGGACAAAAGACCATCGTCAACAAAAACTAACTCGAAAGTCGAAACACATGGAGCCAAAAATAAGAGTTTTTCACATTCATGAATCTGGAGTCGGGGCATTTTCAGAAAGCTATAATACATGGTATACACAATATAACTAAGAGCCAGAAAAAAAAATACAAAACAAGCTTTTGTGTGATGTATCTGATGAAGCAAAAATGAAGGGATACAAAGGAAAACATAAGGCATGGCAGAGGAAAATTCAGATTTAAGGTACAACCATCATATTGAACACTATGACCTGCATTTTGGTATCATTTTAAACGTCCAGAAATGGAGTCTTGCTGATAAGCTAACATCATTTTTATCTTATCCAATAAAAGGTGTGTCAAGCCCACAGACGAGGCCACAAAATGTCAAAAGGAAAATTCAGATTAAGGTATGTCAAGTAACAACTATTGCGTGATTGTCCTTACTTTGAGAAATGGCCAATCCGCGTTTCTTAAGGAGTCTATCATACTAACATTCAAACCATTTGCACAAAATCGCAAAATGAGATACTGAAATTTGATTTAACACCATACCTATATCACTCCCCACAGTTTTGTGAACTAAAACTTAGTTGCCCTAATGTGCATCACTATATTTGGTGTTTACTTTCACTAAATTACAGGTATCTTAGGCAAAAAAAACTTATCTACAAATATACTTCGGTTTTGAAAAATATACAATTTTCAATTACTCCTCTTAAGCAGAACTATTCGTTTGCCTATGATAAGGGAGATTATGTTTTTCAATTTTCAATTATCAAGCAGAACTATGCCTTCAATTATTAACACGATTTTTCAGGCTTGCCCCAAATTCTACCTAAAAAGTATAAGATGTTGGAACCTGCTGCTTAATAATTAAACTATTTCTGATAAGTCATGGGAGATTATGTTTTCCCAGGACATCTATACTTTGTTTTGAATAAGATGCCAGTTCTACTATCTAGCCTCTCAACAAGCAGTTCAAGCAAAATCACGATAAGTCCATCTATCTAGGTGATTCCCAGCATCATTTATCATATTTAAACATCAAGGTTAAGATACTTCCACTTTCTAATAAGTTTAAGTATAGTTATCTAAAAACATCTCCAGGCCTTCTCAATTGAGTAAAGAAGTTTCGAGATGAGGCATTAGTAATTTTAACCGAAAACATTCATATGCTTCACGAATCAAGACAACACTCGGCAGAAGTTTAAATCTTTCCACATTTTCTGACTAACACACAACTTGAAAAACAAAATGAAAGAACAGTACCGAATCGATAAGAACGGGGCGGGGGGCGGAGGGCGGCGCCACGACAGAGAAAGGCAGAGCTGTGGAATCGGCTTCAATGGAGCAGCGACTTCGGGGCGGCGTCGCCCGCCGGAGAAAGTGCAGGCGATGAGGTAGAGTGGCGACTTGTACCAAAATACTCTGTCTAAATCAGTCGGGTTTTGTATTCAATCCGAACCAAAATTGAAAACCCAACTGAAGTTAGAGGTTAAAATACTCAGTGATTAAGTTCGATGTTAACGAGTAAAACTACAATTTCATGTAAAATTACAGCATAAAATAAACTTTAATATTTGCACTTGCATTCCCTCAAAAAACCCTTCATCCCATCTCAAGTGATTGATTGCTTTTCGACACGCGTTTGGGAAAATTGATAGAGTGGTGAGAAAGTAAGGCATCCACAATGGTGCGGATGTCCCGGTGGACATCCCAAAAACACCCCATGCCACGTCATAAGGACTTCCCACTGCACAGTAGTGGACATCCTCAGAGACATCCCGACGGACTTCCCACGTTAATAAAAATTCACAAATTCACCAAATTAAACAATTTACGGAATTAAAATTACGGAACGATTACGGAATAAAATTTTCATTAAATAAAAAAAAGAAAGGTACATTTAAAAAAAACTAAAAAAGTACATTTCAACAAATAAAAATTTCATTCACGAGGACCCCTCCGCTGCCATACTTCTTCAATTATATCATTCTGGAGTCGAATATGAGCTTGTTTTTGGCGCATGTCGGCAAATGCACGGACTCGCTCGACCTCGTCATGGGGTATACTCATACGTACATTGTCGGTGGCAACGCCGTGGCTTAGACCCACGGCATCAGCATCAGCATTGGCCCAATCCGTCAGTGCTGGACCTTCATCTTCGACAATCATGTTATGCATGATAATACATGCGTACATGATATCGGCGATGCTCTCAGCATACCACAACCGTGATGGACCCTTCACTGCCGCCAATCGACTCTGGAGCACACCAAATGTCCACTCCACATCCTTGCGCGCTGCCTCCTGACTACCCGCAAAATATACCTTCTTTTCTTCTGTTGGGCATCTGATCGTCTTCACAAATACGGGTCACGTAGGGTATATCCCATCAGCCAAATAATAGCTCATGTTGTGCTGGTTGCCGTTGGCGATGAAATTGACGGCCGGGCTGACGCCCATGCACTGGTCGTTGAAAAGGGGCGACGACTGGAGGACGTTGATGTCGTTGTTCGACCCGGCTACTCCAAAATAGGCATGTCAAATCCATAACCGGTAGTCAGCTACCGCATCAAGGATCATCGTGGGATTCTTGCCCTTGAAACCCGTAGTGTACATCCCTTTCCAGGCAGCAGGGCAGTTCTTCCACTCTCAATGCATACAATCTATGTTGCCTAGCATCCTCGGAAACCCGTGCTGAGTCCCGTGCATATCCACCAGGGCCTGACAATCTTCGGGGGTAGGCTTCCGAAGATACCTATCCCCGAATATCTCCCTAACGCCCTGACAAAAATACTTAAGGCAATCGCGGACAGTCGTCTCGCCGATGTGGAGGTACTCATCGAACATGTCGGTCGTGCCTCCGTATGCCAGCTGTCTCATTGCGGCAGTGAACTTCTGAATCGGCGTGTGGTCGGGTTTACCAACCGCATCCTCCCGCACCCAGAAATACCCGTATCGACGCTCTAAAGTGTCACGATACGTAGAAAGAGCAGACGATGCATCCTAAAACGTCTCCGGAACACGTTCTCCCCAAATCGTGGCTCCGGAGCGAAGTAATCCTCGTACAACCGACGGTGTGCAGCGAGAGGGTCCCGGGGTACTATAGATCGACGATGGATGACTCGAGGTACCGCTAGAGCCAAGGCCGCTTGTATCTCCCTCTCCGCTGCCTCCCGCACACGTGCATAAATTCGCCTCATAATGTCATTATACCCCCCACCACTACCACCCGCACCAAAACCACTACCACTACCAGTCATTCTGGATATATAAAAGAAACGTAGAGAGAGAGAGATAGATACTCGTTAATACAAGTGGTGCGAATGAAATGAAATTCAACGAGCCGTATTCATAGAATTTTCGAAAAAAAAATATAAAATAATCGGGACGTCCGTGCGGACGTCCGTGGGGTCAACGCAATGGCGGACGTCCGCAAGGAAGTCGCGACGGACGTCCCCGGAACGCAGCGGAACTCCGGTGTCATGAGCGGACGTCCGTATCCGCGTTACCTTTGCACAATGGCGGACGTCCGCCGGGACGGACACCATTGCGGATGCTCTAAAGTAAATAATAGAATAATGCATTCTCTTCTATATTATTTTCTCTCCTACTTTACTTTATCTTTACTTTAACTATTTATTATTATTTTCACAAAACCACGGCTAAAAAGAAATCAATCACTTGAGTTGGGACAGAGGGAGTATTAAATTTTGGATTTTAAAGAATTTTTCAGATGATTCTTACAAAATAGAAATATTTTTTTAGTCTATTTTTTAAAAGTAAATTTTTTAATTTTAAAAAAATTATTTGAAGGTGAAATTCATTTTTTACTAAAATACATTTTTTAAGACATTTTTGTACTCCACATCTTCTCTCTTCTCACTTTCTTAAAAACTTAGGGCATTAGCAATGGGGCGCCCTAAGGCGCGCCCTATGGCGCGCCACGTCAGCAGTTTTATCCTCCTACCTCCCCACCTGCAGTGGGGCGCCCTAAGGCGCGCCCTAAGGCGCGCCCTATGGCGCGCCACATCATCATTTTATTTATTTGTTTAATTGATTTAAATGTTTTCAACTAACAATTAATAACGAGTAAATAAAAAGGTCGAAATAACAAACGGGGACACATTAATAAAAAAAGAAGTAAATAAAAAGGCGCGCCCTACGGCGCGCCTCTGGTTGTTCGCGAATATCGGATCTTCCGATATATCTACCCAACACCGGGCCAAAATGAGAGTTTCCTCGTCGGTGTAGTTTGTACGACCGGGGGCGTACTCATCGCAATCACCGGGAGGCGGCAACTTCTGCGCCCGCTGCCGGTTCCGCTTCTTTTTGGCTGGGGCGGAAGCGGTCGCGGCGGGGTCGGGATCGGCCGCTGCGGCGTCACGTCGGGAGGGGGCGACTGGTCGGGTTGGAGACGGCTCCATGTCCGACAACCCATACGAGTCCGTACTGAAATCGGGATCGTATTGGGCGTTGGTGTCGAACGAACGATATTGGCCGGGTTCTGTACCCGGCCAACGCGCATCTCCACTAAACATAGGACTATTTGGACTTGAAGCCATTTCGTAGTAATTATGTAAATGTAAGTTTCGAAAGTGAAATTGTGAAATGAAATGTAAAACGAATGAACTCTATTTATAAAACAACCAAACCGCGTGCCATCGTCCGCGACCTATCGTCCGTGTACGCCACAATGGGGAGGACGATGGCGCGCCCGATGCCTATCGTCCGCAGCCATCGTCCGTGTACGCCACAATGGGGCGGACGATGGCGCGGACGATAGGCATCGGGCGCGCCATCCTCCGCGCCCTTAGTATCGGCCGCGACGATCGTCCGCGACCTATCGTCCGTATCCGCAATGGGCGCGGACGATCGATGGCGCGGACGATGCGCGCCATCGGGCGTGCCATCGTCCGCCCATTGCGGATGGCCTTAATCTCTCTCTTTTTGTTTGTTTGTATTTTTTCTTCTCTAACTTAATTTTAGTTTCTGTGCATTTTTGCGTATGATAAACTTAATTTACATCTTAAATAACTAGTCCCGTAGACCGTGGTCCGAATAATAAAATGACTACGGAAATAGTTTATGGTTAAACGATTTTAGCTTTGGAATGATTCAGATTACATGCCATCTGCATGAAGCTTAAGTTCTAAATTTGAGTAATCTACTTAACGAAAAAGAAAAGGCACCTTTAACATGTCAAAATAGAACATTTTCTCGTTTGCAAAGGGAATAATAAATACTCCTACTAACTCACAAAATTTGAAATAACTCATAAGCTTTCCAATTTATAGGAAAATCGCATATAATGAATTTTGTTAACAATAGATTTTTTGTAAAGAATAATTAAAGAAATCTATTTTCCACAGTATCCATTTCGTTCATAAAATTATGAACACTTTCCTTTTGTCCATTCTAGAAAAATAGCAGTACTCCTTATTTTTCTACTTTGACACTAGTCATAATAAATTACTATTAATCACTTTCTCCATCTACAATACAAATAACACCAATTTTTTTAAAGAGCGGAAGATAAAGGTTAGTTAATGTTTAGTTGGGAATTAGTGACACGTAATGTCTCTGTAATTATCCCATAAAACCTGAAATTGTGAATATTTATACCCATAAAACCAGAAAATTATTCATAGCCTATATGTGTAGAGAGAGAAGGAAGTGGCAGCTTGAGTCTCTTCCATTAAAGGCTTAAGCTCGGTAAATACTGTGCTCCACACTCATATTTCCATTCCACGCGCATTCTCACTCGGTTTATTGACTTTTCTAGATCAATTCATCACTACAATTGGAGCGTGAGGCGTTTGATCCAGGGTTTGACATGCGGAGGGGCCACCATGGCTGAATCACCACCATCAACCTCTGAAAAACCCCCAATCCAGAAGGTAGTGTTAGGGTTTTTGCTCGAAGACACGCCTCTATCCGATCCGATCAATCCCGAGCCCGAAATTCCTGAAAATGCCCCTGGTGGAGGGAGTGATCCGCCGAAGTCGGCGCCAGAGGAGGTGATCGGTGAAACCGCCGCCCTCGATGAAGAGATAGAATTTCTAAATGCAATTGAGAGAGAGCTGTCTGAGCTTACTATCCAGCAGGCTCACATCGAGGGGGTTAGCGAGAGATTGGTGAGCATCGACGAGGAGGAAGGGGGTGATGTGGGAAAACAAAAGGATGGCAACGATTCGGAGAGTTTCGAATATGGAAATGAGATTGGTGAAGGTGATGTGGATAAGGAGGGTAATGCAGCTGTTAATTTTGGTGATGGAGCGTCCAAGTTAGGGAGATTTAATCAGAACAATAGCCGAAGGAGGATTAACTATCCTATGAGGCCTGATGCAGAGGATTGCTCCTTTTACATGAAATTCGGGTCGTGTAAATTTGGGTTGAATTGCAAGTTTAATCATCCTCCTAGGAGAAAGAACCCGGTCTGTTTGTGTAGTTGGATTAGACTTGATCATGCTAATAATGTTTAATGTACCGTTCATTATATTGTTCATCGTCGGTATTTTTAATCATAAAAATGTTTGCTTTTTGCAGAATATTAAGGAGAGAACAAATCACAGGGAAGAGAACTCGGGGAGGGGAGGTCAGACTGAGTGCAAGGTTATTAAAAGTTATTCTTTTCCTTTTTTACTTTTGTGGAAATGCTTTATTTGCTTTTTCAAGTGGATATGATCTTAATTCTTGATAGGGCCCATGTAAATTTGATTTCTTTAGTATGTTCCTGATTACTTCTTGCTACTTGGACACTAGAAGTAGTGTGGATAGTCTGAGTCTTTTCATCTTGCTACCAAGACAAAGCTCTTTTTCAAATAATATCCTGCATCAGGTTTGGTTCATATATAATCGGAATTCGAACATAAATCTTTCTCTTAGCCATTATCTATTCTCTTCCCTGATGCATGAGGCTTTATATTGATGATACATTTTTTTTGGTCCTTTACACACGGGTTGAGTTTTCCCTGTGATTTGTTATCTGATGTGTCAGTTTATTTGTATGTAATGCAGTATTATCTGACACCAGCGGGTTGCAAATATGGAAAGGACTGTAAATACTCTCATGGTTCAGACAGAAGCTCCACAAGCCAAACACCAGAGTTCAACTTCTTAGGGTTGCCAATTCGAATTGTATGACTCTTCTGCAAAATTTGAAGTTTTCTTCATGCATATTTGGATTTTGTTCCCTTAATCTAGGCTTTGGTTTGATTTAAATGAATTAGTGGCATTTGATTGGTTCATATATATATATATATATATATATATATATATATATTCTGGATGAATAGGGAATGCAGCTAATTAACGCTGAAAATGCTGAGTTTCGTTAAATTAGGCTCTTGAAAAATTAGAGTTTGCTGTTAGTTCCAAGTAGCTATACACGGGGAAAAAATCGACTGTCATATCTAGTTGCGATGCTATGGAGAACTTTAAATAATATCCAAAGCAAAGTTTGACTAGTTTCTTTGGTTCGACTCATTCTGTTGGTAATAATAAATTATAATCTTCATTACAGGGAGAAAAGGAGTGTCCCTACTACATGCGCACTGGGTCCTGCAAATATGGATTGAATTGCAGATTTCATCATCCTGAACCAGTCACTGTTGGTGGTGATTCCTCTTCTGGATATGGAAATGGGGGTTCCTTTCCATCACAATTTGTTTCCTCATCATCTCCCACTTCATGGTCTTCACCAAGAGCATTTAATGAGAATTCTCCATTCGTACCAGTTATGTTTCCACCATCCCCAGGTGCTCCTACTTCAAAGCAGGATTGGAATGGGTACCAGGTAATTTTTGCTTACCATCCTACGGCATGGTTCAGTAGTTTGGTATACGTCTTCTCTTTTCTTTAAACCTTGCGCAGATACTATTTTCAGATAACCACCCACTACTTTTGTTTGAATTATTTGGTAAGATATTTACTATTTAGATGATAGTGTAAAATTTGCAGTTCTTGTCAAGGTCAGGGAGTGTAAAACTCTCTGTTACTGTGTCTGTCGTGGATGTGTTCTTTAAACAAACAAAGTAATCACTCCTTCTTTTCATTAAACAAGTGGTACTTGGTTCTTAACTGACCTCATTAATTTCTAAAAGAAGGCCTGTTTCTTGGATAGTCGAAGTCATGTATGGAATATTATTGTTGCTCTTTGGTGAATTGCTGCTGGAAACATTTGAGGTAGGTGGGATTGATATTCCCAATGCTACTTAGTTCTATCAGCAAGAGTTTAGTAAATAGTGTATTCTACCTCATTAAGGAGTTATGAATATTATCCGGATGTCCTTTTATAAGCGATAATTTATGCGAAAGTTGGGAATCTGTTGTGTTGCCTTCATTCCTCGTAGATATGCATACTCTGGCTGGTCTGCTTTTGTATCTGTTATTGTGCCATAACGCTCTAGCAAATGAGTGGCTTCACTTAGCTCCAAAAAAAGGCCAAGTTGCTGTATTTAGCAAAGTAGAGATCGTCAAGAATAAAAGTCTGGTCTATGTTGTTTGTTATAATTTTTGGTTAGCTTTTAAAGTCACCATGGTGGGCCATTTGTGGAATCTAGAAATTGTACTAGCTAAATGGAAACGATATAGTTTTAGTTCTGCTTGATCTAGTTTGGTTAGTTAGTTTCAATATATATATATATACCAGTATTTTTTTTAATTAAGAATTGAGTATATAAAAGTGATGTAAGTTAATTTATGAGTAGTATGAAAGTCTACCGGAAAGTAGGTTTGGTTCACAAATAACCAGAATTGCTATCGATATGTTTTGTTATTTGTGTTTCTCCTATGATTTCTAATTTCCTTATTGTTGAAGTGAAACAAGATAGCTATTCCATTTGCTAATAGTACTAGTACATGGTTAGTTACTTAGTTTGGTAGAATATGGCAATATGCTATACACAAGTGAGTGTTCCTAGTGTCTGGAATGTAGTCAGCAAAATAGGGAAAAACAAAATGAATATGTTTAGATAGTACTACATAGTGGAAATACAGTTCTTGTGGTTGATTCATTGGTGAAGTATACATAGTCTAGTTGTCTTTCACGGTCTCAGTAAACACTAAGCTCATGCTTATAAGCCTATTGTAAAGGTTGATGGATGAGTTTGAAACTTAAGCATTGTGTCAGATTTCTTTACTTTGATTATTTTGTTAATTTGGGTCACCTGGATTTCAGTGAAAATAACTTCTGAGTTAGATCTGAAAATAATTTTAACTGAAGAGTGAGGTAAAAGATTAAAGCAGTATTTGTCGATGTAAAATAGAGGGGCCATTTGTTAGATGAAAAGTTAATTAATGATTCTTTAATAAATGGTCTTAACTTAGGAGTTCACTCCACAATATTATGAATTATAGATAAAGATTAGATGGTATATGTTGTCTCTCCTAATCTCTCCCCTGAAGGTGATAGGATTATTGTCTGTGATTGTGTGTGGTGGCCTGTTGGTTTATTTTAAAGTTTTATAGCTTATCCGTATGATGCCCCCTTTAGCTCTGTCTTATCTGCTTCCATTTCATTCTTGATTTGTTTGAGGCTGCAACCTACTCCGCATCTGAGGGCCTGCCAACACCCCCAGCCTTTGCCCTGAACAATCTACCAGCTGAGATAAACTTCCCCATGCGTCATCAGCCTGATATTCTAGTTGAAGAATATCCAGAGCGTCCTGGTGAACCAGAATGCAGTTTCTTCGTAAAAACTGGCGACTGCAAATTCCGATCAAATTGCAAATTTCATCACCCAAAAAGCCGTGTGTTCAAGGGAAAACCAAACACTTACACTCTCAGCGACAAAGGCTTGCCCCTTAGACCTGTAAGATTTTGTATATTTCATTGAATTTTTCATTTAGCACAGACAAGCAAAGCTTTCTTGTGCCTTTAACGACCATCATCCAAGAAGAAAAATCGAAGTTTGGTTTTGTTAGAAGCATCTTTCTCATAATCCGGAGCTTGCTGATAGTATCATTATCTGAAATACTTTTGATTGCACTTGTTAACAATGCAGGATCAGCCCATCTGCACGCACTATCACCGCTACGGGATTTGCAAGTACGGACCAGCTTGTAAATATGATCACCCATCAAACTTTGCCATCTTGCCGACTCCCTTTGAGCAACCGGCTGTAATGCTGGAGCAAGGAAATGAAAGCTTAGAAGCTTGAGCCTAACTTAGAGAACTATCCACTCTTTTTGTCACGTCTTAATTTACTCCTTTCATGTCACACTAGATTTTAAACTTTGGACATGCAACTTCTGCTTGACTCTGTTATTACCTAGATACAGTTTTGTAGTGACCACCAACACTTCATATTTGATCTTGGTTCTGACTTTTACTATGAACAGAATAACTTTGCACCTTGTGTCTTATCTTAGCCTTGTGATATTATGAACCAACCCCAAGTACGCTAAATGTTGGCGGTTAATGATGAGTTGGCCTGAATCCAAAAGATATGAAAGATGTTGCTGAAACGGGAAATGTAGATTTTGTTGTCTGAATAACCCGATAAAATTATAGCCTGAAATTCAATAAATGGTAAGTAGGTTTTAAATTTCACCAACTTATTTCGTTCATGTTTTATTATAAAATTAATATACATAAAAAAGGTTCATATTCCACTAACTTATTCAAAGCACTTTTATTTACCTTTTTTAAAACCCATCCTGAAACCAGATAAGACTCTTGTTAGGGGACGTAGGAAGTATTACCATAGTTTAAGAACATGTAATATTTGAGAAAGAAGATACTCCTATTTCAGCTAAGTTGATACATTTATTTTTTATAATTATTTTGAAAAAATACTACTCCCTTTGTCCCGGCTAAGATGACACATTTATTAGCCGGCACAGGATTTTAAGAGTTATTGGTTAAAATGTTTAATTGGAGAGAGAAAATGTGGGTGTAAGTATTAAAATAGAGAGAGAAAGAAATATGAATATTTTAATAGGAGTAAGAAAAAAGTGGTTTGATGTATTAATTCGAGAGAGAAAGTTTTCAAAAAATGAAATGTGTCATCTTAGTTGGGATAAACTAAAAAGGAAATCATGCCATCATAAAAAAAAAAAAAAAAAAGAAGAAAAAAAAAGAAGAAAAAAAAAAAAAAAAAAACTGAGACGGAGGAAGTAATAAATAGTGTTGGCTAGGATAGACCAAGTATATTTTTTCTTAAACAATCTTTGATTAAATCAAATGCTATAGAAAGAGTGGCATATAGCATAAAATTTGATTCCTAAGTCAGAGTCAAATGATACTAGTCTCTCCATTCTGTAATAAGAGTCATGTGAGCACGAATTTTAAAAATGTAAATAATAGTGGGTTGATAAAGTTAGTGGAATATGATATCTATTTTTTATATTGATTTTACAATAAAATAGGAGTGAAGTGAGTTAATAGAATGTGAGACTTATTTATTATTTGGTAAAAGTGAAATATGACTCTTATTATGAAACAGATGAGTATTCTATTATATAAAAGTACTAGTTCAATATGATTAAATTTATAATTACTCCAAGCTCATGACATATAATGATCTCGATTTCTAATATATGTAATCCACTCAAGATTTATTACGCTGCATTTTTTATTTTTATTTGAGGGAAAACATTTGATTTGAGTTTTGACACCCAAATTTTAAGAAGCGCCCAAATGAACTATCTACTACTACTACTTTTTACTTTTTACCCCAATTTAAGATTTTAGTGACTACAGCTACTCCCCATTTCAATCCACCCGTCACCGGCGCAGGCAGAACATCCCAGAAGTCGTCGCGACACCGCCGGCAAACGGTGATTCTGTTGAGATTTTTGTTTTACTTTCCAACTTCGCTGTGATAAAAGCACGGTGTTATCGTAGCTAACAATTTAACAATGTGCTGTATAACAGATTAGTTTAAGAAGAAGATGGTTTCAAGAGGCATAGCATGTGTTGACTGCACCATCAAATGCGAGAGATCTCACGGGAAGCAGCCAAGAATTATCGACCGATTCTTTAAAATCATGTTCGGCAAAGACTGCTCACAATTTCTGGTACTAACACACACGCACACTTACGTCTCTCTTTCATTTTTCTTTTCTTTTTTTTTTTGCTTCTGGTTATTCTGTTTCGCCTTTTTTTTTCTAGTATATTAACATGTCCCTTTCAGTTTGATTCCGTTTTGAGAAATGTAAAATCAAAGTGGAAGGATAAAATTATTGAAGTTTGAGTACGATTTTAGGAAAAAGAAAGTGCGATTTTAGATGACAGAAAAGAAAGTAAGTGGAAAAAATAATTGAAGCTTGAGCTCTACTTTTATACTCACTCTATCCCATTTAGTGGATCATTTCTTTTTTCAGCGCAAGATTTTATTGGTGTTGTTTTGTGTGTTTAGTGGAGAGAATAAATTACTCCATTAATTTTGTGGAACATGAAACATTCTAAAATGGAGAAGTGTATCATTCCAAACTGGGACTGAGGGTATTAAGGCTGTTATGTGATTCCTTTTTATATTATGCGCTTTTGTGAGTGTATTTTATTATGTTATGGTTTGTGTTCTCTGTAGAGAGAGAGCATCAATGATTATGTTTAAATATGTTCTATTGCACTCAGTTTAAATGTGAACTTACTTAGCACAATCAAATAAGTATATTTCTCATTGCGTTGGTTCTACTTTTACCCCTGCATGGCTGGTTTAAATTAGTTGTGGTCTTGTGGATCTTGCATGTGACTATTACATTTTTATGCTGATGGCTATCTCATGTTAAAAGTATCTCCCTTAATCCCATTGTCCATTTAGCTTATCAGCAAAAACCCTGAGTATCTATCAATTTGTATGCTGCTTGGCTTCAATATGTTAGAGCACGGGGAAATAGCAAAGATTACATATTGACATGTATCTACAAAGAGCTTATCTTCAGTCTTGAGCTTTTCCAAAAATACATTCTTTAAATTCTATAAACCAATAAAGAACTCCAAAAATTTAAATTTATTGGCCATTTGCACCAGTCAAATTCTTGGTGTAATGGGAGTCTTAATTTGAAGGTATAGACTTTTATTTGGCCCAGCACAAACTGTAGGTGCATTTGAGAATCACTGCAGACTTAAAGGGCTTTTATGCTCTGTATCTCAAATATTAATGATGCTAGTCTGGTCATGTGATCACATTTAAAAGGTTGCATGTTAGAGAACTGTGCCTACGGTGCTATGCAAGATACTTTTGCCATGTCCATGCCTATCCCACACAGATTAAAATCTGTGAACCTTTTGGAGATAAAAAGGATTATTTTGCACGCGATTTCCTTTTTTGTACTGCCCATATGGGCTTTATCTTGCATTTTGAATGTGAGCCTTCTGTTGAAATGAACAAATAAATTTCTTACCATTGTGCAGTACTTGCCTCCGGGGTCTGCAAATATAATGAAGCACTTGACTAATAAGGAAACTCAAATTGTGGATGTAAATGGCCAGAAATGGTCTGTATCACTTTCCCTTGTCAAAGGCTCCCTTGCATTTAAAAGGGGTTGGCAAAAGTTTTTTCGAGACCACGGTCTTAAAGCTGGAGAACTCTTGGTATTTGAGTACTATGGGGAAAGTGATTTTATTGTTCACATCTATGGAACAAGCGCCCGTGAGAGAACAAACTTCAATTATAACATGGCTCGCCGGGGCAAAACACGTGGAAGAGAACCTGGAACAGCTTCAGAAGATGAATCATGTGATATAGTTGGTGTAAATAACATGGCTCGCCGGGGCAAAAAACGTGGAAGAAACTCTGGAACAACTTCAGAAGATGAATCATGTGATATAGTTGGTGTAAATACGAGCAATGAATCCATCTCGATATCTGGAGATGAATTTCAAAACCGTAAAGCCAAGCATGTGGTTAAAAGTGCTGGCTTGGGGGTTTCAGAACTTCTTCCGATACCTGTGGATGCTGAGGATCCAATTTGTATGATCAACAAAAGTGATTGGTATCACGAACAAAATAGGAATTCCTTATATGACTTAAGCTTTGAGATGGAATACAAAACTTCAGATGCAAAGGAATGTGAGAGAGCTGTAATCACAACGTTAGACCATCATACTGAAACTGAACAGCATGATGCCAACTTAGATAATGCATCAGTCCCAAAATTATCCCCGTCTTATAATCAGGTTCTGGAACTGACCAACCCAGCTCAAGCGGAGCAGACTAAGACAAATGCAGAGAATGCTCAAGTGGCTGTGAACGAGGAAAATCTTATCACAAGTAAAAGTGGTGAACTTTCTAGTGACAAGTTGGTGAAAGCTTTGCATGCAAAAACAGCCCTTTCTCATACTGAAAATGGAAATGAGATTGAAAAGGTGGATGACACTCAAATAGCTTCGCATTCACATCAAGAGGGTGGCCAGTCTGGTGGTGCTTTCAAGAACAAGTTTTATGAGAAGACTTCCGATAACAGAAAAATGAAGAAGGGCGAGTTGGATAATGTTTGCAGTTTCCAAGATGGTAGGGCAACTTGTGCTTAGACTCAGGTTCATTCTGTTTTTAACATATTACTATTAATATGCAATTAATGTCTTATGATATTCTTCATTAACCAGTGATACCTGTTGCACTAGACAAAGCACAACCCATAAGCAAATCTCCTTTCGTAAACATTGCAAAAAGCGAACATGCTTCCGTCTCCAGTTCAACTGTCAAAAATCCATTAGGTTTGTCTTCTGGCTCCTTTACTAGAGAAATGAAGCATGTCTCATTTTATCAAGAGATGTCTTAAGTTGCATTTGTTGGTTTAATAACGGTATATACTGTACAGGACTACATGCTACTACTATTACGAAAGGAATCAAGATGGAAGACAAAGACAATGTGTTTCCTCAATTACCAAGTGATGGTGCGTTCTAGTCTTCTACATTCTAATTAAGTAATGTTGTTTTTCTGTGTATTTGCATATATGTTCTATGTGGTCTGTACATTTTTTTCCATGAGCTGCAGGAAAGGAGCCACCAATGACGTGGAACGAACCCCAGATGATTTCTCCAGTAGTAGTAAAAGCTGAACCTGATCTGCCGTATGAAACAGGCCAATTGGATACTACCAATCCCTTTTTATCGCCATTTACAGCTGATATAGAGAGCAAACTATACCTGGTATTCTGCTTTTTCATCCTTTCCTTTCGTATTGATTGTGGATCGCTATTAATATCCTATATGAATGCATCGATGACTAGGCCTAATCATGGCTTCTCCCCTGATTGCTCCTTATCATTAGCGCTAAATATAATTGATAGATGATGGTGAAAGATGACTATATTGGGTTGATCATATTTCTTAAATTACCACCTCTATAAAGCATTTATGATCCTTGAGGATAATTGCGGAAATCTCTCTTGGGATAGTATTTCTCTAAAAGGTTGGTTTAAAAATAGTTATAACTTGTGGTGTTCTGAACTGCATTTAACTCCCTTGGCATTTATTATCGTCTTACATAAACCTTGCATACCTCTGATCATAATATTTATGATGTGAAATACTCCCTATTTTTAGCATTGAAATTTGGCTTTGTACAAACAACAGAAATTTGCATAGACATTCCTACTCAAGTGATGTGCAAAATAAAGTTTTTACTGTGGTACTCTGTACTCACATCAGTTGCAATTTATCCGTGATAGTAAACCACTTATGCTGCGTTGTTGAAAACCACACCAAACTGCAGATTGAAATTAGATGGGTATTCAGCTCTGTTATATCTTCAATTTATTAATATCTGCATATTGCATTACCTCTTTGCCGTGTTTTATGTAGGAGCTGCCGGTAGCAATTACATTACCTCGAGGAAGATGGAGGACTCAGCCGAGATTTCATTCAAGGATGGTCCAGATGATTGTATATCTGAGAGACTCGGTACGAAGGATATGGCCAGTTGTCTACTGTGAATATGTTGGTGGTAGAGCATTAACTGTTAACTGGACTAACTTCTGCGAGCTAAACAACATTAAGCCTGGGGACAACTGCCGGTTTGAAGTTGAAGATAGTTCATTGTTTGTCTTTAGAGTCGACGTGACACATGGATCTGGTTGAATCCTCCCTCGCGATGCAGTCATGCAGAGCTTGTTGTGCAGCTAACTTAGCCTTTCGAAGTTGAAGTACTAGATGAAGCAATGCAGAGATCTTGTAGGCTTTTTGTAAATTTTTCTTAGTGCACCTGATTCCCTGAATTTTGGTGATGCTACTGTTTGGACTGATCCATACCTAGTAGTTGTGTAATGTGCATGCCTTTTTTCTACATTCGCTTTTTCTTTCTAGTATCATTTGTACTCTCTTTTAGTATTTGGAAGGAGATGATTAGACACAAGAGCTATGCATTTCTTTTCTTATTTCTCATGTTACTTTATTTTAGTTAAAAGCAAAAAGAAAATAGACGCATGAAATAACAATAAAAAGTTCTCGAAACATTTTTTGTTTAAAATGAAAATTGTAAAAAAATTGTTCTTTCGTGCATGTGTGAGGGCCCCATTATGGTTAACTTTCTCTTATTGTACTATATGTTCCTTTGCGGTTTTATTTTGGGAGGTCCATTATTATATTTATATGAGCGATTACATTTTAACAATATTTAGTAATTCCTTTATTCACATTTTATTATGTACTAAAATTAATATTCAACTCAATAATAGAGTGGATTTTGGGGAGTACTTTAATTTTCATGGGAAACAACGAAATGTGAGAGTCGGAAACTCGGAATGTGATGAATCGGCGAATTTTTGATGTTTGTAAATGCAGGAAATAAATGAAGATCAACACAGGGATTTTACGTGGTTCGATTTACTGATGTAAATCTACGTCCACGGGGAGAAATAGGGGCAGATTTGTATTGCTTGATCTGCGAATTACAGCTTACAACACTGGCCTGCTTTATGATATTCTCTCTAAAGAGCTTTTTAGAATTTTACCGAAGAAGTTATCTATCTGACCTAGGTTCTATTTATACAGTGAACCAAGATCGTGGCATGCAGCATTTATTAGGTAGTGGATGTCGTGGAGATCGTGGCGACCTTGCATGGGTCCACTATCCTGCATGAGTTAATGACTGCTTGACACCACTAAATAGATCGTCGGTGTAGTGGAGGTGGAAATCTTGCATGAGTCCACTATCTCCTAGTTCGGTCGAATACTGAGACCGAACTGCTGAATTATTGCCGAGCAGCTTTTGCCGATCTGAGAGTAGAGCTTGATGCCGACCTGAGAGCAGAGCTTGATGAGTTGGCTTTCACCGAGCTGTAGGCTGGGGCCGAACTCTTTGGTTGTGCCGAACTGAACTCTTTAGTCACGCCGGACTGATACTCTTTAGTCATGCCGAACTGATACTCTGTCTTGGGCTTTACTGCTGTTGGGCTTGTTTAGTACGTACTCCATCACTACCCCCCCCGAAAAGAGAAGTGAATCACTTCGGCATTCTGGATAAAAGTATGGGGTAAGTTGATGTTTGTCCACGGTCTCATGAAGTGAACTCTTCTTTGACCGGACTTGGTTTGTGTCCTAATTTGGCGAGTTTTATCGCTCGGATCGAACTTTCCGTTGTCCTAATTTGGGGATCGGACTTTCCCTTGTCCTAATTTGGGGATCGGACTTTCCCTTGTCCTAATTCGGCGAGTTTTATCGCGTGGATCGGACTTTCCCTAGTCCTAATTCAGGCAAGTTTTATCGCGAGAATTGGACTTTTGTTGCAGTTCGTTTCAGACGAAGTGCTTGTTTAAGCTGAATTGTGGTCTTGTATCCTCTTTAGAAGCTTTGACGCACAATCGTGGGCTTGTTGCAGCTCGTTTCAGACGAACTGCTTGTTTAAGCTGAATTGTGGTCTTGTATCTTCTGTAGAAGCTTTGACTTACAATCGTTGGCTTGTTGCAGCTCGTTTCGGACGAACTGCTTGTTTAAGCTGAATTGTAGTCTTGTATCTTCTGTAGAAGCTTTGACTCACAATCGTTTAGCTTGTATATGTTCTAAGAAGGGGATCAGCCTTCGAAGAACAAGATGCCTCAGTAACATTTGTAAGAGACGACACGCACAGAGACAGACGAAACAGACAGACAAAAACGCACAGAGACAAAAAAAGACCAAGTAAGCCAAATAAAGCACAGAGACAAAAAACGCACATAACCTTAGGACCGAACTAGACACAAGACAGACTGACCGGACTGTCTCTTACAAATGGAACTTTTTGAGGTTGGAAATGTGCCATGTTCGGGGTACCTGTTCTCCTGACATGTGAGCCAATTTGTAAGACCCTTTGCCGAGGACTTCTGACACCCGATACGGACCTTCCCATGTGGGTTCGAGCTTGCCCAGCTTTTCTGCTCGGCTTACTTCGTTGTTTCTCAGGACGAGATCTCCCACTTGAATTTGCAGCTTCTTCACCCTTTGGTTGTAATACCGGGCTACTTGCTCCTTGTACTTGGCTGCTTTTATGCATGCCAATTCTCTTCTTTCTTCGGCAAGATCTAGCTCGGCTCTCAGTCTGTCGTCATTCATTTCTGAGGAGAAATTTAGAGTTCGGGGACTGGGTACGCCGATCTCCACCGGAATCACAGCTTCAGTGCCGTATACCAGACTGTACGGAGTTTCACCGTTGGAGGTTGTGGGTGTAGTTCGGTAGTACCATAGGACTTGAGGGAGATTTTCTACCCATTGTCCTTTGGCTTGTTCTAACCGAGCTTTTAACCCTTTCACCAGGATACGATTTGTTACCTCCGTTTGTCCGTTTGCTTGTGGATGAGAGACCGAAGTGAACCGCTGTTGAATATTCAGCTCTTGGCACCAATTCTTGAACGTCTTGTCGGTGAACTGAGTCCCGTTATCCGAGATGAGGATGTGGGGTATGCCAAATCGGCACACTATGTTCTTCCAGACGAAATCCAATGCCTTCGAACTCGTTATCGTAGCTAATGGTTCAGCTTCCACCCACTTCGTAAAGTAGTCCACGGCAACGATTAGGAATTTCATTTGCCGAGGAGCTTGAGGAAGTGGTCCCACTATGTCTATGCCCCATTGCATGAAAGGCCAAGGGCTCTGCATAATGGATAGATCGGTTTGCGGCATCCTTGGGATATTTGCATGGATTTGGCACTTCGGGCAGGTCTTGACGAGCTGCACTGCTTCTTGTACCAAGGTTGGCCAATAATATCCCCATCTTAGAACTTTTTTAGCTAAAGCTCTAGCTCCGATGTGGCTGCCGCACGATCCTTCATGAACTTCTCTGAGGATGTAGTCCGTCTCTTCTGGTCCTACGCACCGCAATAACGGCTGGAGGTAAGACTTTCTAAAGAGGACTCCTTCATGAAGTTCGTACCGAAGTGCTCGGCACGTGATCTTCCGAGCTTCTCTCTTATCCTCGGGCAATTGTCCTTGATCCAGATACTGCAAGATCGGCGTCATCCAGTTCGGCGAGCTGGATACTGAATGCACCTCGGCTTCATCAATGCTTCGATGCATTAATTCTTCCGCCTTTGAGCTCGGATCTGAGGCCAACTTACTTAAGGTATCTGCTCGGCTATTTTCCGCTCTGGGAACGCGGATTATCCGAAAATAGGAGAAACTTCGGCTGATGCTTTGCGCTTTGTCCAAATACTTCTTCATTCTCTCGTCACGAGCTTCACTTGTACTCAACATGTGATTTACTATGACTTGTGAATCACAATGGACTTTGAGAGATTTGACGAGCAGACTTTGCGCTAACTGGAGTCCGGCAAGGAGGGCTTCGTACTCGGCTTCATTATTAGTAGTGGGGAATAGGAACCGAAGTGAGTAGGTTACCTCGTGTCCGTCGGGAGCGACGAGTAAAATACCAGCTCCACTTCCCATCTTGTTTGAAGCTCCATCTACGAATCCGCTCCAGCAGTCTGGCGGCTCTACTTCGGATTTCAAGGGCTGTGCTAGTTCGGTATTGGCAGACTTTTTCTGTTCGGCAATGACAGGGATTGCTTGATCGAACTTGGCCTCTGTAAGAAAATCTGCCAAGGCTTGTCCCTTGATGGCTTTCCGAGGTAGGTACTCGATTGAGTGTTCTCCCAGCTCTATGGCCCATTTGGCGATTCTGCCTGATGCTTCTGGCTTGGTCAAAACTTGCCGAAGAGGCAGATCGGTTAAGACGCATACCTTGTGAGCATAGAAGTATGGCCGCAGTCTCCTTGCTGCATTTACTAACGCCAGAGCAATTTTTTCCAGAGGTTGATACCTTGTTTCTGGACCTCTTAATGCTCGGCTTGTAAAGTAGATGGGAAGCTGCTTTAGGCCTTCTTCTCGTACAAGCACCGCGCTGATGGTTTGATCTGATGCCGCTAAGTATAAGAATATTACTTCGGCTTCGGTTGGAGCAGAGAGAATAGGAAGCTCGGCTAGATAACTTTTGAGCTCGTCAAAGGCCTTTTTCTGCTCGGCTCCCCACTCGAACTTTGGTGCCTTTTTCAACACCTTGAAGAATGGCAGTTGCTTTTCGGCTGCTTGGGAAAGGAATCGATTCAGTGCGGCTAGACATCCGGTTAGCCTTTGCACGTCATGTATGGACTTCGGCATTGCCATGTGCTGAACGACTTGAACTTTTGAGGGATTTGCCTTGAGTCCGTCCTTTGAAACCCAACAACCCAGAAACTTTCCCGAATCTACCAAAAAGGTACATTTTTGGGGGTTGAGTTTGAGGTTGGCTTTTCGGAGCACGTTGAGAGTGGATTTGAGGTTGTCTTCGTACTCCGAAGTGCTTTTGCTTTTGACAACTATGTCGTCGACATACACTTCAACCTGTTTCCCGATTAGGTGCCGAAAAAGCTTGTCTACCATCCTTTGATAAGTGGCTCCGGCATTCTTTAAACCGAATGGCATCTTTTTATAAGCGAAAATGCCGAAATCGGTAATAAAAGCTGTTTTCGGAGCGTCACTCTCATCCATCAACACTTGGTGATATCCTTTGTATAAATCAAGAAAACAGAAAATTTCGAAGCCGATCAAAGCTTCTACTTTTTTATCTATATTCGGAAGGGGATAGCAATCTTTTGGACAGTGCTTGTTTAGATCGGTAAAATCTATGCACATCCGCCATCCTCCTCCTTTTTTCTTGATCATCACAGGATTGGCCACCCAAGAAGGATATTTCACCTCGAATAGTACATCCGCTTTTAGTAATTGGCGGACTTCGTCATGGATGACTTGGCTTCTTTCTGCCGCAAAGAGTCTTTGCTTCTGTTTTACTGGCCGGATTGAAGGATCAATATTTAACCGATGAGTGATTACCTCGGGGGGCACTCCGGTCATGTCCAACGGAGACCATGCAAAGACATCTTTGTACTCCTTGAGGAGCTGAATGGTCTTTTCCCGGAGTAGAGGCGTTCCTGCGAAGCCGACGTTGACCGTTCTGGATGGATCATCTTCGTATAACTGAACGGTCATTGAGTTCGGCTCTGAAGTGACTTCGGTCATCTCGCTTGCCTCCGACTCCGGTTGCTGTGATTGCTATGCTTGATGGTGCCGAACTGATTGCTCGGCACTTTTAAGCGCAATCTGCAGACATTCTTTTGCTCTCTTTTGATCACCTCGGATGACCGCTATCCCACCTTTAGTGGGGATCTTGATGGTGAGGTGATAAGTAGAGCAAACGGCCCGAACTGTGTTGAGCCAGTCCCTCCCCAGGATGACGTTGTACGGAGACCGAGCTTTCACCACAAAGAACTCGATCATCGTATTGGAGCTTGTAGGCGCTTTTCCCACCGTGATCGGAAGGCTGATAATACCTTCAGGGCGGGTGTCCTCCTGGGCGAAACTTTTCAGAGGAAGTGGAGCCGGACTGAGCCGAGCTGGATCCACTTCCATTTTATCGAAACATTCTTTAAAAAGAATGCTGACTGACGCTCCTGTATCCACAAATACTCTGTGGACCAGTTTGTTTGCCACCCCGGCTTGAATGACAATAGCGTCTTGGTGAGGAGAGATGGCTGGGACGGGATCAGCATCTGAAAATGTAATCACTTCGTCTTTCTTCAGCCTTTTATGTGTTGGTTCCTCTTGATTGGAACCTCTGCGTTCTGCTTTTAGGGACGACTTAGTCTTCCCGGCAGGGAGAGCATCAATAGTCAGGATTACTCCATCATATTGCGGCTCGTCGTCGTCTTCGGGATCCTCATGCCTTTTCGGATCCTGAGGATTGCAGTTCGCCCCTCTCTGCTTTTTGTTCTTTTTCGGCTGCTTGCTTTGGTATTTTTTTAACGTTCCTGTTTTCACAAGAACATCAATACCTGCAGCCAAATCTCGGCACTCCTCGGTATCGTGACCGTGGGTGTGATGGAAGGAGCAATATTGATCCTGAGGTCGCCGCGCGGCTGATTTCGTCATCCGCTTTGGTCTTTCGAACATATCGGAATGTAGTTCGAAAATTTCCGCTCTTGACTTGTTCAGCGGTACGAACTGAGCGGGCGGCTTCTCGGGGTTGAGACGTGGTCCCAATCTGCCTTGTACCGGTGCCCTTTGAATTCTTTCAAAAGGAGTTCGGCGAGGAAGCCTCTGATCGCTATGATCGGGCTTCTTTTCGTCTCCTCGGGATGAGCTGTCTAAAGACCGTTTTCGACGGTCTGCCTCATCCGCACGGGAAAACTGGTCCGCAATGTCCCACATTTCTTGAGCTGTTTGCGGACCGCACTCCACGAGCTTTCTGTAGAGAGCTCCGGGCAGGATTCCATTTTGGAATGCCGAAATGACAAGTAGATCATTGAGATTATCTACTTGTAGGCATTCTTTATGGAATCTCGTCAGGAAGTCGCTGATCTTTTCGTCGCGACCTTGACGTATAGAAAGCAGCTGAGCCGAAGTGATCCGGGCTTCTGCTTTCTGAAAGAACCTCCTGTGGAAAGCATCCATTAGATCTCGGTAGGATCTAATGCTGCCTTGAGGAAGGCTGTCGAACCACCTTCTGGCGTTCCCGATGAGCAGCTCGGGGAACAGTTTGCACATATGGACCTCATTGAGACCCTGGTTCGCCATATTATATTGATAGCGTCCCAAGAAGTCATGAGGATCCTCTAGCCCGTCATAAGTCATTGACGGTGTCCGGTAGTTCCGCGGCAAAGGAGTTCGGGTGATGTCGTCCGAGAACGGAGTCTTTAATGCTCCGTACATGGCGAACCCGACATCTCTTCGGTACGGAGGAGATGGAGTTCTCCTGTGGTTCCGGTACCGAGGAGGAGCAGGAGCATGTTGAGGTTGAGGATTCTTTCTCCTGGAAGACACGTCACTACTGCGGTAGTGACTTTCATGTCTGGATGAGGAGGGAGAATCCGCCGTTGTCTTCTCCGGCTGTTGGCTCTTCTGCAGGAAGGTTAAGAACTCCTCCTGCTTCTCGGCCAAGAACAGCTTGACAGCTTCATTTAAATTGGGCTGCTGGGAAGACTCGGTGCGATGACTCCTGGAGTGGCTTGCTCCTTCTTCGTGAGAACCGGAGGTAGATGTCTCCCGAGGCCGTTTTTCAGACCTGCGAGCTGGACTAGCTTCCTCACGGTTATCACGAACGGTATTATGAGTGTTATGTGATCTGGTATGCATTTTTTGGGGTGGAAAAGGGTCAAAAATTCGCTTTATCACAAATTTTGTTCTCTGCTTCCCACAGACGGCGCCAGTGATGAATCGGCGAATTTTTGATGTTTGTAAATGCAGGAAATAAATGAAGATCAACACAGGGATTTTACGTGGTTCGATTTACTGATGTAAATCTACGTCCACGGGGAGAAATAGGGGCAGATTTGTATTGCTTGATCTGCGAATTACAGCTTACAACACTGGCCTGCTTTATGATATTCTCTCTAAAGAGCTTTTTAGAATTTTACCGAAGAAGTTATCTATCTGACCTAGGTTCTATTTATACAGTGAACCAAGATCGTGGCATGCAGCATTTATTAGGTAGTGGATGTCGTGGAGATCGTGGCGACCTTGCATGGGTCCACTATCCTGCATGAGTTAATGACTGCTTGACACCACTAAATAGATCGTCGGTGTAGTGGAGGTGGAAATCTTGCATGAGTCCACTATCTCCTAGTTCGGTCGAATACTGAGACCGAACTGCTGAATTATTGCCGAGCAGCTTTTGCCGATCTGAGAGTAGAGCTTGATGCCGACCTGAGAGCAGAGCTTGATGAGTTGGCTTTCACCGAGCTGTAGGCTGGGGCCGAACTCTTTGGTTGTGCCGAACTGAACTCTTTAGTCACGCCGGACTGATACTCTTTAGTCATGCCGAACTGATACTCTGTCTTGGGCTTTACTGCTGTTGGGCTTGTTTAGTACGTACTCCATCAGAATGAATGGCGGTTTCCATGGTTGATCACATCTTCTGGGTTTCCCCTCACAATCCAACTGAAAGCAATCGACACTCAAAATCAAATCTTCCTCTCCTCCCCTGGAAAGACCCCTCAACTCTCTCGCTCAATTTGCTGCCCACAACTCCATTCAAACACCACCAAAATCAACAACTAAACCAGCAGTGCTGTCATCCTCTCTCGGTGGCTTTCCCCGCGCTCGCATTCTCCAACACCCTTTTCTTCGCTTCCAACGTTGCGTTGATCGTCGCCGAAGATGAGCACGAGGACAAGCTGATCGGCCGCTTCCGCCGCGAGGTTCTCAAGGCTGGCGTGCTCCAGGAGTGCAGGCGCCGCCGCTTTTTCGAGTGCAGCCAAGACAAGCGCAAGCGGAAGTCGCGCGAGGCGGCTCGTCGCAACCGGAAAAGGTTGGTTGTGTTGTGTGGATTGGATATATCAACCTTTTCTTTTCTTAATTATTTGCTTTCCGGTGATTCTCTGTTTCCGATTTCTTGTTTGACTTCATTGATTCAAGTGTTAAATTTCTTGATTTTGTTGGTTTTGTCGATCTAATATCGAACACTTCTTGATTTCTTTTTCATAAATTTGTTTGTGAGTTTTGTCAACCGACTTAGGTTTCATTTGGTGGCTAGAATTTCTGATTCTGATCCTAAAAACCGGTAAATGTCTCCGTTACCTTTTGATTATATTTAATTGACTGATACATATACGTTTACATGCCTCCATAGAGTAAGTGAGTAACTAATCAATTTTACAACCAAATTCTACTATGAGTAATTTTATATGCTTTGCTCAGTTTGATGGAGCATTCCTTTAATGTAACATCTATGATAAATCATAAAGTGTATCTCTTTTTAGATCATAAGATATATTCACATAAAGCTTATGACAGAAGAGGGGCTTTCACCTAATGTATACCAGTAATGCCTAATCTGGTAATGGCTGTTTAAGCATTTTAGGCTAAGAACTTTACATGATTAGTTTTGTTATTTATCGCTGGCTTTTAACTTCCCCTATGTATGTATTTAACTTCCCCTTATTTAGTTCACTCTGTATTGTTCGTCTTCGATATCTTGAATGCCATTAGTTCTTAAAAGACCCGATCTTGTCTGTGATCAGGCGGCCACAGCAGCCAAAGGCCAAAGCAGAGACTTCAAACAAGAAGACACAAGATACCAATGGCGACGATGATAACTGGGAGTTTTTTGACATAGATTTACCCTATTGTTGACTTCTACTCTGCAAATCAAAGGTGCAATGGCAGGGACCTCGCTGGTAACTACAACAACTGCGTTAACTAAAGGCATTATATGTTGATAACTTGTTTATGAAATCGAACAAATTCTACTATGAGAAAATGTACTTTGTTGGCGTCTTCGTTTCAAAGAGTTGAAATATGCTTGCTAACTCTTTGTGGCTGTAAAGTACAGATCTCTGATGTACTGTAATTTTCTTCATCACTCTGTGATTTTGCATGAACTCTTCATTTAACAAGATTACCATGTTTATGGCAAGTATTGCTTTATTTTTGCATAATTTCTATTCCAGCTGCATATTATATTTTCAGACGTGGAATGATCGCTCAGTTGGTGAGACGTATTGGTTAGAGTTTCGAGTCAGCAGTGGTTGATGGGGAACACCATTATTGTTCCTCTTACACAATAGAGAGGAAAAAAGAAGGAAGTTTAAGTAAGCTGCTTGTGGTTTATACTATGCCGAATGCATAGACGAAGAGTAAACTTTGTGGCGATCATTCGATAATCCATTCAGAAGAATCCAAATCTGCATTTTATTTTGATAATTTAACAACATAAACATGACTAATTCTTCATTACTTAATTTGCGCTAAAGAAGCTTCTTTCCGAGGTAGCTGACAGAACTATGATATCATTGCTACGTCATATTAATATATACTTATGTAGTTATATACCTATACACCTCTATAGCGGAATTGTAATCATATGCTAACGTGTTGATAAT
Source organism: Salvia splendens (assembly GCF_004379255.2). NCBI lineage: Eukaryota > Viridiplantae > Streptophyta > Magnoliopsida > Lamiales > Lamiaceae > Salvia > Salvia splendens. The sequence continues at coordinate 11,088,282 of NC_056041.1, forward strand.
ATATACGTTATGATTAAATTATGTCCATTAGGTTTCGAATTTAATGACTCAAATTAGTAGTTGTATTATCATCTAATTAAGAGAGTTTTTTTAGCCTAGTGCGATCGTGTTATCAAATGAGAACCACATAGATGATATGCCAATCTGATGGATATGTGATAGAAATCCATGAGTTCCATCTTAAAATCAATTGGTGGTAAGAGGAGAGGTGCTCGGGAGAGGTCCATGAGACTTTGTGTATAAAGATGTGAGATATTATTATATTCATTTTTATGTTTCAATTGACAACACCCTCCCTCAAACCCTTCAAGATATAGTGGATTAAGCTCGCTCTTTGTGTACAAAGATGTGAGATATTATTATATTCATTTTTATGTTTCAAATCCATGAGTTCCATCTTAAAACCAATTGGTGATAAGAGGAGAGGCGCTCAGGAGAGGCCCATGAGACTTTGTGTACAAAGATGTGAGATATTATTATATTTATTTTTATGTTTCAATTGCCAATACTCTCCCTCAAACCCTTCAAGATATAGTGGATTAAGCTCGCTCTTTGTGTACAAAGGTGTGAGATATTATTATATTCATTTTTATGTTTCAATTGACAACACCCTCCCTCAACTCCTTCAAGGTGAATCTGAATATTAAGGTGAATCTGGATATTATTATATTCATTTTTATGTTTCAATTGCCAACACCCTCACTCAAACCCTCCACCTTCAAGATATGGTGGATTAAGTTCGCTCTTTGTGTACAAATATGTGAGATATTATTATATTCATTTTTATGTTTCAATTGACAACACCCTCCCTCAAACCCTTCAAGATATAGTGGATTAAGCTCGCTCTTTGTGTACAAAGATGTGGGATATTATTATATTCATTTTTATGTTTCAAATCCATGAGTTCCATCTTAAAACAATTGGTGGTAAGAGGAGAGGCGCTCATGAGAGGCCCATGAGACTTTGTGTACAAAGATGTGAGATATTATTATATTCATTTTTATGTTTCAATTGCCAACACTCTCCCTCAAACCCTTCAAGATATAGTGGATTAAGCTCGCTCTTTGTGTACAAAGATGTGAGATATTATTATATTCATTTTTATGTTTCAATTGCCAACACCCTCCCTCAACTCCTTCAAGGTGAATCTGAATATTAAGGTGAATCTGGATATTATTATATTCATTTTTATGTTTCAATTGCCAACACCCTCACTCAAACCCTCCACCTTCAAGATATGGTGGATTAAGTTCGCTCTTTGTGTACAAATATGTGAGATATTATTATATTCATTTTTATGTTTCAATTGTCAACACTCTCCCTCAAACCCTTAAAGGTGAATCTGGATATTAAGGTGAATCTGGATATTATTATATTCATTTTTATGTTTCAATTGCAAACACCCTCCCTCAAATCCTTCAAGGTGAATCTGGATATTATTATATTATTTTTATGTTTCAATTGCCAACCATATGAATAATGCTTTCTAACTAATTTTAATACAAAATTAGTAATGGTAATTCCCTTTTTTCAGCTATGAAATTTGATTTTATTGCTACCATCTTTTACTACATGGATATCAATCTAATGCTATGAGAAATGATCAAAGAATATCACTATATCGGTATAACATGTTTCACTACTAACTGGATCACATTGTGTATGATACTTATGTTATCTAAATAATTTTAATAAGCTTTTATATGTCACAATATAATCCGAGCATGCATGCAAATGCAACCACCGTTCATGTATTTTCCAGAATGTGATGCAAAACAAAAAATCTCATACCTTCAAAATTGTTCTACTTTATCGGGTAAATTATAAAGAAAAATGAATCATCCTCATTCACTGCCTGCAATATCAATTACTTATATTTCTTATTTTTCTTGACTCACTCACCCAGCAGCAGCATGGTTGGTGGTGTAATGATTTTTAGTTGGCTCATCTTCTTGCTCATGAACCATAGTGTATATATATTCGTCTGGAATGTGCAAATTAAAGCCTAGAAATGAACCGCCAAATCTACGCTTGTAGAAACCTTATGCTCCTTTACTCATATTGTAAATGTGGGGATCATACTTCCAACTTCCAAATCAAATACTCATTGCTGATTAATCAAATGATCATTATATATGTAATATAGTATGTATGAAAACTCCAGATATAGGTAAGATTATTGTGGTGTATGTATCCATCCCAATGATTACCATTCCACGTACAATGCCATGATTTCGCCATTTGCAGGTATCGGATATCAAGTGTGATTGGGTATTTTTTGACACCCTACATCCATATTTGCAGGCCTAACTAAATGAAGAAGAAAATGGAGGTTCAATTTTGATAGAGCAGCTTCTCTTCTCAAAGAAATAAAGGTAAAATGTTGATCGAGTAGCTTAGGAATTAACAAACTACTCCTAGTTTACGGTTTGAATCCACAAAATATGCGAGCTTCCATAGGAGGATACTATGTTTATACGACTCCAAATCGCAACAAACCAAAACCGTAAAGCTTATAATACACAAAAAAAGGTAGAATAAATATCATTGAGCTATGCTATATAGTACTACTACTTGCATTAAATTCCCTGACAGGTGACAGCCATTTATACAAACAATTTTAAAATCCTCCAATAATATGTCGCCAAAATCATTGATATCTACGAACACAAGAAATTGGTGGGCCCACTCTTTCCTCTATATAAGTCAGTTCTTCGTTTAAGCGGTTCTTTCAAGAGCTTTGCTTCAGATTAGGAGAGCATAAGCTTTGATCTCAACATATATAGCTCCAAAATTTCATGGCTTATAGTTATAGTTTCCTACCCCACGATTCCTTTGATGACAACGACTTCAAAAATTTCCCCATTTTGGACGACCACGTCATCGGCGCAATCTGGCTTCCCACCTTGCACGACGGCGCCGGCGACTTCAAGCGGCTCAAGAAAAACCCGAGCTTGAGCGAGCTCAGCGACAGCAGCAGCTTCATCCCGCGCAACAGCAGCGCCGCCAGCTTGAGCAGCAGCGGCCCGCAAATCCGTGACCGCATCAAGTCGTACAGCCAGCTCTACCTGGAGGCGGAGGCTCTTGACGGCCCCGGCGGAGAAGGAGCCGAGGGAAATGCCGACGAGATGAAGCTCGTCCAGCAGCTCATCTCCTGCGCCGAGGCTGTCGCCTGCCGCGACCGCGCCCACGCCTCCCTCCTCCTCTCCGACCTCCGCGCCAGGGCGCTCGTCTTCGGCTCGGCCTTCCAGCGCGTCGCGTCCTGCTTCGTGCAGGGCCTCGCCGACCGCCTCGCCATGGTGCAGCCGCTCGGCGCCGTCGGGTACCCGACGCTGCCGAAGATGAACATTATGGACGCGGCGTCGGAGAAGAAGGAGGAGGCGCTCCGCCTCGTCTACGACATATGCCCCTACATCCAATTCGGCCATTTCGTGGCGAATTCTGCGATATTGGAAGCCTTTGAGGGAGAGAGATTAGTTCATGTGGTGGATTTGGGGATGACCCTGGGTCTTCCCCATGGCCACCAATGGCGAAACCTAATTCATAGCCTGGCCAAAAGGCCAGGCGCGCCCCCCGCGCGCCTCCGTGTCACCGCCGTCGGCCTCTCCCGCGATAAATTCATCGCGATCGGGGAGGAGCTGGAGGCGCGCGCGGCGGAGGCAGGAGTGGAATTCGAGTTCTCGGTTGTGCACAGCAATTTGGAGAGCTTGAAGCCGGAGGATGTGAAGGTGGAGGTTGGGGAGGTGGTGGTGGTGAACACTATCCTGCAGCTGCATTGCGTGGTGAAGGAGAGCCGCGGAGCGCTGAACTCGGTGCTGCAGATCGTGCACGAGCTGGCGCCAAAGGTGATGGTGGTGGTGGAGCAGGACTCGAGCCACAACGGGCCCTTCTTCCTGGGGAGGTTCATGGAGGCGCTGCATTACTACTCCGCGATATTCGACTCGCTGGACGCGGTGCTGCCCAAGTACGACACTAGGCGGGCTAAAATGGAGCAGTTCTACTTTGCGGAGGAGATCAAGAACATTGTGAGCTGCGAGGGGCCGGCCAGGGTGGAGAGGCACGAGAGGGTGGACCAGTGGCGGAGGAGGATGAGCCGCGCGGGGTTCCAGCCCGTGCCGCTGAAGATAGCGGCGCAGGCCAAGCAGTGGCTGAGCAGCATCAATGCTGGGGAGGGCTACACCACTGTGGAGGAGAAAGGGTGTGTTGTTTTGGGGTGGAAATCTAAGCCTATTATTGCTGCTTCGTGCTGGAAATGCTGAGAATGGGGTTTTAATTAATTACTCCATGGATTCAATAATGCATTTGATGAGGATGCTTTGGAGTAGTGAAAAATAAGGTGGAATCCTGGGATCACTGTTTCATGTATTAGTAGTCTTCAGGATTTGGATTTTCCTTTCCTTTTTTTTTAATGTTGATTTGGTGTGCATAAAATATGATCCACGGCGGTGGTGGATTTTTAACATTTCTTTGATTCTTTCCTAGTGATAATGATGACACTTAATTGGAGCTTAGGAGGTTGTATCTCTTCTTTTCCAAATTGTAATGAAGTTGACTGTACTTGTTTTTAAAAGCGTCTAATCTTGTAGTATTGTTCATAGATTGGAATCTTGCCTATTCTAGATTTCTTTATACTATACTCTAATAGCCTACTCTCAAGTTTTGACGCTTTTAAAAAACTCTCTGCAGGCCGACCGGTATGTTATTTGTACCTATTTTATTAGATTCCTCAGTTTGGAAGTTGCATACATTGATTCAAATTTTTGGCATATTGGTTCAAGAAGCGAATCCCAACAATTATTTTGTGTGCAAAGGCCAAAACTTGTCACTTTCCTAAGAAACGTACAAATTATCTTGTACCGGACAATGGAGTAATTGACACTTCAAAGTAAGAGTGTGCATAATAGAGTGCACAGCCATGATTCCGCTAAGGCATAGCCACAAAAAAACTCTTCCACAGCCATAAAAACTTGTCCAGCTGGTCACGGCACAACCACAAATCACATTATTTTATCAATTGTTGGTATATTTTAATTGAACTGCAACAAAATTAATTGGACAAAATAAATAGAATGGAATGGAATGAAAAAAATGATTTGGGAATAGATATTTTATAGATAAATTTTTTTAAAAAAATCAAAAATCAGGAGGCAGTGCCGCCGCTGCTCTCGGAGGTCTGCAATAGACCGTCGCGGCGGCCCTCGACCCCACCGCCCCTTTCCTCGCCGCAAATGCGGCTCGTGGCCGTCCAACCCCGGGCTCCCTCCTTTCCAGCTATAGAACGCCGAGGCGGCCCCCCTATTGGAGTCACTCTAACTACCACGCTCCTAAGTCCAAATCACCATCTTTCTTTGATACATATCAAAGGACGCATATTTATATATGTATGGATAATTCACAATGCATTTAGAAACAGTAATGTCTTGTAGCTAATTAGTTATCTGAATCCAATCATGACTACTCTGCTAGCTGCAACTCCATATCAGCTGCCATGTCAGCCTAGCTCCAAATAATCAGATCAAGTTTGCAAGAACGTTACTCGTATGAAATTAATTATATACACTTCCAAATAGACGAACATGTACACATAAATGGTACTACTATAATGATAATAAAAGTTTGTTTGCATCCAGAAATACTAGAGGTCTCTTGGAATATAGCATGTGTTAAAATTAAAATGTAGTTTGTTAAGCTGTTTAAGAAATCAAGAGTTTGATACTTGCGATTGTACATTAATCACTATTCTAGTGAGAGACTTTATTTCTCTTGTGAAAGATTCTTGAGGTATAGAAGTGTGAAATTTTTCAAAGGCTGTAATATGGGGTTAGGTGGAAAGGTAGAGGAATACTGTGTGCATAAGAGTATATAAATATAGTGGATTCTTCATATGTGGATCATGGTTTTTCACCCAAAGTTAAAGTTTTTTACATTAAATACTCTGTGTTGGTGATTATTGTTTACAGTATTTCCTTCTTTTACTCCCAATAATGGGTGGGAATTGATATAATTAAGAGGATTGCATGTTATTTTGTTTAGACGATTAGAACAAAATCTTTCATTCACGACACAAGGTATGTGGTGAAAGTAATTGTGTCGATGGTTGAAATGCTTCGAAGAAGCCGAAAGTAAGAAATAACAACATATATTTTTCAGCATTAACTTTGTTTGACATGTACAGAAGAAATTCGGAAAATAGTTGATTATTGGTGTTCTACTAATAGGGTGTAGTATTTTTTTTTTCTTTTTGAGAAGGATGGTTCTTTATGTTGAGAATTGTTAGAATTTAGCTTGTTTTAGACTATAAGCTTTGTTCAAATATGCTTTGTAATCAAAGTTAGAGAAGTTCCATAATCTATTTAAGAAGCTCAAGGCATTGATACAATTTCACCAATTACTACTCTAATAGTCTTGTGATTAACTCTAGTCAAAATACCTACGGATCTTGATTTTACTCTAGATTTAGAATTTTCCACGTTAAATTGACGTGTTGTATTGTTTTTTTAGTAGTACTACGTATTTCCTTTTGAGATGACAATAAAATTGTTCACTATTATTTTACTTTAATTTTGTCTGACTATTTCCGTCCAGTCACATACTCTTGACTATTGATGATTGGGGACCACCAACTTGAAAGGACATACGTGGCAAAATTCGACCAATAAGGCAATTTCGTTCAGCAGATAAAATGGATTTAATTAATGAAGGCTCTAATAATTGTAAATATATAATGACTATATGTCAACACATTGCATGCAACTTGCACCCTAGTTTCATCACTCTCGATGTTGATTCTATTCTAACTAAATGAGTGGTATTTGAAAGGCTGCACAAGATGGTGATTTTTGAAACCAGTTGTACATATATTGCAAATCACCATCACATCACGTAGCTATATATTACTGTAAGATGTTGAACACTCGATAAATGATCAAGTATTTTACCTAGTTTTCAAGTTGCAGATTAATTTCTTATATTCAATTAAATGAAGTTGGTTTCATGTTCAACTATTTATTGGAAGCTGCATAGTTCACCTTAAGTGCCGAAAATGAAGATCGAAATTGTGTGTAAAGAAGCGATTAGGCCTTCCATTCCTACACCCACTCATCTAAGAGACTTCAAACTCTCTTTCATCGATGAGAGAATCCCAACCGTTTACAGCCCATTAATTATTTACTACAAAAATGAAAACATGAAGCAACATGAGATGGTTGGTCGGCTGAAAACCTCTTTATCTGATGCTTTAGTAGAGTTCTACCCTTTGGCTGGCCGGATGAAAGGCCAGATTTTCGTCGACTGCAATGACGCCGGAATCTTGTACGTCGAAGCTCAAGCCCACGCCATACTCTCAGACATCATTAAATCTCCCGAATCAGGGGTCCTGGACAAGCTTACCCCTTTCCCCACCACTGGCTTTCTTTCTACTCTTCAAGAGCCATTAGCAGTTCAGGTCAGTATTTAGTGGTTCGAGTTCTCTTTTTAGAAGGGTTAGATTTATATAGTTATTTTAGTTTTCTTTTATACGGTGGTTTCAGTTATCTTTTTTTTTTTGAGATATTGTTATACTTATTTTTGTTTCATCTGCCAACACAACACAGATAACCTCGTTTACGTGCGGGGGGATCGCGATCGGGATGTGCATTTCCCACCGAATCGCCGACCATTACAGCCTGAGCTCATTCACGAAATGCTGGGCAGCCATCGCGCGCCGTGATGACTCCTCACTGATCTCCCCCGTCTTCAACTCCGCCGCGCAACACGCCCGATTTCTGTCCAAACCTGAAAAGCCCGTCGGTCCACCCATTAGCAGCAGAAGTCACAATGAAAACATTCCTCTTCACCCCCTCCGCAATAGCCGCGCTGAAACTCGAAATCACAACCACCACCTCCATCGCAAACCCTAGCCGAGTCGTGGCCGTCACGGCGTTCCTGTGGAGCCGCTGCGCCGCTGCCTGCAAATCCGACGCTTCCGTGGCGTGCCACCCTGTCAACATCAGAGGAAAAATTCCGTCGCTAACGGAAAACTCATTCGGAAACCTCTTCCAAATGGTCTTCGCGGAGAGCCGCGGGGAAGCGAACTGGATCGGGCTGGCGGAGAAGCTGAGGTCGGCCTTCGTGGCGCTGGACGTGGCGAGGCTGTTGGGGGAGAGAGGGTTCGAGGTGGCGAAGGAGAATTTCATGGAGATTAGCAAGCTTTTAGAGAAGGGGAATGTGGATGTGTTTAGGTTTAGTAGTATGTGTAGGTTTCCGGTTTACGAAGCGGATTTCGGGTGGGGGAAGCCGGTTTGGGTGAGCTATGCGGGCGTTCAGAATAAGAACTGTGTGTTTTTGTTTGATAGTGTGGATATGGAGCGTGGAGGAGTTGAGGCCTGGGTTGTCTTGACTCCTCAAGCTATGGACAGGCTTCAGGGGGATCTTCAATTCCTGCATTTTACTTCGGCTTTTGCTTGATATCATCCAAACTGTTACTCCTTCCACTTCAATATTAATTTGCTTTTCAACGCCACGTCTCAAGCACGTATGGTGTAAAATAAGAATATATAAAGAGTGTGTGCTAGGTGTGGCATATTAAATATATGGAGTGGTAAACTAGTAAGATCATGTGATGTAAACGGGGCGTTGAAAAGGAAAAATCGACGAAATATCGCAAGAACAAAATGGGTCTCTGATTTCCAAGTATTTCTTCCCAGGAGAACGCTCAGTTGATTTTAGTATAGCTCTGAAACTTATCTTCTTTATCAATAGTGATCATATATCCTTTACTGTAGAAGAGAATTTTAGACTCAATGTTTTTCCAAGAATGTAAAAATCCAATCCATGATAATATATTAATATCATATTTAAATTTCATTATCAATTTTTAATTAAAATATTAGTATTTGTCGACAAGTTAAAATGCCTTATACTCCATCTGCCGAATATTCGTTTTTATAAATTTCATGAGTCTCGTTTTTCGAATTCCATTTCGCCAAAAGAATTTAAAAATTAAACTAAAACTATAGATTGATTAATTAATACTGTAGAACTTTATAGTTCGAGATTAATTGACAAAAAGTTGCTCACGAGCTCAACAAAATTAATATTCGCGCACGTGATAACTGAATGGGCCATATATCGAATTGGGGCTTTATCAGACTTGGCATTTGAACAATATCAATGTAAATCAAGAACAGATTCAGACTAAAAAGAAGATGCAGCATCTAAACAACACATTAATCCAAATAAAAACTTTTACTGAGAATTGTAGGGCCTAACCCAAAAGAGAGGCCTTTCAAAAATTCTCAACGGCCCAAGTCAAGCCTGGGCCGAAGAGGGGGTTTGGAAATAGTTTTCAACCAGCAATAGACGCGCCTCAGTTAGAACCTCACTGGTTGCGTCATTGCCCCAAGCGCAAAGATGGTTTCTTACTTAACCCACCCTCACTTTTTATATTCGTGTTTCATTCCCTGGTATGTTCGGCCTTCGATGTGGTACAAATTTCCTAGTCGCACACATTAGACTGGTGTAGTGCTGCTGGTCGACTGCAAGATTAGACTCAGCCATACACATTTACAGAGGCTTTTTAAATTTTTAGCCTGTTCTTGATCAACTGTGGTTTAATCTCAAAACATACTACCACTTCTTACTCAATGCATATACCAAAATACTATTATTCTTGAATAAACAATCTCAATACATACCACTTCTTCTCACTTTGTCACACACATGATTTAGATGGTAGAAATAAGAGCATCCTTATGAAGAATACTCATTCATACTACTACAATATATAGACTCACTTCAGTGGATCACTAGTTGTTGGCTTTGTTCAAACATTTTCATATCTTCTTCCACAATGTTAACCCATGCTTCAATTCCTTCACCACATGGTGTGCCCATCAGAATCACTAAATTCTTGAACGGCAGCGTGGTCGTGCAAACCCACACCGGCTTCCCCCACCCGAAATCCACCTCGTACATCGGAAACCTACACCAACTGCTGAAGTTGCTGAACTCCACCCCACCCTTGATGAACAAATCAACTGATCTACTCAAAACATTCAGATACTCTCCATTCTCAATCTGTCCAATAAAATCCCCATCCATTCTCGTTATGGCACCCCTCAATTTCCCAACCAGCTCGGCCTCACTCGCCTCCGCTCCCGACAATGCGATCGCAGGTCTCCAGCAGTTTCCAAACATGTGCTGCGAAAACGGAGGACTCTTTCTCGGCCTCAGGTTCACTGCATGAGCTGCAGCAAACGACGTCGTTTTGGTGTCGGCTTTCGCTTTCGCAGCGTCTATGAAGCGTCGCCAGATGTAGGAAGAGACAGCTTCCACTCTAGTTGGAATATTCTTCACTTGCGATCCACTTTTAATCTTAAGCTTCCTCAGCTCTTCCTTGTCGAAAACCAATCTCTTCGTCGCGATTCTCTCCCGCGTAATGCCGACTCTCTGGGTGGATTCCAGCCCGGAGAGGTCTCTTGGTGGGAAAACGGAAGCGAAATCGAACGACGGCTTGAACTTTGGAATTTCGCCGCGGGATGCGGCGGCCCATGCATTGGCGAACGCAACGAGGGACGTTCCGTCGGCAATTTTGTGTGAGATGCATATAGCGACGGAAATCCCTCCGCAGTCGAAGAAACAAATCTTCACTCTTAGCATCACCTTCTCGTCTTCCCCTGATGATATCTGGAGTTTCTTGAGCTCTTCCATGCTTGGATTTTTTATGATTTCTGATAGTGAGGTGTGAACGCGAGCCTCGACGAACTCGGCGCCGAGATCGTTGCAGTTGATGGATGAGTTATCATGAATCCTCCCTGCCAAGGGGTAGAAGACGGTTAGGATATTGGAGAGAGATTGTTTGAGTAACGTAGAGATTTGGTGGCGGCTGAGATTTTGGAGATAGTTGTAGAAGAAAATGAGGGGGACATAAATGGGAGGTGCGATTTGGTCTAAGAGTGAGAGCTTGAGGTTTCTGAGATGGGTTGGAGTTGGAGATGAAGGCTTAATCATCTCATCTGAGATTATCTCCACCTCTATCGTCATATTTCCTTTTTTTTCTTTTTTTTTGAGATTCTTCTATGTGCATGTATTGGTATTTATGGGCAAAAGTTGCGCGATTAGTGCGTTTTACTGTTTGCTTATAATTGCAAATGGACATTTTGGATCGTTTTCTATTAATATTTTATTTTGGACGCATCTATAATTATTGCGGAAAGGAATTCCGTGTGAAATTTATGAAAATATCTTGTACAGAAATATTATGTTAAGTGTGATGAAAAACATGTATACTCCTCCCTTCAATCAAAAAACAATAAAACATGCAGAATGTTTTATGAGTCCAGTTTCATCAATTTGGTTGAATGATACCAATCAATTCGAGTTTATTACTCCCTCTCCCCATGATTAAATGTCATATATCTCACTTTTAAGAAATTATTTGACTTTATAAGTAAGTGGGTAGAAAAGTTAATTGAATGTAGAGCTTACTTTTATATATTGATTTTATATATATTGATTTCATTTATTTATAGATAAATGAAAAAGAAAAAATAAACTAACAATTTAAACCACTTAATTGCAATCACCGAAGGATCACAATCTAGGTGGGGTTGGGCAAGGCACACTGCCAACTTACTGCCGTATGAATTCAACAATTGACTTTTTTAAATAAAAAAAATCAATAATCACCGTCATACTGTAGATCACAAAAATTCATGAATCGAACTTTTGACAGCATGACTGCTCCATTTGCGCCAGGTCTTCTTCTTTTGGTTGTGTGATTTCCAGGACCTCGCATGATTATGATAATAACATATCTTAATTAGTTAGGGAAACTGCAATTTCATTATTAGAATATTAAATCACCTTTCACAAGATCACGCTAATGCATGGCTCCTAATTCCTAAATACGTACGTGGAGAAGTATCTTCGGCATTACTGTTCATTTCACACTATATATATAGTTTAGAAACTATACCTTATACTCCCCTTCGAGTCCCGATCACTTTTGCGTACTCGTTTTGTAAAAATTATACTCCCTCGATTCCTAATAATTCGTCAACATTTGACTCGGCATGGGTTTTAAGAAATATAATAGAAAGTGGGTTGAAAAAGTTGGTGGCATGTGGGTCTTATTTTTATATATTAGTTTTATAATAAAATGTGAGTATAAATGAGTTAGTGGAATGTATGGTCCACTACCAAATATGGTAAAAGTGAAAGGTGACAAACCCTTCTCCAACGAGAAAGGTATTTGAGAAGATATTATACTTTATGTTTTTTAATGCATTTTGTATTATTATTTTATTTTTAAAAAATAATTTACATTTCTATATACATTTTCCCTTTGGAATGTGTTACTTTTTAAAAGGGTATATTTCACTTTTTAAGAAGGTATATACATAATATACATTTTCTATATACCTTCTCCCCTTAGAGATGCTACAATTTATCTACTTTAATTATTTATTATCATTTTTATAAAGTGAGTGTTTAAAAGTGACCGAGACTTCTAAAATGGGACGAAGGGAATAGTATAGATTTTTGCATCTAATTAATGAGTCATTTTCTAATACTGTGGCTGAAAGCGATTACCACCAATCATTTAACAAGACCTGGGCGAGTTGGTATTATCCCACCAACTTTTATACCTAAAATTAGGATAACGTGTGAACATTATTTGGCCTACAAAATTCTACATTTGGACTCGCTCGTTTTCAAATAAATACGATTAGCATTTTCCACACAAACATATAAATCTCAACTTAGGTCTTATCCATGCTTAAATATTGCTTTTATATGGATAATTATGCTATGTAGTATGTACACAAGTCATTCCACACATAATGTATTTTCTGGTGGGTGTAGCATTTTCTGCAAACTTATAATGAAACATTTACCCGTGTCTTTTTTCTCTTTTAAAGCTACTCTTCCCGTTCCTTAAAATTTATCACTTATTTCCATTTCCGTCCGTCCCTAAAAATTTGTCACATTTCACTTTTACCATTTTTTGTAGTGAACCCTACATTCCACTAACTCATTCTCACTCACATTTTATTATAAAACTAATATATAAAAATAGGACTCACATGCCACCAACTTTTTCAACCCACTTTCTATTACATTTCTTAAAACCCGTGCCGAGTCAAATGGTGACGAATTATTAGGGACGGATGGAATATTTTTATTTAGCTCAAAATTGATTAAGGGTGTTTTTGAGTGGCATGTGCATATTGCCTTCATCTCAATTTAAATGGTCAGTCAATAGACAATATCCCTATCCCGCTATATAAGTATTTTATTGAAAAAATAAACTACTTCCCCATCTCATAAGGATTCTGATTGTCCCTTTTAATCTGTTCCACAACATGAGTTTCAGTTCATTTTTTTCTTAAATGGTAATAGATGTAACATTCCACTAATCTTATATCAATCACATTTTATTATATAACTAATATGCAAAAAATGAGACTCGCGTTCCACTATTTTTTTTACCAACTTTCTCTTACATTTTTAAAAACTTATGCCAGACTCAATTGAGACTCTTAATGTGGAACGGAGGGAGTATAATAAAATTAATATGTAATTATGATTACAGTCATTTATTACAGGTCTGTTCGAGTTGAAAGAGAATATTTCTTGGTTAAATTTGTGTCATGTATGGTTTATGAGATTGAATCTTACAATTTAGTTATAGATGGATAATCATATGGTAATAAGTCATTCCCTTCAACTAAAATCTCACAACTTATTCTTATATGGATAATCATATGACAAGAAATCACAGCAACCAAACGACCAATTTACAATAAAAAAAGACTAGCATTACATTTTTATATCTGTGATAAACTTATTATATAAACTTATTTATAGATGGGAAGTGGACCTTACTTTATAGTTTTATAATTGAATGTGAATGTGAATGTAATCATACGAAAAAAGGTTGAAACCCCAACCTTAAGGGCCCCCCACATCCTGGTCCGTTAGTTTGTGAGAGTGATAAATCAGGGTACGCAGAGACCCCGCTAAAGGGAGGGCCTAACCCACTGTCTGCCAGAAGCCCGCCTCTCAAGGCCTCACACTTGTACTTGAGAGGTGTTGCAACTACACGACAGTAGTGAGATTTGATCATTGGTCAATCATACAAATCTGCCATTCCGAAACCAACTGCGAGTCTGCGATGCCTCTGCAGACTTAAATGTGAATGCAATGAATTGGTGAATGGTAGATACCTTACCTAAAATGAGAAAAAAAAGAAGACAAATGATATTTTAAATCACAGATATCCAAAAATAATAAAATGTAACGTTGAATGAATAAATTATTTATCTCTATCAAAATAAAATGGCCTGACGCTATCACGCATTCTCTTTTTTTTCTGGAACAATCATATGATTATTTATCCTGTAATACCCAAAACATATGCGAGTGTGATATTTGAATATGCTTGGGCTTTGAATTAAGCGCTGAATATAATGGGCTCTTTGGCCCAATGTGAAACATTGAAATAAACTTCTATTGACGTTGAGAGGAAACATCGAAATTATAGTCTTCTCTTCTTGATGTTGTTTTTGAGAAGACAATAATTTACCTTAGTATTTGATGAAAAATCTAAAATACCCTTGGACTCGTTTCAACAGTCACAAATCACATAATCCAGTTGTTTAATGATGTCCAGCTGGTCCAATCCGTTATTCAAAAATAAAATTTTAATGATTAAATCGCAGTCGAAGTAGAAATTTTCTAAATACTTAGTATTTTATTACTCCATTTCACAGACTTCAATTTCTGGTTGGGCCTCATCGGCTACTATTCAATTTCAAATATTTCCTCATTTTTCGATCTGTCCGCCAATCCTCTTTCTTCCTCCTCCGCTCTCTCTCTCTCTCTCTTCATAAAACCAATTTCACAGAGTATTCCGAGCTATGTAGCATTGTTAACTCCACACCTAATTCAAAAATTCAATTTCACGTGATTGTTCACGCTAAAGCTACTCGATATACCTAACAAACTACCAATCAATTCACAAACATGGCGACCTCGGCGTTCAAATCAACCACCAAGAGAGCCACCTCGGAGTATTCCGATCACCGCCGCTCCCGCAGCCTCAGCCGCTTCTCCCGCTCCATTGCGCCGGAGCCGGAGGCCGATATGGACTACATCAAAAACGCGCCCAGGGGGAAATTCGTCAACACCGCCAGGGGGCCGTTCCCGGAGATCAGCTTGGACGATCTGGCGCTCGAGTTATTCTCTTCTTCGTCTAAGAATGAGAGCGACGGAGGAGCCGTGGAGCGGGAGGGGCGCTCTGCCTCGCGCCGTGGGGAGGTTGGGCGGTGGGCGAGCGATACGGCGTCGTCCAGGAGAAGGGGGCGGTCTGTGTCGAGGAGCCGAGGTGACGCTGCTTCTATTAGTTCCGCATCCTCGGGGCCTAAAAATGCTGTCTCGCGTGACGATAGTTCGCGGCGGCGGAGGTCTGTATCTGTGGCGAGGAATGCTACTCCTAATACGGATAAGAACGCTGTGGTGGCTGATTTGGGGACGCGACGGCGGAGGTCGTTATCGGTGGCGAGGAGTAGTGCGAATGCTGTTCCTATTCAGGACAAGGATGCCGTCGCGGCTGACGCGGGGACGCGGCGGCGGAGGTCGATGTCAGTGGCGAGGTATCAGATTAGCGACTCTGAGGTGTGACTGATTTCTTGTTTAATACAATTAGAGACTTTTTTGGCATGTGAGAGTAAAATTCTTGTCATTCCACAAGAATATAGGATCATTCAATGTTTCTGGTCGTGTCATATTTGAATCTTAAATAATAAATATGACGCGAGTGAAAGGCCAATAGGATTATTTACATGTAGAGCTATAAATTTATCTAACGGTTTGTTATACGGAGTAGTATCTAGTTCATTTGAAATTTTAGGCATGTAGTGGCAAAAAGGCTGCTTTATTTTCAAGATGTTTATGCATCTTCCACACCTAGCGCTTTGTATTGGAGGATCACTAAATAATTCAAGATTGCAGTCTAATCCCTGAGTTGAAGAAATCCTACTATGTGAACATGGATATAAGTTTTGATTTGTAGAACTAACCTGTCTAATTTGTGTTCTGAGCTATCCAAGGGTTGTCCAGCATTGTTCATAGTATAAGTATGATTACCAAATCCTACCTTAATTTAGATTGCTTAGTTCACTTGAGCTGATTCCAACATCTGTAAATTCATAAGCACTGAAGCAAGTTTGAGTTTTTCAATGCACTGCTTCACTTGTTCTTTCTTATTTGGTTGCACACTAACTTTGGGTCAAGAAATTACATTCCTAAAAAATCTAGATTTTATGCTACCTGACAATAAAGAAACATGAATCCTGCATTTCCATTTATATCATGGTTCCATAAAATTGTTGAATTGCCATACTGAGCAAAGTTATTACATTAGTATTTGAGCGCTATATACTAACAGTTAATGTTGTTCAGCTCAATAGTACAAATCTTATGATCATGACTCTGTAATGAGTTCATTAACACTGATGTTGAACTATCTATTGTATCAGTGTCTATGTTCATTTCTTACTGTTTATGTGCTCCTTATGATTCTACGCAGCTGGTTCAGGCCTAAAACATCTAAGGGCAAGTTGACTTCTTAGTTACTCTGCTTGTGTATGTGTTCATCTTTTATTTACAAGCCAAAAAGTGATTGATAGTTTGGATGTGGGGGCTTGTACAAGGTTGATGCACCTAATAATGTAGAAAATAATTGTACTAGTATTCATGGATGGGCCTGTATAGTCTATGGAGTAGGAGCGGCATGTGCGATTTTTCGTTTCCAAAGCAAAACTAACTGCTGCATACATTTGATTTACAGAGTGACATAGATTGTTCTCAGAATACAAGCAATCGTGCTACTATGATAGCTCCTACTAGTGGGAATACTCATTTACACCTGGCATCAAAAACTGCAGCTTCAAGCTACCGCCTGGCAGGAAGAGCTAGAAGCCAGATAGACCTCTCCATGTTAAACGATGATTACTCTGTAAGATCTGTGTATCTTGCCCATAGAAATATAGCAGCTTGCATATAATTATTTTGATGGCAGTTTGCATGTTTTTCGGAAATTTCAAAGCTTAATGTTCACCACAAATGTTGTTGTGAACATTAAGCCTCCTTGTGCGTGTGTTTATTAATTAGGCTATATTCTCGAAATTTTCAAATACTTTTTTTTTTCTATACACGTAATATGAAAAAGTATTTGACATATGGACTTCTCAGAGCCAGTCTTCTGCCTTAACTGATGATGAATCAAAGGATACTCGTTTTGGGAGAAATGGATCTGAGAAGATAATCCGAGCAGTTCATGCTCAGAAGAAGGTTAATTTACACTTCCCTTTTTGCTTTTTGCTCTTTCATTCTCTTTGCCTCTCTATAATCTCAGCTCTTGTGTAATATCTTATGTATTACTGAGAAAGTAGTCTGTAGAAATTCCTTATCTGTGTATTCATTCTTCTGTGGAAAGGCTGACCATCCATCTGAGGAAGTAGCAAATGGTGGATTATATGCAGTAATGAGGAAAGAACTAAGACACGCTGTTGAAGAAATACGAACTGAACTACATCAGGTTGATTGAAAGAAATTAGTTTGCTCAAACTTTATTATTTCTAGTATTAATGCTTAGTGTTGTTTTATCTATTGAACTATTTGTTCTCTGCGCAGGCGATGGGAAAATGTCAGATAGCTTTGCCCAGTAATGACTGCTCGCTATCAGAAAATGCTAAGATTCCTCACGATTCCTTCAGAATCAGAGAGAAATATGCTAAAAAATTGGAGCAGGTTCTCTTCTGCTCTAGTTGGTATTTGTTAGATAACTGGTTTCTATTGCTGTCTCTGGTTACCATCAATTTTAGTCTAGTGCGTTGACTTGTGCTAGTGTTTAGTAATATACTTTTCCATTTATAGATACAAAGATCAAATTGGCAGTTGATTATGACTTGCTTGTCGTAACACGGGCAACAAGCACAGCTGGGGTTGTTGACCTGACACGAAAATAAAGATTATTTTTAGGCTTATTGTGTTTGTGTCAAAACGAAAAAATTTCATTTATTGTCTTATTTTTAAGTTGTTTTAACCAGTTAAATAAGAAAAAAGATTAAGAGGTTACATAGTAACCTATTAGTTATTCATAAAATTGTTTCATATCATGTCTTGTTGGCATGAAAAACAATATGATTTTATGAATTTGCAGCTCTGCCCGCAAGGCGCATGTTATTCTGTTTCGTTTAGTGAAGTTGAATGTTGGCACCATTACTTAAAAGTCTGGTTGGTTCTTTAGTATATTAGTGAGATATGGCATCTAGTTTCAGAAGACCAACTTAGTCAATGTACTTCGATTCACTTCTTTAGTATACCACATAACTCTTTAGTCTATTATGGTAGAGTCTCATCTTTGACTCATTGCAGCACAGACATTTGGATCATAGATAGGATAAGTGACAGAACATAGTACAAATACCATATTGCTTTACAATATTATATGGCATAACCAGAAAAAAAAAACTGTATAGTAATTTGCAAAATAGTTGAACTCCCCTTATAAAGAGAGTTCAGCTGCACATTATGTAAAATGGTTGAACCTTCCTTTCACAGCAAGTTCAGCTGCACATTACACAGGGATTTTTTTTTTCTTTTACTCCTGTTCCAATTATATAGGCAAAATAAGTGGTCATCATTGAAAAGGAATATCATAAGAAAACAACTATTTACTAGTATATAGTTAGCAGTTTCCTAATTTGACTCTACTAAATGAGCATATAATGTTCCAATGGACATCAGGACATGTATTGAAGTATAGGAAGTTAGGGCAGGATGTGTTTTTGATATAGTATCAAGTATGAGACCTGTGTGCGTTTTCTGTCAGTCTTGTGATATGGAATCTTCTTTTATACACTGTAGTTGGAAAAGCAGAAAAAGAATCTTCTTGCTGAAATGTTGCTTGAGGAGCAATGCGATCAAGAGGTCTCTGAAACTTATGAAGAACTTTCTAATTCAAGAGCTTCAGGTGTGACAGAGAAGCCGCCACAAGCTAGAAAGGTGTTTGTTGAATATGGTTACTAAATTGTTCGTGTCTAAACAGTTGTTTTTAGAAAGAAAAAAAAAAGTTCACATCGAGCTAAAAAGTTCACATCGAGCTAAAAGTTCTGACGCATTTTTTTTTCTTCTGATTTTTTAAAGAGAAGCAGTGATAGAAGTAGATTGTCAGATAGACTGACTGAGGATGCAGAAAGGTACTTTGAGGACTTCATCTCCAATATCGAAGACACGGATTTATCTTCCTTTGATGGGGAAAGAAGCGATGGAAGTTCAACTTTAAGAGTTTTGTTGAGGGGAAGAAGAGACTTTACGATAGGAGAGGCTGAAACTTGTAGGACACCAGCAGGATCTACTTCTTGCCCTGCTGAAATGGATGGTGTTATTTTCCCGTGGTTGCAGTGGGAGACTAGCCATGATGGCTCGCCATGTGGGAAGACCGAGCTACAAAATCCTACGACTCCACATGCTCTACATAGGGACTCCGAAAAGGTTAACTTCTATGTCTCACTTCCATTAGATTTGACTAATTTGCATAAGATCATAAACCTCTGCCCCATAAGCCAACCCAATTAGAGGCGTGCTGCATTTAAAAATTTTCCTATAATGTTCTCAGATATCTAGCATTGCCAGTTGTATATTTGCATTTTACGATACACTGTCCTGAAAATTTAAGACTTGTCTATCTTGTTACTAAGTATATAGACATGTCAAAGCTCTGATTGATTTGGAGTATATCTTTTCCCTTACTTTGGTATCTCACCATGGTAACATTTCTGGTAACTGTCGTGGATTCTGATGGAAAGTCGGTGTTGAATCAGGAGTCAAGCCAATTGCATGATGCAAGTAGCTTTTCCGTGAGCAGTCATAGTAGTTGGAGCCCAGGCCCTTGCCACAGTTCTTCAATAGATAAAAGAGAAAAGGTATGTCCAACAAAAGCTGGCAATGATAGTGTGTCCAAATTTGACATGGATGAGTACCTTAATCTCCAAAATAAAGAGGAAATGTTGTTTGAAATGTATAGAGAACGGAACAGAATTGGTTTGGGCGGTTTATTGCTGTGTACTGGGGGGCTTCATTAACTCCCCATGTGATGTAGGATTCATTCAAATTCAGATAGTTGTGATATGATGATATGTAGAGGTGATGCTTTTTACAGATGAGAAGATAAACTTTGAAGTTGAAGTTGAAATATGACGCAGTTATGATGAATTTCAATCCATTGTAGTATTTCTTTCACACAATTTACATTGATTTATTTTTCATTTTCATCTGGCACGAACCAAATTGCCGTTCTCAAATCTCAATACAAGCATTAAAAATATAGTAGCAGTACTTTATTAATGTAACTCTTGTTAATGAAGTAGTGACAGGCCCTCATCGGCTACAATAGAAACGAGCCGAGTCCCCAAGAACTCTTGGGGTTGGCTGGACAGAAACCGCTTGGCAAAGATGGAAAATTCTTCGAGCAAAGCTCGAGACCAACTTTGTTCAGGTGGAAATGAACAAGGGATGAAATAGTGAAACAAATGATGCCATAAACAAATGCAGACTGTTTGATAAGTTGTGAATAACTATAATTCGAGCACTTTGCCACGAGAATTATTATTGGAAATAAAGAGTTTTGACACCGAGAACAAGCTATGTTTAAATAATTGAAAGCTGCTAGTTCCATCATGTTATGGTTCGATATTAACAGAACTCCCCTGTGTTCTTTCTCCTTATTGTTTAATTAATAAATTATTAATTTTGCTAATCAATACTAGGACTGACAATTTTCGACACGACACGATAATCTGATACGAATCCGCACGAAATTATTGGGTTGAGGTCAAGTCTTATTGGATCCGTGTCCTTATCGGGTTGACCCATTAAGAACCCGATAATTTCGGGTTGGGTTCGGGTCGGATACGGGTAACCCATTAAGAAATAATATTATTTTTTATTTTTATTTAAAAATATATATATTACTTTAATTTTTTAATTTCTTATAAATTAGGTTTAAATAGTATAAAACGAATTTTAATTGTGTAAATTAGGTTTAAAATTAAGGTTTAATCGTGTAATATTAGGTTTTAATCGTGTAATATCAGGTTCGGGTTGTTATCGTGTCGTGTCAACCCATATTATATCGTGTCGATAACGGGTTCGTGTCGGGTGCAGGTCGTGTTCGGATTTGAAGGTAGCATGTCGGGTTCGTGTTCGGATTTACAGTTTCCTTAACATGTCGGGTTCAGGTTAGGCCTTATTGGGTTGTGTCATTATCAGGTTGACCCGATAACGACCCAATCCGCACAATTTGCCAGCCCTAATCAATACCAAAGGCAAGGGCAAGGCAATGTAAATATATAGAAAGGGGTGAACAAGTATAATTTGAATGCCTAATATTCACTTATCAAACATTTGAAAAGGAAAAGCTTTTTCTAAGAATGAATCTTTTCCCAAATATTTTCTGGATTGATATTTTTTGAGTCATTGTATCAATCAAGAAGTGTAACTAAACAATCAATCTTTCAATTTATGATATTGTTTGTCTAAATTTTTACACATATTTAAAGTTCGGATATAGAGTTTATCCGAATTGTAATAGAAAATTAACCGAAAATTTTAAAAACTAGTACTCCAATTTAAAACTATTTATTTAGTACTAGTGAGAAAATCGGGTTTATAGGGGAGTTTGCCTTTAAAATAACGTAAATGTACCCATTTTGTTATCCCTTCCATATATGGAAAAAACGCCACCCACATTGGCGTTTTTATAAGTGAAGACGCCACCCACATTGGCGTTTTACAATTCAGAACCGTATGTCGTCGTATTTTATTGAAATACAGTATTTGTTAAAACACGCTAATCTGGTTGGCGTTTTTTCATAAAAACGCCGTCACCACTGGCGTGTTTCAATAAGGTAAACACGAGGTGTTTTTGAGTACCCGAAACACGCCAACGGCACTGGCGTGTTTCAGTGTGGTTGCATGAAATTGTCTTTTTCTGAGGATATGCATCTTTCATGTTTTCAGCTGTCTTTCATGTTTTCAGCTTTTGCATTTTTAAAGCATTCTTTGATATATTTTATTGAGCTATGAGAAATGTATCTTTCACAAATTTATAGCGGTAAGTTAGAAAAGTTACCAAAATCTTGCATTAGAGCATCTACAAGACTATAACAGGACTACATGAGTCTCACCACGCCTCTCTGCCTAACTCCAAGTCTCCAACAATCCCTCACATTAATTTACAACTTTCATTGCTGTTCTTAAAATTATGATAACAGTATAATTTTTGTTCGAATACAATTATCACTGACTCGAGCGAGTTAAATTTCAAAACTTTTTTTTTAAATATAGGTACATCTTACTCCTTATATTATAACATGAAATCCGTTTGTAAGATATTAACCCATATAAGAATCAAAAGAAAAAATAAATAAATAACAGTAAATAGAATTATTAATAATAATATCATATTTGAAAAATAGAATAGAGAAAAAAGGGAAAGAAAGAGTATTCAGCTGGAACTTTAATGAAGGTCCATAGTTATACTAGAGGTTAAAAAGAGTGAACTAATGAAGCCTGCGTGGTAGGCAGTGGGAAATGTGGTCGAACTTGAAAATAAAGATTTTGCCAAAAAAGTAAATGACTCAACTATCTTACTAGTTACTACCTTGGGACCAGTGGCGGACACAGTAAGAGAGAATGGAGGGCTTAAGCCCCTGCCAACAAATTAATTTCTTCTCTTTTTTCTACTTCAAAACTTTTTGTAAATTTCAAAAGCAAGCTTCAACACATGCTAAGATAGTGCAATTAAAGAATAAATCAACAAAAATTTATTGGTAGGAAGGACTGAATTGAACCTGCAAACTGAAAACTTACTGAGAAAAATAAAGAAATAAAATGGCCGCCCAACATATGAAGGAAGAAGATGACCATCAATTAGGATTATTATATTATATTATTGATTGCTGTGCCTATTACATTTATTGACTTTACCAAATAATTTCACCTTCAAAAAATTACTATATCTATTTTATTTCTATAAGTGATTAATTCACTAAAAAATCCGTAAACTGATATTTAAATGATATATCACAATAATTGACTAAAAAAACAATCGAGGTCGATCAAATAGTTTGTGGTAAATTTAGTGGCTCAACTTTTTAGCCAATTTTGATTTAAGTTCAGTTTTTCATCATGATTTTTCTTTTTATTCAATTATGTAAATATTAATTTTTTTTATAATTTTTTATATTTACTTTATTATTGAAATATGAGAATACAATATAAAAAATAAGCATCGGACATGTAATAGTATAATTCATATAAAGTTGTATAATTTATTAAAAAATTATAATTTATGATTATTTTGCTTGACTTTAAAATATTAGGTTTAAAATTTTTATGGTGGGTTAGAATTTAAGTTATTTAAGTTGAATATTTTGAAGTAGATTCAAATCATATTTACACTCTTTAGAAAATATACATTTCAATCCATGAAAATACATAAATACTATCAAACAATAACAAATATAAATACAACATAAATTCAGAAAGGAATATGACTGACTTAACTACCTTGGTGTATTGAAACAGAACGCAGCCAAGGTTTCGGGCCTGTTCGTGGGAACCAAAGACAAATGCCGGGGTTGTGAGAAGACAGTTTATCCCATTGAGAAGGTTTCTGTGAATGGAGCTGCACAAGAGCTGCTTCAAATGCAGCTACGGAGGGTGCACGATAAGCCCGTCCAACTACATTGCGCATGAGGGTGTGCTCTTCTGCAAGCACCACCAATGAGGCTTTTATTAGTATAAATGATCAATCAGCTGGAATAAAGCATCAATATACTATTAAGAAACAAATTAGCAAGAAGAACCATATTATAAATACCGCCTAGAATAAAAAGACAATTTTCTCCATTAATAGAAATTTACACCAGCAGAAAAAGAAATCATTACTCACAAATGGAAGTCAAGTCCAGAAATTACATAAAGGGGGAAAGAAACACGCCAACTGCGGTGGGTACTACCCGAAAGATGCATATCCTCAGAAAAAGACAATTTCATGCAACCACACTGAAACACGCCAGTGGTGACGGCGTTTTTATGAAAAAACGCCAACCAGCTTGGCGTGTTTTAACAAATACTGTATTTCAATAAAATACGACGACATACGGTTCTGAATTGTAAAACGCCAATGCGGGTGGCGTCTTCACTTATAAAAATGCCAATGTGGGTGGCGTTTTTCCCATATATGGAAGAGATAACCAAATGAGTACATTTACGTTATTTTAAAGGTATACTCCCCTATAAACCCGATTTCCCCCGAAAGTTGATAGTATTTTTTTCATCTCTTAACTAGGTTTTTCAATTTCTGTTCAATCTTCCACTCTGATTGCCAATAAAACTTCCGCTTTTTTCCTCCTCCAGCGTCTTCTCGCTCTATCTCTGAAACTCACGCCGCCCTTCCTCCTCCGGCGCCGCCCACTTCTCCAGGCTCCGGCACTGACTGTTGCTCCAGCCAACCAGCCCCCTGTTTCAGAGCCGTCGCATGAAAGACTTTGTTATTGAACCGCCTGCATAAATCCTCTCAAAAGAATAAGGCTGCGCTTATTGGAATATCTGATTTCTCAAATCATCTCCGAACGATTCTTCCATTTGCTGATGCCAAGCATTCAAGAATGATGGCAATTTTCAATAATCCTGGTACGTTGCAATTTTACATTTGAAGTATCCCTAGTTCCGGATTGAATGTTTGTGAGGTGGTTCTGAAGTTGACTTTGTTACAGAAATTTTCCCTTTCCTGCTAATTCAGTAGCAGCATATTTGTGCTTTTCATGATTATATGTTCATTAATGTTTCTGCTCTCTTCTGTTGCTGCAGTGCTGAAACTGCGGCTTCAGCAGAAACCGTTCTACTTGTATAACACTTTTAAAAGGTTATCATCTTTGAATGATGGGACTTGTGGTGTGGATGGTAATGAAGGAATTAGCAATGACGGGAAGTGGAGAACTCCTCATAGTAATGGAGGAGATGCTCATATGAGGAAACATGAAGTTCTTAGGAGAGGGATTGAGAATGTGTATCATATATTGGAAAGTGGTCCATGGGGACCTTCATTGGAGAAAGCTCTCTCTTTGTGTGATGATAAACCTGAGCCAGACCTGGTTATTGGAGTGTTGAGGAGGCTGAAGGATATCAATCTAGCAATTCACTACTTTAGATGGGTGGAGAAGGCGACAAACCAAGTGAATCTGCCAGAAACATACCATTCGCTTCTGATATTGATAGCAAGGTGTAGGAAATTTGATAGAATTGGACATATTTTGGAGGAAATGAGTCTTGCTGGATTTGGACTTTCTTTCGAGACTAGCATGGAGTTAGTTTCTAGTTGTGTGAGGGCGCAAAGGTTGAGGGAGGCGTATGATCTTATGCAAACAATGAGAAACTTCGAATTCCGCCCAGCATTTTCAGCATACACCACTCTTATAGGGGCACTGGCTGTGGTGCGTAAGCCTGAGCACCCTAATCTCATGCTTTCCCTCTTTCATCAGATGCAGGAGTTAGGTTATGAAGTAAGTGTGCATCTATTTACGACTTTAATTCGTGTTTTCGCCCGTGATGGTCAGGTTGATGCTGCTCTCTCATTGTTAGATGAGATGAAAAGCAACTCATTTCAAGCAGACATTGTTCTATATAATGTGTGTATCGACTGCTTTGGCAAGGCTGGTAAAGTTGATATGGCTTGGAAATTCTTTCATGAGATAAAATCCCATGGTCTCATTCCTGATGATGTGTCATTTACCAGCATGATAGGAGTTCTTTGTAAAGCTAATAGGATGAATGAAGCTGTTGAGCTGTTCGAACAGATGGAGCTGAATAGGTCTGTTCCATGTGCATATGCTTATAACACCATGATCATGGGCTATGGGTCTGCTGGAAAGTTTGATGAAGTGTATAAGTTGCTTGAGAGGCAAAGAATGAAGGGATCTATTCCAAGTGTGATTGCATACAATAGTCTTCTTACATGCCTTGGTAGGAGAGGAAAAGTAGACGAAGCCTTAATAGTTTATAGTGATATGAGAACAGATGCCATGCCCAACCTCTCTACATATAATATTCTTGTTGATATGCTTTGTCGGGCAGGAAAACTTGATGCAGCTTTAGCAATACAACAAGACATGAAGGCATCTGGCATGGCTCCTGATATAATGACCGTCAACATAATGATAGACAGATTGTGCAAGGCGAATAAACTTGATGAGGCTTGTTCTGTCTTTCGCAGCATGGATCGTAAAGTTTGTAGTCCAAACAAATATACATTTTGTTCCCTGATAGATGGCTTGGGCAGGCATGGCAGAGTAGATGATGCATATAAATTATATGAAGAGATGTTGGATTCTAACGAGGTGCCGGATGCGATTATATATACATCCCTAATCAAGAACTTTTTCAAGTCTGGCAGAAAGGAGGATGGTCATAAGATCTACAAGGAAATGGTCCGACAAGGCACCTCACCAGACCTCACACTCCTTAACACTTATATGGATAGTGTTTTCAAAGCTGGTGAAACAGAAAAGGGCAGAGCCCTGTTTGAGGATATCAAAGTGCAGTTTACCCCTGATGCACGAAGCTACTCGATTCTAATAAATGGTCTCATAAAGGCTGGTTTTGCACGTGAGACTTACGAGATCTTCTATGCAATGAAGGAACAGAGTTGTGCTCTTGACACCCTTGCTTATAACACTGTTATTGATGGATTTTGTAAATCAGGTAAAGTTAATAAAGCTTACCAGCTATTGGAGGAAATGAAGGCCAAAGGTCATCAACCGACTGTGGTGACATATGGTTCTGTTATTGATGGGCTTGCTAAGATTGACCGGCTTGATGAATCTTATATGCTTTTTGAAGAAGCAAAATCAATTGGAGTAGAACTGAATGTAGTTGTGTATAGCAGTCTTGTAGATGGGTTTGGAAAGGTGGGCAGAATAGATGAAGCATATCTCATCATAGAGGAAATGATGCAGAATAATTTGACGCCTAACATTCAAACATGGAATTGCTTGCTTGATGCACTTGTTAAGGCAGAAGAGATTGATGAAGCCCTTGTCTGCTGGAATTCTATTAAAGACTTGAAATGCATACCTAACATTGTAACATACAGCATTCTTATAAATGGTCTGTGTAAGGTTCGGAAGTTCAATAAAGCCTTTGTGTTTTGGCAAGAGATGCAGAAACAAGGGTTGAAACCTAATGCAATCACCTATGTCACAATGATATCTGGGCTTTCCAAGGCTGGTAATGTATTGGAGGCTGTTAAACTGTATGAAAGATTCAAAGAAAACGGAGGTATACCTGATTCGGCCTGCTATAATGCAGTGATAGAAGGCTTGAGCTTAGCGAATAAGGCAACAGAGGCATATCAACTATTTGAGGAAACAAGGTTAAAAGGTTGTAAAATACACACCAAAACCTGTGTGGTTCTTTTGGATGCGCTTCATAAAGCTGAATGTCTCGAGCAAGCTGCTATAGTGGGCGCTGTATTAAGGGAAACAGCTAAATCACAACATGCTTCTAGATCGTTTTGATGTTGAATTTTCCGGTGCCAGAAGTTGTGTATCTTTTGGTGTGTTGGCTCTTCTATTTACAAGCATAGAAAGATTGAATGGAAACTTGCACATGTTAAGTGAGTGGACATTGAGGAAGCAATCGACTCAATATCAACTAATTTTATGAGCACCACACATATTGATCAATTAACTTGGATTGCATTGCAGATTTGTCCCTAGAGGTATGATTATTTTCATGTTAATATTAGTGTAAGATGGGATGAATCATGAAATGCCATTTTTTTCTCTGCGCTGCGTGTTTTTCTGGAGGATGCATTAACTCTTCTTTTCAAATTTGCTCTACTTATTGGGCTTTAAAGGTTAACTGTTCATGGTTAGAAAAATAGTATCTTGGTTAAACACAGTTAAGCTGCTTGCCTGTTTTGTTGCTCATACTTGGCAAAGATGTACTAGTTGTTAATAGACTGATAAAAGTATTGTTCTGCTAGATAACTCTTCATAGAGTTCGTAGAAGAAAGAACTTGTAATCATTTACACAAATGTGTTCTTGAATATTCAGCCATATAACAGGAGTTCCTTCTTTTCTTGCTTTAACAAGGCAGCAAGACCTTATCTTTCTGTTTTATCGCTTTTTTATGGATCTCTATTCCCATTTATATTTATCAGTCTACTTCAGTTTGTGGTAACTTTGAATGGCCTTTTTTGCAGCGCTGCAGTGCAAGCTCCTTATATTGGTTGGTACATTATAAGAAGCTCCTTGCAGTTCCTTCCAACCATTCCCGGATACATTCTTGAAACAATATGGTCGGGTGTTCCTTTCTGCATAAACGTGTCGAAATTCGCACGCATCACATAATATTCTTCTGGTTGTACTTGATTTTGTCCATCAAGTGTTTGTGGGTCCTACACGAAATTCCTTGTGAAACTCAAGGTGATCGAAGGATAAGGATAATGATATTTCTCCTAGATAGGCCTTCCAACAGTTGTATGTATAACTAATGCAGCTTTTACTTTCTTCACATGTGGTGTCCTAAACAAGAGACAAAATGGGTCAGAACTGAGTAGGCATTTCGCTGTAATGCAGATTGCGTGCCCAAATTGCCTCCCAACAAATTGGATACTGTGTAATACTGATTACAGTACATTTTTATTATACATTTTACTACAATTAATTTCTCTAGGCTTGACACAATTATACTAGTAAGTGCCTGATTTTTTCGGTGGAGTAGTCCATGTACTAATTCAAATTTCGCATAGTTTAAATCCTTATGTTAGATTGAGTTGTTTGCACAAGATTTGCTATATGGAGTATATAATTACTAGTAGTATCATCAAATTAACAAGCTATATTGTTTGAGATAAAATCATCACATACAGACAGACTGTAGTGGTGTCGTGTTATCACGACAAAGCTATAAATCAACTCGTTCATAGATTTCCTTTTCTTAGAGAATGTGAAACTCAATCAAGAAATAGTCCTATTTCAAATGAAACACATGTAGTAATAAACAGTGCATCTTTACATTGCGATTGATGAATTCAAAGAAACAACAGTATTTCACCATCAACAGTGCTCTAGCATTGCTGGTAATCACCCTTTTGCTGCATTCACTTCAAAATAACTCCAACTTCCTTTAAATAATTTATTTAAATTAGTTGATAAGCCCCATATTAAAATTCAAACTTAGCAAAGTAATCCAAAATACCCCAGCTATTAATTTCTCTGAATTTTTCGGAGAAATTTAATCTCGAGTTTTACTCCTTTTGCCAATTTATTTATTTGGTGCTAAACAATACCATTACAAAATGCACCCTATTTAATATTAATCGTACACCAATTGAAATGAATAAAGAAAAAAATCTTGTAGGTGAACAAAAAAAAATTCGCTGATATATTCAAAAACCGAAAGTTGTAAATACCCTACCGTTGAAAGTATATTGGTGATAAAAAATGGTTGTGGAAGCAACCAATTGGATACTGAAGCATCACATAAACAACAGGATCCTACTTCAAAGTTTTTTCTTTCTCACATGATAGGAGACTCCCAAAAAGAAACAAAATAAATTAAATAAAAGATAAAGAAAATTAGGGAGTGTGGGGGGTGTGAGAAAAGAAAAAGGAACCATGCATGTTATCAAAGATAAGCCACCTGTCCCTGATACATGTACCTTCTATTCTCCATTAAATAAATATTATCTCTAGATTTTCTCTATCTTTGTTAGAGACTATTCGTTATAATTGCAAAAAAATTTCAGCATAGAGATTAATAAGGAGTATTTATTGTGATAAATGAAGAAATTATAAAACTAAGAGAAAAGAATAAAATAATACTCCACAAACTAAAGTGTAAAAAAGAAACTATATACTCCCTCCGTCCGCAAAGAATATGCACTTTAGGGTCGGCCACGAGTTTTAATGTAAAATTGATGAAGTAAGAGAGAGGTAGAGAGAAAAAGTAAATAAAGTATTATTAGTGGAGAATGAGTCCCACCTCATTAGAAAGAAAAGATTTTCAAAATTAGAAAGTGCATATTCTTGTGGGACGGATTAAAAAGGAAAGTGTGCATATCCTTGAAGGACAGAGGGAGTACTCCTCTTTATGTCATGTTAGTATTGAAGCATTTCTTTCTACTACAAAGATGAAAGAATAAATATTTAATAAATTAAGTGCAATTATAATAAAGTAAGTAAACAGTGAGAGAAATATATAAACGAGAGAACAAAATAGGAAAGATTAATTATGTTTAATTTTGCTAAAAAATTGACTAAAAACCGTAATAGTAAGCCCAAATAGGAATATGACACTAATGGAACAAAGGGCATATTTTGTTGTCCTATAAAAACAGAGTTTTTGAAATAATACAAGTGCTGGTAAAATAAGATAAAAGTAGACAGAGAAAATCATTAGAATTAGAAGAATGAAATCCACCCAATTAAAAATAAAAAAAGTCACTAAATAAATAGAGTGAACTAACTAAATAAATAGAGTGAACTATCTTTATGGGATGACCAAACTACAAGAAAAATCAATACTACTATTTTTAAAAAATGGAAGAGTACTATATATGAATATAACTCAGATAATGAGATATTTTAAAATAAAAAAATGACTTAATTATAACAAAGAGTACACAATTAATTTTTACAGCGATACAGTCACTATTAACACAAAATACATCCAAATATATATTTTTATTTATACTCATATTCTTAAACGTCCACCGACAGACATGCTAAATATCTTCCCAATACTCGGTTACACACACACAAAAATAAACACAAATACAAATACAGAAGCATATAATTAAGCGGACAGTAGTCATATTACAAACAATTCGTATATTAATATACCCTTTGGGTATTATGGCTCGTAGAACTGGATCATTGTTTATTTTTAACCACGATAATAAAGCTGATGTGTTGAATAAAAATAATTAAAGACAAATCACTAATCTGGTAATTAAACATTAGGCTATAATAAAAACCACGATTTCATGTCATATACTAATTGAGAAGACAAAGAAAGGGTTCAAAACTAGTGAAACAGAAAAAAGAAGCAAAAGAAAAGAAATATTTACAATTTACAAGAAGCGATGGCCATGAGAAAAGAGATCAAGCAGGTGCTAATCCGGGTTAATTAACCTAATTACCGATCCATAGCGACAGCGCCGCCGCGGTATCGAGCCTCCATGCAAACCCTCCACACTCCATTCTCCACACGTCGCACGGCACCGTTTTGGACGCCTTCTCGTTCCCGCCCGTGACCACCCTCACCTTGCACGTGAACCCCGCGCACCTCGCCGGCAGCGCCACCCCCTCCTCCACCACCACCTCCCCCTCCCCCGCCGCCATCCTTCTGTACGCCGGGTTCGTCCACCTCACCCTCCTCAGCCCGTCCGTCACGAAACCCGGACACGCGTCACCCTCCAGCCTCCTCACCCTCTCCCCGTCCCCGTACGGATACAAATCCCCCATCCACGTGTTCGTCACGCATTCGACCTTCACCCACGACGCTGCCACCTCCCTCCGCTCCACCTGCCGCCCCCCGTTCTCGAAGCTCAGCCACAGAGGATACTTCGGCTTCGACGACACCGCCGCCGCCGGCTCTCTCACCCCCGGCGCCTCCGGAAGCAGCGACAGCGTCTTGATATCCTTCTTCTCCGGCGAACACCTCCTCTTCTTCCGACCACAGCTGCCGTCTTTGACAGCATGCCTCCTCTTGCGGCGGCTGGTCTTCATAGAGGCCGCTCCGCTGCTCTCCGGCGAGGCGGAACTGGAGCTTCCGCCGCCGGAAACAGATCCGTTGGTGGAAGCCGGTTTTGGAGCGATTGGACGAAACCTCCGCATTATCCTATCCACCTTAGAGATATCGTACGCACCCCCGGCGTACCGCGCTATACAGCACCCTCCCGTATGATCCATTTCTTTTTTTTTGTGGTTTGTGAAAAATGTGAAGAGAAGGGTTTTAGTTACGAAGAAAGGTGGGTGAGCGGGGATAGGGATTTATAGGGGGGCGAGGAGGGGATGGCGGAGGGAGATACGTGGCGCTAAGGACCCACGTGAGAGTAGGCGAGAGTAGCCAATAGGAGGAGAGGGATGTGGGGCCCGGTGAGGGAGCCAATGGGATGCGGGGTTGTGGCAATTAGGGCACCTAGGGTTCCACGCTGATGGAAGTTCCAGAAAGTGGCACGTGGAAGCTAACGGCGCTATTCGGCGCGACAGACGCGGACGTGGTCTTTTAACTTTGACACATCTGTGGAGGAGGTGACCCAAAGTTTGTAACTCCAATGACAGGAATGCTAATTGGTTGCCTCAATTGACTCAATTTTTCCTATTTTCAGACTTCATTTATTTACTTCTTGATTTGATAAATACTGGCCATTTTTGGTGTATATATATACTTCAATTTTTTTTTATTGATAATTTGATGTTACAATTTCCACAATTAGACATATACAATGCTCATCATATTCCTGTGGAGGTCGTGAATCGGGTATCCAACCCATAGTATTGACACCTTCAACTCCCAGTCCCATTTTTTTAATATTCGAGGGGCGGATGCAGGAAAAAATAATACAATATTTAGGAGCGACTTAATTATTTTTTAAAATTTTCTAGACTTCAATACTATATGAGCTAAAAATAATTTTCTACAAATTTATGTAATACTCCCTCCGTCCGGTTTAGGAGTGCAATTTAATTAGGGCACGGGTTTTAAGAAATTGTTAGAGTGTATAATAATTGAAGTGGTGTTGCAATATAACAAAATAAAGCTATAATTGCAACCACAAAACGATCGCGAAACAAAGGTGCACCGATTGTATTGATAATAAAAGAGGAATGACAACAAGAACACTCTAAACGAGAAACAAAAGAACACTGAGAGCAACACGGAAAGATAGGAAGAGTCTTGGATCCTGGATCCAAACCCGGTGCACAATCACACTTTTTGCATGGCAATTATGAGAGTGGTCCTTGGCTTTTATACTCAGCATTTGACGCCTCAGTCACGTCCAACTCCTTCTGTCACCGTCGTTATCTTCCGTACACTCACGCCATCATCACACGCCAGCTAGGATGTCACACACAGATCATCAGTGTACGGAAGATAACGGCAATGACAGAAGAAGTTGGGTGTGACTGAGGCGTCAAGTGCTGAGTATAAAAGTCAAGGACCACTTTCATCATTGTCAAGCAAAAAGTGTGTGATTGTGCACCGGGTTTGGATCCAGGATCCAAGACTCTTTCTATCTTTCCGTATTGCTCTCAGTGTTCTTTTGTTTCTTGTTTAGAGTGTTCTTGTTATCATTCCTCTTTCATTATGAATACAATCGGTGCACCTCTGTTTCGCGATCGTTTGTGGTTGCAATTATAGCTTTATTTTGTTATATTGCAACAAGTGGAGTAGTGGTTGTTGGAGTGTGTAATAATTGAAGTGAGATAGTGGAAAGTGGGACCCTTTTGACTTTTTGTATGTAAAAGGTGCTTCTTTTGTTTTATTTTTATGAAAATAATGACATTTGTGTGTAAATTTCATCAACAATGAGGTTAAATTTTATGTCCATATATGGTAAATTCTAAATGAGACTCTTAAATTGGGACGGACGGAAATGACAAAACAAGATTTTTAAATTGAGATGGAGGGAGTATTAAAATAAGAAAATATTTTAAAATAATAATTAAAAGAGCTCAAGCAGATAGTAGCTTCTTAATAGTTCTGCCTATAGATGCAAGCAGGCATGCACACGGTTCGAAAACCGTCGGTTCCGAGTTCGGAACCGGCGGTTCACAGTTCAAGATTTCCTTGAACCTGAATCGGCCCGCCAAGGTCCAGGCAGTTCCGGTTCCGGTTCAAAAAACTGGCGGTTCCGGAAGGCGGTTCAAAACCGTCGGTTTTTGGCAGAAACCGCCAGTTCCGGGCCGGTTCGGCAGTTCGTAAATTTTTTTTCTTCTCGTTTCAGTGTTTATTTCAACGAGACTACAAGTCACAACTTATAAGTTACAATTTACACTTAATGTTGGACTTGGGCCTTTGGGTTGAAAACATAGTGTATTGGATGATTCCTTTTTATAGCTACATGTTCTTGGATGTGTTGCTCTTTCTTTCAATGTGGGATAAAACTCCATATTTATAACTACATGATACATCTCCATCATCTTTGTTATATTAGTTTATATCTTGACTATCTTCTATTATTATAACTTAACAACAAATATAATTACATAAAGTATTATTCTTTAATTCTTTATCATTATCGATTTTTTTGTGTATAAGTTTATGTGTATGTTAACTAATAAATACCATTATACACATTAAGAGAATAATTATTATACAAATTGTATTAATCTAGCGATTTGTTTGTGTATAAGTTTATGTGTATGTTAACTAATAAATAACATTATACACATTTATCTATATACAAATCATATTACTCAATAAGTGTTTATTCTTATCTATCAAGAATATATTCACAAATAATAATTTTATTTATATAAATTATACTACATCTATTAGAATAACAACTATTATACAAAATCATACTATTAGTCTACTACTAATATATAAATATATAAACTATATTATACCACTAAACAAATCATTCTTTAGTTATCTATTTTTATCATTATTATACCAATTATATTAATTGTTGTTTTTTTCACATTTTAATCAATATATTGTGAAAAATTAGCAACATACTTACATTTAAATCCAATTATTTGAACACGTCCAAATTCTATAAATATACAAATTATTAGCAACATGCAACATTCAAATTTAATTAAACTATTCTAGTTTATGCTATTATTATCTATAAATTTGTCTTAGAAAAAGAATCATAACAAAAATAAAGATAAAGTTAGTGAATAATAAAGTGTAGTAAAAAATAAAGAAAAGTAGAAAACAAAAGAAAGTTTTGTATCCCACATTGGAAAAAGATAAATGAATGATCTAAACATGTAGTTATAAAAGAATCTTACATATTTTGTCCCACATTGAAAGTGAAAGTGAAACAACCTAGAATGGTTTCATAAATTTGCAAGCCCATCAAATATATATGGGCTATTACGAATTTCTTGCATTCATTTATTTGTAAAAATTGTTTTTAAATATAAAAATCAATTTTTATAAATATTTTTTTAAAAAAAATTCGGTTGAACCGGCGGTTCCGATTTCGCATTTCGTTGAACCTGAACTGGACCGTGTGAACCGCCGAACCTTCTGGCGGTTCGGAACTGCCGCACCGGTTCCGGTCTGGTTCGGTTTGTGCATGCCTAGATGCAAGTACTCGAACCCGACTAATATGTACCTGCATATCTTAAATGAGCCAATACAATATCAATACAAATAGTTGGAGAGTCAGTGCTCGTGGGGTTAGGACATTAATGGTTTAATTCTCTTAAAATATTTTGATAATCCAGGAACTATAGTTAGAGCATAATTAACCAGACGGGATGGGAAATGATAATGTCATAAGATTTTAGAAGTCAGGTACATGAACTTTTCACACAAATTAAAAAGGTTATATTTTAGAGTGATAATAAAGTGAAATGGAAAAAAGGACGATTTTTCCTTCTAATTCTTAGAAATAAAATTGAAGTAGGTATAACATTGTGCGTTCACTAATCAGTTTTAAAAAAAAATTAAAACTTAGATTAGAATTTAGCAAAAGAAAAAACTCTAAACATCTACACTGTTAGTACATAATTTTTAAATAACCCTATTCCAACAATTTTAAATCTAAATAAATATTCTAAATAATACATCGGTATACTCAATCAAATTATGAATAATACTTTATATCCATTTTGTCACCCTCACTCGAATCTAGAATACACATACATCAGTACACGATCCTTCGTTTTTCAAAATTTGAGTAGAGGCAACACTTGGGCATTTGTATTTATTTAAAATCGAGTTTTGACGAGTGGGAGATAATTAATAAATCTAATAACTTGAAAGTATAATTGTGTTGGAAATTTTGAGAGCTTGGTATCGTCATTTTGCCTCACCTTTTCCCACTCACTTTAATCTAGAATGCGCATCATGGCACGATCCTTTGTTTTTTCAGAATTAGAGTGGAGACAATACTTGGCATTTGTAATTATTTAAAATTGAGTTTTACGAGTGAGAGATATTAATTAAATTCGAGAGTTATACTCATAAAGTATCCAGTGTTGATTTATGAACATTAATTATATGCTTGTATATAAGTTGCTACAATTAAGGTTAGATGTGGAGTATTAATTAACTATACGCATAAGTAAGTGGCCGGATAAGTGGATAAGCCCGCACCTTTGTGCCTCGATCACGAGCCCTTAGGCTCGTTGGCACTGGTCCTAACTCCTAGGCCTTGGTAGATATTGCCATTGGTCCTCGACTCAATTGTCAACTATATTTCACCAGTTTATTTAAATTGTTTTGTTGTATTCAATTTGTTTTGAAATTATTTTGTTCTGTTCAGCTTCAGTCTCCCCTTCTATATAGCCAACCATTGCCTCGTATATATATATATATATAGGGGTGCATTATAACCCCAATTTCTGTAATAACCCTATAACTAAATCTGGACCACACATTTTTAAAATCACGTGGTCTAGATTCAAACTTAGATTTACTTCATAAAAAAAAGCGCAGGGGTAAATATGTCATTTCGCTCATGATAAAATTTACGTATCCAAATTTCGCTCATTTAATTTCTGAATTTCGCTCATTTTATCATTTTATCAGTCAGTCAAAAGTATAATTTTATCAACTCAGAGTATCATTCTATCCGGCAAAACTATCATTCTATGCAATAAACCTAACATATATCATTTTATCATTTTATCAGTCAGTCAAAAGTATCATTTTATCAACTCGGAGTATCATTCTATCCGGCAAAACTATCATTCTATGCAATAAACCTATCATTTTATCAGTCAGTCAAAAGTATCATTTTATCAACTCAGAGTATCATTCTATCCGGCAAAACTATCATTCTATGCAATAAACCTAACATATATCATTTTATCATTTTATCATTTTATCAGTAAGTCAAAAGTATCATTTTATCAACTCAGAGTATCATTCTATCCGGCAAAACTATTATTCTATGCAATAAACCTAATATAATCGGCACAATACATAATATACAAACCTACAAAGCAGTAAGCGTATCATTTTATCAACTCAGAGTATCATTTTTATAAGGTTACTGTCATTTTATCCGCTTAGATTATCATTTTATCAGGTAAAAGTATCATTTTATTAAACAAAAATGTCATTTTATACACCAAAAATACATATCATTCTATCGGCTGAAAGTATCATTCTACCCGGCAAAACTATCATTCTATCGGCTGAAAGTATCATTCTATCCGGTAAAACTATCATTTTATGCAGTAAACCTAACATTTATAAGCTAAAAGTATCATTTTATCAACTCAGAGTATCATTCTATCCGGAAAAACTATCATTTTTATAAGGTTTCTGTAATTTTATCCGCTTAGATTATCATTTTATCAGGTCAAAGTATCATTTTATTAAACAAAAATGTCATTTTATACACCAAAAATACCTATCATTCTATCGGCTGAAGGTATCATTCTACCCGGCAAAACTATCATTCTATCGGCTGAAAGTATCATTCTATCCGGCAAAACTATCATTTTATGCAGTAAACCTAACATTTATAAGCTAAAAGTATCATTTTATCAACTCAGAGTATCATTCTATCCGGCAAAACTATCATTCTATGCAATAAACCTATCATTTTATCAGTCAGTCAAAAGTATCATTTTATCAACTCAGAGTATCATTCTATCCGGCAAAACTATCATTCTATGCAATAAACCTATCATTTTATCATTTTATCAGTCAGTCAAAAGTATCATTTTATCAACTCAGAGTATCATTCTATCCGGCAAAATTATCATTCTATGCAATAAACCTATCATTTTATCATTTTATCATTTTACGTGATATTTGGCAAAATTCAGAAATTAAATGAGGGAAATGACAGTTTTACCCCCGCGCCTTTTTTTATGAAGTAAATCTAAGTTTGAATCTCAAAACTATCATTCTATGCAATAAACCTATCATTTTATCATTTTACGTGATATTTGGCAAAATTCAGAAATTAAATGAGAGAAATGACAGTTTTACCCCGCGCTTTTTTTATGAAGTAAATCTAAGTTTGAATCTCAACCGCATGATTAGAAATATGTGTGGTCCAGATTTGGTTATAGGGTTATTACGATATTTAGGGGTTATCATATGATAGGGTTTTGATCTATGCAAAACTAGAGTTAAATACAGAAACGCAGAACAATATCATACGTAGGGTACTTTTAGGTCATAGTTAGTTAATTTTTAGATCATGCTAACAAAGCATGACCTAAAATGATCTTAGCATGACATTACACCCAAATATTATAATATGACCTAAAATTGCTTAATTATGACCTTCAGTGTTTTTGGTTAATTATTGACCGTTAGATCATCTAATCCTAGGGCCAAGATTTGGGCTGCATTTCTGGATTTAAATGCATTTTTATTTTGATCATCTCCCTATATATATATATATATATATATATATATATATATATATATATATATAGTAGTGATCTATGACAAACACCTCTTAACCATATAACTAGAGAACAAATAATAGCCACAAGATCAAAAAAATCAAGGGCTAATATTAATTTTCGAATTTAATGAGATATTAGCTCCCTCAATCACAAATTTACTCCATAATAACAAGTCAGGGTTATTATTGTCATTGCACAAAAAAATTAGATTATGTAAATTTTTACTTCATTTGAAGGTTAACTTCACGGACATGAAGCGAGTGGATCTGATCAAGGAGATCGCGGCGGAGTTCGAGCTGATCGCGAACCGGCTGTCGGAGACGGAGGTGGCGACAGTGGCGTCGGTGGTGGAGCTGGAGCCGCAGCATCTGGCGGAGATCGCGAAGCGCGCGCAGAAGCTGACCGGGCCGAAGAATGTGAAGCTGAAGACGGTGATCGACAAGTCACTGCTCGCCGGAATCATCATCCGGTATGGGAATTCCGGCTCGAAATTGAGTTTAATTACTCTTAGGTTGCTGAATGTTGTATGTGAATTCAAGAATTATTGAAGAATTCAGAGCTCTGTTCATCAAAGCTAGAATTTGCCCGAGCAAAGGCGGCGATCGGTTTCAGCTATAAATACGGCGAATTGAGCTACGGAAATTCTTGTAATAATAGTAATTGAAGTTCATCCTCTTCTAATTCGGCTAAATTTTCATTCTTAATTATTTATTTGATCAGAGAGAAATTTGTAAATGCTGATGCTAGAAGGTGTTTGATCAATCTGATTTTACTTCACTCTTGTTTAGAAAACGCTTCACTCTTGTTCACAAAACACATCACTCTTATTATGATTTTACTTCACTCTTGTTCACAAAACACATCACTCTTATTCTGATTTTACTTCACTCTTGTTCACAAAACACTTCACTCTTGTTCAGAAAACAATTTACTCTTGTTCACAAAACACATTACTCTTATTCTGATTTTACTTCACTCTTGTTCACAAAACACTTCACTCTTGTTCACAAAACACATCACTCTTATTCTGATTTTTCTTCACTCTTGTTCACAAAACACATCACTCTTATTCTGATTTTACTTCACTCTTGTTCAGAAAACGCTTCACTCTTGTTCACAAAACGCATCACTCTTACCATGATTTTACTTCACTCTTGTTTAAAAAACGCATCACTCTTATTATGATTTTACTTCACTCTTGTTCACAAAACACTTCACTCTTGTTCACAGAACACATTACTCTTATTATGATTTTACTTCACTCTTGTTTACAAAACACATCACTCTTGTTTACAAAACGCATCACTCTTAGCATGATTTTACTTCACTCTTGTTTACAAAACACATCACTCTTACCATGATTTTACTTCACTCTTGTTTACAAAATGCATCACTCTTATTATGATTTTACTTCACTCTTGTTCACAAAACACTTCACTCTTGTTCACAGAACACATCACTCTTATTATGATTTTACTTCACTCTTGTTTACAAAACACATCACTCTTGTTCTGATTTTACTTAGACATGTAATGGGGCATGCATCCTATCTAATGACATGAGCAATGAACGAATCCAACTCAATCCTCGAAACGCCGCCCGCCTCCGTCGCCTCCCTCACGGCGGCGCCCAGCTTCTCCGCCGTCTCCTTAATCCGACACCCTTCTTCCGACGCCATGAATCTCCTCACGACACTCTCAATCAACGACGCCTTCACTACTCCCGCCCTATCCTTCCACTCCCTCACCACAATCTCCGTCTTCAAAACATCTGCAACCAGCGCGGAGTTGCTCGGCTGGTCGAAATGCATAGGCCACGCCGCGATCGCCACCCCGCCGTCATGCTCTCCACGCACGAATTCCACCCCCGCGATCGCGGAAGCAAGGCGAGTATTGCGGCTACGCCAGCAGCTGCACCTACGCAGATTTGGAAGGAAATCAATGGATATTTGATCGCAGATTTGAAGGAGAAAGAAAGGAAACCTACGCAGATTTAAATTTCATATTGTAATTTCCAAAATACCCTTGGCCTATTTTATATAATTAAAATAAGTAATATTTGTTCCATTAAGATGTGTGGCTGAGATTTGTTCTCTAGTTATACACTTAAGATTAGTTATATCTTGATCACTACCCTATATATATATATATATATATATATATATATATATATATATATATAGGGAGATGATCAAAATAAGTATGTGTTTAAATCCAGAAATGCAGACCAAATCTCAGCCCTAGGATTAGATGATCTAATGGTCAATAATTAACCAAAAACACGGAAGGTCATAATTAAGCAATTTTAGGTCATATTATAATATTTGGATTTAATGTCATACTAAGATCGTTTTAGGTCATGCTTTGTTAGCATGACCTACAAATTACCTAATTATGACCTAAAAGTGCCCTAATTATGATATTGTTCTGCGTTTCTGTATTTAAATCCAGTTTTGCATAGATCAAAACCCTATATATATATATAATTCTTTTTCAAATGCCAGATATTTTTGGTGTAAGATAAGTGTTGGCAAATTAAAGAGAAAAAAATACTATAACAATATCTCTATAAAAAATGCATTGAAACTACTATATAAGTCTAAAGGGTCACTCCTATCACGAATTGGTTTTCAGATGAAACCTATGAATTTCTATAATTAAGGCCATACAACTTTTATATTTTGGTGTAAAAACCGAACCATGAATTATTAGTAATTTTTTCTAATTAGTAAATATGTGTACAAACTTTGGCATATGCATCGTGATGCATCATGGCCTAGAACGGACACATTCCAATAATTCACATGGGAAAAGGTTATTGGTTTGTATCGAGTGATAAACGCTTTTAGCAAAAATTTCTAAAAAATATTCTAGGCCACTAAAGGAGTGCAATGTTGTTCCAATCGAGTAAGAGACGCTTAGAAACCCACATAATTGGAATAAGGAAACCCATGGTGTGGAATGACACCAAATCATTTTAAATCACGAATAAGAATTTTTACCCTTTTCCCACTTCATAAATTTCGATATGACTATTATTTGTAAGCTAGGGTTCATATTAGCACAAGAAGATTGGACAATGTAGATATATAAAAATTTCTCCTATGTGGATTATACACGTAGTCTACGATTTGATAACGGATTAAGGACGGAATCTATCTCTACTTTTTCGATTTTATCATTTCTATCACAATTTTTAAAATATATCAGTTCAACTATATAATCTTTTGTACTTGTATCAATTTTATCCTAGTACTTGTATCAATTCTATCCTGCAAAATAGTTGGTCATCATCTGGCACATAACGTCACAACTCAATCATTGGTGTAAAATTTCAATGCTTAAAATATTGAGATAGAATTAATATAATTACGAATAGATTGAAACTAAATTTTAAAAAAAATTAAAAATTAGAATAGAATTGAAAAAATTATTAAAACTCATGATTGGTGAGATCATTTAATTTCGTTTTTGTAAGCAACCCATAAAACTTTTTGGCGTTCATACTCATAAAGTAACAATGCTAACCACAAAATTGCTACTCATTTTTTTTATACTTCTTCCGTCTCATAATAGATGTCACACTTTCCTTTTTAGTTTTCTCATAGTATATGTCACACTATACTTTTTAGTTTGTCTTACAAAAGATGTCACGTTTCCTCTTTTGGAAAAAGTTTCTTCTCACATTAATTACAAAATTATATTTTCTCTCACCACTTAACACACAAAATAACATCTCCTAAAATCTCATGTCATCTTCCAAGTGTGACATCTACTATGAGACAGACGGAACGGAGGGAGTTAAAAATATAGTAATGTGTATGTACTAATTAATTTGTCAGTCAATTTCAAAATTGATTGCTTTGCTCCTAATGTAACCAATGTGTAAGTAGGATTGTGTTCCATGTACCCTACCTCCATTGACACGCACAATTTTATTTCTTTTTCTTCTGAAACTTATCCCATTAAATGTCATTTTTCTAGTGGATTTGATGTCTACTGTCATCTTAATGTAATCAAATGCTTCTATCACATTGTTTGTGTTTATTCAATTTAAATAAAATTAAAATTAAAATGACTAAGTACTCCATCCGTCTCAATAAATATGAAACGTTTGTTTTTGGGCACGAGATTTTATATAGTGTTGTTTTGTGAGTTAAAGAAGAGAGAGTAAAGTAAGAGAAAGGGAAAAGTAGAGATAAAGTTATTTCTATTTTTGGAATCACTTCATTTTTAATGTGACAACCCAAAAAGAAAAACGTTTCATTTTTAATGGGATAAATGGAGTATTAAATTGGTATAGTCAAATAACTTAGTACAAAATCAGTAGGCCAATTAAAATTGACGATCATCGCTGCGGCTCATCTATTGATGTAGTACTATTTCCTAATGTTCAAAATGTAATAGGCTAACAACGTTACGTACATGTCTCCTTTTTTCACATTTAAAAAAGAGAATAAAACGTACATATCTCCTTTTGTCACATTTAAAAAAGAGAGTAAAAGGAGAGAGAGAGAGAGAGGAAGATACAAGAAGGAAACGACGTTGATCAAACATGTGTCATTCAACTTCTGAAGTGACCCAAGCCCCAATATGTTCCACTTTAAGTTCATTTTCTCATGAGATATGATTTGTAGATACTCCAATGTGAGAATTTTATCGCGATACATCATGATTGGGTAAAATGCTACTCAATAATACAGTAGTTGTGACTTCGTTCCCAAAAATTAGGGTCACTTGGAGAGTGTACAACATATAATAACTCAGTAATATGCTAATAATAAAACAATACTAGTAGTACTATATTTTAAAATACTAATCAATTTCATTTTATAGATAATTAAATTGACAAAAGATAGAAGAGGCGGCAAATTAAATTTCAAATTCATACCAAAACATTAAAATTACAATCAAATAAAATGTACAATGGAGAATTGAAGGGAAGATTGAGTAGTCAAATTCAATCAATATATTAACATGTTTGGTTGTCTGGGTAGGATATAGGAAGATAAATAACACGAGATAGAGAAAACGAGCAAAAGTCAGGCCATTCGCAATAGGGCCGATAAAACTGCCCTATGCGATCGGCGGTTTTATCAGCCCTATTGCATGACAACTGTCGATCGCCCCATTGCAAGATTTTTTCTAAATACCAATCCATAAAATAACATTTTTGTTCTTAGAATTTCATGAGTTATCAACCCTACCAAACATGCGCTAATCGTTAGAAAAAAAGAAAAAGGATATAAGCAAACAACTAATTAATTCACAATTCAAGTTTAGGGTCTACGTAAAACTTAAGTAATTGAGTTTAATT
The DNA here is from genome assembly GCF_004379255.2 of Salvia splendens. Lineage (NCBI taxonomy): Eukaryota > Viridiplantae > Streptophyta > Magnoliopsida > Lamiales > Lamiaceae > Salvia > Salvia splendens. The sequence goes on from NC_056041.1 coordinate 11,132,283, forward strand.
CGGGTTAAAATACATTATCTCCCTTGGGGTGTCATCTCATGTTCATACACTACGTCATAATCGTCAACATAAACAAAAGTGTTAAATTGTTAGGGAGCATTGATTGATATTTTCACTAAAACATAAAATAAAATATGTATACCAAATTTAGTAGAGAAACTAGATTGACTTCATCAGCTTTATGGAGAAGATTTCAAGTTGATTGGTATGGGCCGCTATAAAGCAAACTTAAATTAATTAAGTAGCAAAAATATCTGATAAAAAATTATAAAAGAAAAAAAAAAGAAATTATGTTGAAGTCATTCGTCATCTAATATCCATCGTCCACATGTCCTTCTCAATATGAGATCACGAGACTTGGGTAATCTACTAATTGTAGATTATTAAAACTACTAAACAATAGATTAAGTCGCTATATTATAGATATCATCTGTCGCCATTATACCTACTAATACTAATACATCGAATCTGGATACCATCAATAGAAACCAGGGGCGTAGTAAACATAATTGTTTTTGGTATTTGAGGCTCTATTTTTTACAAAAATGTAACCATTCAATAATCCTAGATTTATGTATGTATATAATTTTGTATAAAGAAACAAATATATGTATAAATTTTATTATTTTATATACAAACTTTGTAAAATAAAACAACCACTAATTTCCACGAAATATTTATTGTCACTATTCACAATATGTATTAGTAGTAGGAGTATCTTTTTTTCCGTTCACGTTCTCTATTTAACATTACTATGGATTTATTACTATTATAAATAGTAATATTAAATTTAAAACGACCGTGAAACTACTATACTAGTATTTACATATCACTTGGATTGTAAGTATTGATTGGTATGTAGAGAAAAAATCCTTATAGTTTCTTCTAGATGAATTTAGGTTTAGTTTCCTGATCCTTGTCGTTTCGTTTGTATTACTTGAATTAATCAAACTCAATTATTATAATCAACTATTGATTACGCTTATCTCTGTGGCAGACACAGATTATGCCCTTAAAACTCCTATAATAGAATAGTGCTCCACATAGTAATAAGCAACATTAAAATTATTGATAAATACGATTCTATCTTGATTAATGTGACTTTTGCTTTCTAAATATAGATAGCAAAATCTAACTCATTATAAAAAGATCCAGTTGAATTCGAACACGTCACTGAATAATCACATTCTTTATTATCGGCCTGGATTTAATATTAAAAGAGAGCCAATATAATAATCTTCTTTTTTGTCTCAATGCTTGTAATAATGAGTGTTTAGCTTAAGATAGAAAACGGCATCTGGGTTCGTGCCACGTGTCCATCTTGGCAGTTGAAAGCTTGGACTATTTTAGGTTAGCTGTTTTTGAGGGAGATTTAGAACTACCAACTTTGAATTATTTAATTGGCTGTCTCATACCTATAATTAGATTTCTTTCAATTTTATAATCCTGAATTAGTAACCTTAACCCTAGTTGATGATTCATGATATGCTTTCCATTGATTACTCTTATGTGTTTCGCTTTAGGCTTACACTTACTTAAAAGGTTGGGAGAAAAATATCATCAACCCATATTAGCAAGGGCCAAGTGGCTTGGTTACAACTTAAATAAATTTAAAATGGATGTCTTGATGAAAGATACTAAAATACTTCGCTTTGCTTTGAAATTCAACTAACTCGTTTTTCATATTGTAAAGTGGTAGTAGTATTTATTTATAATGACACATAGGATAGACCCTAAAAAGAAAAAAAAAATGGTGGAAATTTCCTAAATTTGACTGGAAATCAACGATAAAATCATGAAAATGTACAATGGGAGCTAAAGCTTTCGATAAGAAAATAATATATAGAGATTCTAAATCATTCCTATGCATTGACAGAGTGGGTACATAAATTGTAATGCGCAAACACATGAACTTTAATTCATTCCCAAATTTCAGTATCATGTCTCCATTATTAGGATTTTTTTTCAGTTAAACCTACCATTGAATATTAATCGAGCTAATTAGTTGAAATGATAGTAATTATGAAAGGTCCTGAGATATTCCAAAGTTTCAATACATATTACTACTATTTAGAGGTAGTATTTGGTTGAAGTCCTACTATTGCATCAATTGTATTTTCATTTTATTTGACAAGGTCTAGTTTGTACTATCTTTGTGTGTGGCTGAACTCTCAGCAAATATTAAGGTGATGGCTGATATAAAGTACGTAGATGAAATTAAGATGGGATTGAGAATATAGTGAATTATGAGAATGGATAGATGCCTAATTCAATATTCAAGAAAAAGAATAGACGTAAAAATTAGTCGTTTCTCTTAGTAATGAATTACTAATCCACAAAATTGTATCAACATCAAATTTATTTTGTTCGACGACATTATATCAGAAGTAGATATGCAAAATATACTACACCCCCACCCCATTCAAAAGTATACTAATAAATTTGTCTGAAATTAATGTAACCGTAGAAATAATATATATATGCTTGTCCCAACCACCATTATTGTATGCGAGCTAGCATCAAAAAATGCGAACTGAATTCACAGCTACGTGGCAAAATATACTCATTCCCCATCACTTATGATAGTTTATTCTGGAATAACCAATATGTGAAGAATGAGTAGTTTTGTGCATGCATATGTAAGTATCCCAACAAATTAAAATGTTGAACTTAGTAAAGAATATCGATTGCAAGAATAAGATCCTGTTACATTATTTTCTTTGAAATCCAAAGGAAATGCATCCCTTATTCTTGGGCCTATTATTTAGGCATTAATAATTTCCTATATTCTTCTTTTTGCACTCTGTGTATTACAACTCAAAAGTTTATCTGCTTGCGTTGCCCATACTTGTATATTACTGGCACTGTACTTTTTAATACCTCCTTCATTCCATCATAATTGAGACGGAACTTTTTGACATGAAGTTTTAAAAAAGAATGCATGTTGTGTTAAGTCGATAGATTAAAAAAGTAAATAAGATAAAAAAAAGTAGAGAAATAAAAAAAGCAGAAAGTGAATAAAGTAAAGTAAGAGTGAGAAAAGTGTTACTCCCTCGTCTCAAGAAAATTGAGTCACTTCTTGTTTTGCACTCATTTTTAAAAAATAGTAATAAATAGATAAAGTAGATAAATAGTAAAGTTAAAAAGCAAGAATAATATAGAAAAGACTCTTATTTACATTATTCTCATTTTTACTTTACTATTTATTACGATTTTTCAAAACGAATGCAAAAAATAAAAATACTCACCCTTCTTTGAAGAGAGAGAGTAACATATATAAAAATAACTCAACTATGAGGGAACGGAGGGAGTACACAACAATAGAAGAGATAAGGCCAAAAAATAAAAAGGAAACTGAAAATTGGTATTTACATATATTCTTGCTCAAATCGGAAGCATGACATGTCACTAAACTAGCCCCTAAAACTCTATGGGTCCGGCAAAAACATACACCCATGTGATTACCATTTCACAAGAAAATTAAAAAAAATGCCTTGCATTCGACATCAGAAACATAGAGAAAATGTGGATATCAAATCTTGTACCGTGCAAACCCAATCCACATTCCGATTCTTTTCATCGGAGACCATAAATGTTTTCATTAAACAATGAAGTTTCGTACCTTTAAAGTCCTCACATCAACATATTGAGATAAATTCCGTATAACTCGTAAATAGTCCATCAATCAATCTCTCCTTCCTCTGTATCATATGGTTCGTGCTCGATGCTTTGAGGTTGAGCTTCATCTTCTTCCTCCTCATCGTTCTTCATGTACAGCCCAAGTTTCTCTAGTGGATTACTATTTGCTGGGAATTTGAAACTACCAAGACCATTTTGAGAATTTTCTGGGCTTGCTTCGTCTATAAAGCTCTGTAAATGCTCATTTGGACCAGCTCTAAACATCTCAAGGTCTTCCATGAACTGGCTATTTTCATTAATATCGACTGTCTTCTCCATCTGTAAGGAAAGCAAAGCTAAATTATATTGAAGTGGGCAATAGGGCGACTCATGTCGGTATATACTTAGCCATTACAAGGGGAGACCTGCTGCAGAGCTTGACGTGCAGCTTCTCTCTCAAGTTCTCTTTGCCTTCTGGCTTCTGTTGCGGCTTCTGCTTCGGCCTTTCTTCTAGCCTCTTCAGCAGCTTTGGCCTCAGCTTGGAGTCTTGCTTTCTCTGATCAAAATATGAGTCCATTCCACAACCACGGGAGACTTTTTAGACAAATCTAAGTAACAGCTTAACAGTAAAATAATTTGGAACGGATTTCATTCAACTAAAACCTTCTCTTCTTCGTCTTTCAAGCTCCTCCTTCTCCAGCTTCAGTCTCTCAGAATCCGTTCCCTGCATTTGCAGATATCACGAATGATTCTGGGATTTGAATTTCAAATAGTGTTTTCCTAATAACAACATGCAAACTTAAGCAGAACTAATCAATATTGATTTTTCAATTAAAGGTTTGAGTGTGTTTTCCTAATGACAAACATACAATTAACAATTTTTTGATTAAAGATTTCCTAAGATGCACATCAACAAGCTGAAGGTACAATATACAATAGTTCTTCAAATATTATTTTCATTTCTAACACAGATGAAGGTTTCAATTATAACAAAACATATGAGTATGTGTAAACCCCAGAACATAGATACAGATATCTATTATTTAGATATGTTATCAATAAGGAATTATCCTACATTCCATGAATGAATGGAAATTGATTAATATTGGAGCATGCATTGCAAGGATAAATAACAATCAAGAAAGATAGAATTTGACTAGCCATGTCAAAGGTGCATACTTTCTCGGTTGTATTCTCTTGAGCTTTGATTATAATATCAGCAAACCGGCTCCTCAATAAAGCTGCACGGTATAGCTTGTCAGGGGAGACTTGCCTATCTGGTGGAGCACTCTCCCCTAAAATGTTACAAGCTTGTTGGTGAGATTATGCTGCACATTTAATAGCTCGCACTCTTCATTAGTTATCACTGCTTACCCTCTTGAGGACAATTAGGCTCAATGGATGACATTGGATATTGCTCAGCATTCCCATCCAAGATATCTGCATATGTTTCAGAATATTTCAGAATATATTATAAAAACAGAATTCAAAGAGCATTTACAGAAAATTCATCTTGTACTTCTAAGTTCTGACCTCCATCATTTTGATCACGTAAGTCCTTTTCCCTGGGCTCTTCTTGATCATTTGTAGCTTTCTGAAAGTTAACGAAGAAGGTAAGATACACATAGAATCGCATAGTACTTAGAATCACATACTACTGATCAAAATCCAAAAAGTGATGAATCAAAACCACACAGAAACTTAATTAAAAATAAAAGTAATATATATATATATATATAGAGAGAGAGAGAGAGAGTGTAGAGAAGAACTACAAAATGGCATATACTCACTCCTGCGGTAACTGAGATATTGGTACCATCAGCTTCACAGGCTGATGAATTTTCCGAATCTGCAAACAGAAAGGATATAATTTATAACTTATAAACACACTTTTTGGTTGCGTTAGTTCAACCTACAGATTATTATAAAATATAAATATACATATATATACAGATACCAGAAGCTAAAAAAACTATAGGCTTATTACAGAAAGAGCCAGATTGTTGAAGAGTTTATTTATACTTATAGTTAATTGTATACATCTCTAACTATTTAAATGGACTTTGCAAGGTAGATAGATCTTATTATTCTTAGGTTTAGGTTGTAACCTCATCCTTGTCCCTCTACACACGTGAGTCTTTGTACTTGTATCATACATAGCTATCTTTTCTCCAATATATGTCTTTATTTTATTCTCTTTTATAATGATTAATTCAGGAGTTATAGCAAATAGTACAAAGCCCTCTAGTAGTCCAGTTGCATGATTTCTAAGCATGTGCCTTAGATAGCAGTTTAGAGCACCTATAAGTCATATTTTCCACCCAAAAGACAACAAAGAAAACCAATGCAAAAGAGAGGCCAGAGAGAGGCAGACAAGGAAAGGTAAAACAGTCTGCTCAAAGTAACATGGTGGAAGCAATTATTAAACAACAAAGGACATGTAAGAGAATGACAATTAAGCTTAATGGACAGCTAAAGGGGCCATTCTGCTAATCTGCTGCACATGTATGTTTGAGCAAAATGTGTTTTCCTTTGGAGAGTTGGGTGTCTGTGGCAGAAAATTCAGCACACAATTTATTCGTCAACAAGACACATAAGGAAAACCACCACGGCCAACTAAAGAGTCTTGTCGGAACTTAGCCGGAATGAGGGGAGGAGGTTATTGTCAACATGACTACAAAATTTCAAGCCAGATTGCATGTGCTCATGTGAAGCAGAAAAAAAAGTACACTTGTTGAACGCAAAAATGAAATGACAACAATGCAGAAGCATTGTCATGGAGAGAATCCAACTGAAATAAGTTGACAACTCTCAGTGAAGATTGAAGAATGAAGAAAAAACTAAAAACTTCTGATTAGTACTAGAAAATCCTTGACAGGTATCTACATTTCTGAACAGTACCCTATCCGTTAGAATAAACAAATGTAATCCACAATCTAGCACGGTTCTTCCTAGTGTTCACCAACAAAATGTGCTAGCAGTCTTGGCCGGGTCAATGGAATTTACAAACTACAGCACTTTTCCGACTCTATCCTGATGAACACCACACTGGACCACGTAATCAGTGATCAACCTATCTACAGTTCAAACACTTCATCTCAGACAGCTCTTCCTATCCAGCCATTAAATTCTCAAAATCAAAGTGAAATTCCTGACATTAAATCAGGTTTTGCAAGCTGAAGTTCATATGATAACAGAATTTGGTGGCTCGCATAAAGACGAGTAGTCAACTACACAAGACATACAATGAATCATATCAAAGCACAACAAAGAATTGTACAACAGCCCCCAAATGGAAACTAAAACTGCATAACACACAGTGCTGATGTTCCCAGGTCCAAACTGACACCAAGCATGAAACAAATTTGGAATATAGCATATTGTGCCTTTAATTCACAGTACTATTTAACTATGATAGTTCTAGAAACTATTAATCATTTTCCTAAGATCCACATCAACAAGCTCAAGGTACAACATACAATGGTTCTTCAAATATTATTTTCATTTCTAACACAGATAAAAACACAGTTATGCTAATGTGTACACCATGAAGCCAATGTAGAATGGGAGCTCAACCCTATCAATGATTCAAACAACAACTATTTCACCTTTTCACACAAACAACAGTGCATTTTACATCGCTGGTACTCGTGCAACCTAGCAATAAACCTTTTACTGCATTCACTTCCAAATAACTCCATCTTTCTTTAAAGAATATATACCATTTCACACAGTCAAACAACAATACATCTTTGATCCTACACATTGGGTAATCAACCTTTTACTTCAATCACTAAATAAATCCACCAAATTCCTTTCCTTTCTGCATCTTGAAGATGCAATGTCTTACTATTATGTATTCAGTTTCAAACTTAAGGTCTCAAATCATAATAGAAAATACTAAGAACTAGTAGTTGTGAACTTGTGATAACTTCAAGTTGTTCACATCAAGGAATAATTTTAGTGAACCTTATAGGTAATTTACATCCATCGACAAATCTGCACAATTCCAATTTCAATCCAAATAAAATCTTGAAATTAGAGGCAACTTAACAAGGAGGTTCAATTTGCCACATCAATAATAGATCCAAGAGAGAACAAGTTTACCCACATGGGGCCATCAGATAAATTTTGAACTCTAGTATATTAGTATCAAGCATGGTTTTAGGGTTCAGAAAAGAGCCGTGCATTGAACTTCTACATGATAAAGAGCAGGATAAGAAGGCAAGAAACACAAAAACAGTGCATAAAAAACAGTACATAAAAACACAGACCAGTAGACGAGGAGCCTGATTCGCTACTGGAACTTCTTGAGTCACTGCAGTTACTATTCCTTTCAGCAACATCCTTATCAATCCGAATTGGAGGTGAACTGGACATAGGAGGTGGATCATTTCCACCAATATCCACATCCTCATCAGCTCGCTCATGGTCTGATTGATTTTTCAGGGGTAAGACAAAGTCAAACATGACAATGCTGCGATTAATGTCTAGGTGCAACTTCATCTGGAAAATAAAATACCTTCGCAAGGCAGGTAAGATGAATCTCTAAACCCAGATTCCCTTTGCATCTGTTAAAATTATTCATAAATGAGTACCCATTGAGAATAATTATCAGAATCTGAGAATAATGCAGATACACAAGCACTTGCAGTTTACCTCAGTATCATGGTTCTCTGATGTTGATTGACGTTTCTTCTTCTCCAATAGATAACCATCTAAAAGCTTGCGTAAAGTAAACAGTGTATCATCACTTAGTGCGTCAATGTCGATTTCAATCTCATCCTCAGTTACTTCACTACCGTGCAAAGTGCTCTCTTTCAAAAAATTTATTATGTTGTCTGGCAGCTCAGCCATTAGTTCCTCCAACTCGGTCCCCAGTTTTTGTTTTTCAACATCACTCATTGCAGGCTTATCTCTTTCATACCTTGCTCTTGGTTCCTTAGAAGCAATTTTCTGCTTCTTAGCACGAGGCATATAAGCACTTTCCGGTTCTATAATGACACTTGACTTGGAAGCCGTGGAATCATCAGCTGTAGGTGGAAGTTTCTTCTCAATTGATTTCCATCTCACTTCAAAGTATTTATTCATAATCTCAGCCATGATATGAACATCATGTTTGGGTGGGTTGAATGTCATTGCATTTTTGAAGGTGAGTCTAACATCTGCAGCAAACTCCATGGGAGTGGAATACTGATTTGACAGTAATTTACTTTTTACTGTCCCTAAATCCATTGGATGCTTGATGATATCATAATATTCTGGAACTTTATGAGCTACAACGTCAACTGGCTTGTTGAAAATCCAGGCATGAGGTTGCACCATCAACCGATTTAACAGAGTCTCACATTGTTTCATCAATATAAAAAAACTAGTATTTTGTGGAAGACCTTGCTTCACCGACTCCGTTTTCCTAGCTGCCAAAGGGCCACCTTTTGTGCGAGGTCCATTTCTTCCAGAATGACCTTTTTTCTTTCCTGGTGTCACGGCCTCATCATTGATGGTGGACATGGGCAAGCTTTCTGCCGTAGCAAGTCTCTTTGCTCCAGTTTGATGCTTATGGACACCAGTAGTGTGTGGATGCACCACTCTATCCAAGCTAAAAGAAGCTATCTTCCTGTTAAACTTACGTACTTGTTCAAGCTCACTCTTTAGCTTAATTTCTAAATCCCTTCTCTCTGAAGAGGACATCTTCAAAAGTGACAGTGTTCGAATTGGCACAACAGACCTACCAAAATCATCCGCATTCAAGCCAATGCACTTCCCACTCGGAACACATGTTTCCTGCAGAGAATTTAATCCTGCATCAGGGCGGCCCGCGTTCCCAAAACCTTCTGATTCAGCAACTGTCTCAACCGCATGTCGATAGTCAGGCACAAAACCACTAGAGTAACCCGTAGATACTTTTCGAGTTTTCCCCATCATATCCCCTAACCCCGCCTTCTTCGAAAACTTCTTCGACTCCTTGTGCCCTGTGTAATCTATCGGGATGGTTGGTGCCATAAATTTAAAGCTGAACGAGTACACATCAAATCCTCCTCATCTGAGATTTCAACTGTATGAAACACTTGAATCCCTACCACGTATAACAATTTGTTGTTCAAAAAGCATTCTTTGCAAATATTTCCACCTCTACACAACTTCAATTCACAATCTCATTACCTCTCAATACAGCTTAAATTCGATCGATATAAAAAAGACGCCATAAACAAAAGCTGAAATCTCAGGAAACCCCAATCTAGAACGGTTATGCAACACCAAACCCAAATCCCACTGAAAGAAATTTCACATCTTTGAAATAATTGGACAATTTGAGGGCGAGGCAAAAAAAACGAAACCTAATCTACGTAGAAAGAAAACATACGATCGCAATCATTTGGATCCAGAAAAGAAATTAGAAAAGAATAGTGAGAGGGTAAGAACCGGGTTACCCGAGCCCTTCCGCAAGAACCCTAAAAGCAAAAAAAGGCTGAGATTTTTTGTTGGAAATTTTCATAATCCTAGAAAAAAGATATAAATGCACATACGTGAAAGAGAGAGAGGACTTACTAGTTTGAGAATCGCAGAGGCGCTCGGGCTGCGAGGAATCACGGCATTTTAAAGACGAGAGAGAGCTGCAACAAATATTGACCGCCGATTTCGTGCCGTTTAATCTAATGGCCTAAAATATGAATCGAGTTCAGTAATTATTAGGGGCACGACTCGGCAGAAATTGAGTCACTGTGCGACGTCGTGTCAGTTACTTAAACGTGTCGATCTCAGAGTGTGAAAAACGTACGTTCACTTCTATCGTGAATTTCGAGCTTCGGCTTTTATGGGTTTTCATTTGGGCTTCTTACCTATAATTACAGGATAATTTTAGTGGTAACTTAACATACTACTCTTTTTTCTCCCTATAATTTATTAAAGAGCATTATTAGATCATCCACAATCGTGCTCTTGCTAGCGGCACGGTTGTGAGCCCGGGCGGTACTATTCATGCCTGCTCTCTGGCAAGAGCACAACACCCACAACTGTGCTCTTCCGCAAGGACGAGCACAATTAATATAAAATTCAATTAAACAATAACATTTCCATAATATTAAAATCCATTTAAAAACCATAATAAATATTACAAATTACAAATAAAATTAAAAAATACATAATTAAAATCCTAAAAATTAAAAATTACATAATTAAACTCCTTAAAATTAAAAATTACATAATTAAAATCCTAAAAATTAAAAATTACATAATTAAACTCCTAATAAGACTACGCATCCGGCGGGATCAACCCCAATTGTTTTTGGAGTCCTTTTATCATGGTCTCGTGTGTTTCAAGTTGCGTGGGGGTCATAGATGACCTATCGGCCATATTGAGTTGGCTTAAGAGCATCCACAGCGAGTTGTTCGGGGGTGGAGGTGGCACATAGGGAGCGGGAGCGGCTTCGGGAGTGGCTTCGGGAGTCGAGCCGCGACGACGGTTGGCCGCCGCCTTCTTCCTTCCTTGGGGGCGGCGTTGGGAACCGCTCGGTCCGGCGTCGGGGCTACCCAAGTTAGCTCCGGCGAGTTGGCTAGCCACTTCTTCCGAGCCGGAGTCGGATAGGGCTACCGACCTTGATCGTTTGGAGGAGCCGCTAGAGGAGGATGTTATGCCTCCCTTATACTTCGGGTGCGTCCGCGTCTCATGCCAAACGTTAAGATATTTGAAAGACTTACCGTTCATGGATTGGTAGGTGCTCAGCGCGGCGGTGATGATGTCGACCTCGCTTCGGCCGCTCCCGGCATTCCGGGGCTCCTGGATGAAATAGCCGTAGAACTTGCCAATTTCTTCGTTGGCTCGGCCGATGCAGTTGCGCACCATACTCTCGTTGCGCTCGATCGTTCCGGGCGGCCGGTTTGCATTGTACCGGCTAGAGACGCGCCACCAAAAGTGATCGCCGGATTGGTTCGTTCCAACCACCGCATCTTCGGAGATTTCCAAGTACGCCTTGAACAATCTTTCCATCTCCGCCGGTGAGTACGGTGTGCGGACACCGGCGCGAGATGGAGGAATCGGCATTTGGGAAGGGGCGCGATGCCTAGGCTCCGGTGTCCACCCGTAGCGCCCTTCGGAGGCACCTTAGTCGTCGATTGGGTATGGACGATAGCCACCCGGAACGGCCGAATCTTGGGTTTGAGGAGGGGCCGAATATTCCGTTTCCGGACTAGGAAACGGTTGTGAACCGAACCATTCGGGGTTCCAACCGTGGGAGCCCGAAGGGTTATCGTCTTGGCCGGACATAGTGATGTTGTAGGGTATGAGAGAATGAAGATGAAAATGGATATGAGAGAATGGAGATGAGAATGGATATTGGAGTATGATGATGAGAGTTGTGTAGTTTGATGTGAATTTTTGGGGTGAAATTGAGGGTATTTATAGATGAAAGTGTGTATTTTTGGGGTAAAAAAAATGAAAAATAAAAATAAAAATGTGTAAAAAATGGTTATAAACTGATATATTTTTGGGGAAGTGAATTTTTTTTTTATCGATTTTTTAATAAAAAACCGATTTTTAAAAAAAATAAATAAAAAAAAGTTTAAACACAACGGCTATGCCGTTGACGAATGGGAGCGCGACACGTGTGCGTCCGCTGGCACGGACGTGCTCGATACATCGAGCAGCGCCGTGCCAGCGGCGCGGCTGCAGCGGCGGCGGTCCTTCGCCTTGCCAACGGCGCGGACGGCGGTGGCGACTTTCGCCACCGCTGCGGATGCTCTTATGTTCACGTAAAATAATTTTATTTTTTTATTTTGATTTTCCTACTAGAATTAATTATATATATTTATAATAAAATTTCTTAATATATTTATAATAAATTTTCTTTTTTAAGTGAGGTGCATTTCAGTTTCATTAATCTCTTTTTTCTCTAAATCTCTCTTATTTTACCAATTTTATTAAAACTCGTATCATCAACTAACAAAACTATTTTTGTAGGCAAAGGCAAGTAGCAGAACTATTATCACATAGACCAATATTCTACTTTGACAATCATAAGCAAAACATATTAGAGTTCTTGAATGTATAGTGAAAACCTTTTGAGGGTTGTTTGTCTTGCTTATCATGATATCTTAGGTTATAACAACTTTTTCGATTCAGATTTATGTTTATGTTTAGATCGTATTACTTGTTGGGCTATGTGTATATGCACTAGTTGTACATCTGCACAGGCCTTTAATATGCTTCATATATTTTTTTTCTTCTAATTTTTAGTTAATTACTCCTTTAGTCAATTAACTTTCTATCATTTGGCAAATGCACGTCTCATTTCATCAAGTAGACTATTATATAATCGTAGGATACATACTCCACTAACTTTTTCACCAATTTTTTTCTATCTAAATCGTCTCAATCCATATAATTTTGTGGATTAAACATGCAATTTTAGAAAGTTATTCTATGAGATCTGTCCTCGGCATTCTGTGTCGTTTAAGTCGTAACGATACCCTGTTTTAACCTTCTTTAATAAATAGTGGTCATTAGTTCATTACTTGTTCAATCACATTTACACATAATGTTCTTTCACGGTGGATTCCAATTCGAATACACCCTGATTTTTATGTGCTACACACGCCTACACTAGGCAATATTAAGCATAAAAATTATAAACCCGGGTATGAGATAATCTCTATTGAGATTTGAGTAAATAACATGTAGTAATTAAATTCTTAAAAATACATGATTAACAATCGAAGTAAAATACACGAAACTGAAAGTGGAAAAAAAGAAAGAAGTTAAACTTAAAAAACTAATATCGTAGAACACCAACACATGAGAGAAGATCCCAAGCGATGGAAACCATAATCTCGTATATAAAGCAATTTACAATTGGTCGAAGCAAGGCAGAGTATCCTTAGGAACACATAAACCACTTACCACTACATTCTGCTCTACTAGAAATCGCATGTAACACATTTAAGGATAGGCTTGCCTATACATCTTTGAATAACGTATATGCGTGTTCCTTGATGATGAATAATCATGAAGATACTAGAGAGAACTCAAGTAATCTTTTATCACGGTGAAAATGATGTTGGTATAAGAACCTCCAAGCTGTTCCATCATGATCCCGTCCATGCGGGCTTGAATTCCACTGGACGACGCCATGACCTCAAGCAACTCTCGGATTGCTTTGTCAGCTTCGGCAATGGAGCCTCCTAATCCACCCAAGAGTTCAGGCAGAGACGTTGAAGGTCTTGACAGCTCCACAAGCGTGACCTAAGGTTTATCATGTGTCAGAATTGCCACAACTCAAGGAGAAAAGGGATTAACTATTGTAATTAAGCATGTCCATGGACATAGGAAAAAGCTACATAGTAAATAAACTCAACACCACCAGAAGTTTAGGAATTTAAAGAATAAGTTTGGATCATGTGAAGGATGTTAATCTGCGATGCACAAATTTGAAGTGAATCATTAAGCATTTAAGTTATGGGATCATTTTCAAATGTAGGTTTTTATCAGAGTCTTCAACCACAAATATCAATTAACGTACGTTACTGACTCACCACTGAAAGCATCTCTACTATTAATGAAATCTTAATTGGAGAACGAATGGACACCAATCCACTCACTGAGATTTAAATTTTTAAAAAAAGACCATGACTGCAGTTTTTCTCTTAGCATGCACTCTTTTGTCCATGGGGCCAAGTTTCAGCATTTGTGCAGATGTTGCAGTCATGACTCATGGTGCTGGGCTACACTTGGAAATCCATGTGCAGATATGCTCTAGGACATGAATAGTTAGAAAATTAAAACTTGAAGAAAATTAGTATGGACAAGAGGTCTCAGTAAATACAAACAAACTCAAACCAGGAAGTGCTTCCCTGTGCTTTCATGGAGACACAATTAAGATGAATTATCAATTTTATGTATGAGGGCAACTCCATTGGGATGATGTAGAAGTAATTTTGGGAACTTTGGGAAGCCTGATAATATTTATTAAAGCACCCGGGAAGGTTCACAAAGCCATTCGTAGAGGTGCCAGGGAAAAACTGAATTAGTTTAACTTATTTCTTGGGCTAAAGCAATTAGTTTTCTTCTAAATAGGCCGAAATATATCTATTTGTTCATCTGGATGTAAATGCCCACACTCCACACTTAATGAGGTCATACCATATTTTTATACCAACTTTTACTTTATTCTATCATAGGCATCCTAGAAATCATTGTTTGATTATATTTCTAAAAAACTTACTCACTGTATCTTCTGGAATCATGTAAAGAAGATGACTATACAGTAGATACTTGGGACATGCTTAAATCAAAACATTACTGGTTTGATATTGAGTTCTAATAGTCTGCATCATGAGAATCAATATGCAAATGATAATCAAAGTAACCTCTTCGTCCATTGGTAAATTAGCCTTTTGTTTTGCTATTGCCACAGCTCGAGATAGTCCACCAACTGCGTCAACCAGACCTCGTGAAGCCGCGTCATTTCCTGTCCAAACTCTTCCTTGAGCAACCTCCTCCATCTTGTCTATCTAAAACAAGATAATTTGAATATCAAGGAACTAGGTACTAGAATATTCTTCATCTTATGATTATGTTTCTGTTCAGAAAATATTGGCATCAGATAGTTATGTGTATGTGGTAATGAATACCATACAGTCATTGATCTTGAAGAGGCTGCCTTGTCCCGGAAACCTCTATATGCATTCTGTGCTGACTTTGCAAAGAGTTCAGCTTCATCATCCCTGAAAATAACAAATGACAATGTTCTTGAGTATCCTGTCTAAATAACAACTCATCACTAGCATCAACTATTTGAAACATAAACAGATACTTTCATAAACTACAGTAACACAAGGACCATCTTAGATCATGCTCACCTTGTTGTTTATGACTACATGTTTTATGTTTGAATTCAGCATACTTTCAGTCCATGCAGTAGAGGCAGTGATATTAAGTAAAGCCGTGTATGAGGAAGAATTGCAATAAATTAAAGAGATCTGGCAAATAAACTTTGTAAAAAGGTTCTCCGTGTCTAATTTGAACAAATAGTCAGCTATAAGACTACTTTTGATGTTATATATATTTAAACATGCACAAAGTACAATAAGAAACAAAAAATAAGTCAATAAGTAGCAAAAATCTCTAAATGTTTCTTTCAATGTCACAAATTGCTGTATTTATGTCTCTTTAAGTTACAAAATGAAGAGTTTATTAGCATAGATGTTTCCTTGTATATATAGTCTACTTATTGCAAATTAAAGTCGGTTAAAGGTTGATATTGGTGTTGGGAAGTAAGAGAGAGAAATGGAAATGGAAACTTAAGAGATTGAAAAAGAGGATATGTTGTCTCAGTATAAAATTTCTTCATGTTAGAGACTTTCAGTTAATAGGAGACACCAAATGGGCATACATATGTTTGATACTACAAATCCAATATACCTGAAGGGTCTCTGTTCAGCTGCAGTAAGCTCTGCATATCTTCCCCTAGATATGATCTCCTTGTTGAAACCAATTTTTTCATAGAGATTCCCCAAATTAAACTTTCCTAGGAGAAAAGTAATGAAGTTAGTATATTTTTTAATCACTTACTACTGAAGCAAATGAAACCCCTATACAAAGGATTAAACATACAGATGTGCGCATGAGCAGACACACTAAAAAGGCCAATAAAGAAAAACAGAGGAAAATATACTGAGAATGATACTGGTGGAATACAAATACACTGTAAATGAGAACTATGCAGTTGTGTGTGACGGTTGAGCTGGAAGTCATTCTCCGACAGTCCGACGAATGAAAAAAAATCATGAGAATATGCAATTGACAGTTTGGATATACATCACTGCTGGATAGCATTGTTAAGAAAAGTAAAAGTTTATTTTCCTGGCACAAACAGGGAAATCACGTGAAATTTGTACCAGTCTTTGGATCTGAGATTATCATAATTCCCTTTTTTTTCTTCTTTCTAATTCTCGAATTTCTCTTCGAATCATACACTTGATCTCTGCTAGTAACATGTCTCTTTAGCTTGAAAGGAATGGAAGGATATATGAGGATAGAGACAGGCATATTTGTGATGTGGTGCCCCTCCCTTAGAAACTAAAATTCTGTGAAAATTATCTTATCATATATGTTGTAGATCCTAATATTTGTGTTTGAATGGTTGAGTGTGAACAAACCATTTGCAGATGATGATATCAAAAGGTACTGGTTAAACTGCATTGAAGACCTTGTCCATTAGCAACAATTCTTATTTCTGGCAAGAAGTTAATCAAAAGTAATACAAGGCTAACCTGTCACAACTCCAATTGAACCAGTTAGAGTAAGATTTTCTGCAACTATAGTCTGCGCAGCCATGGCCATATAATATCCTCCACTAGCAGCAACATCAGCCATTGATGCAATTACAGGCTTTGAGGCAGCCAAAAGTTTGATTTCTCTCCACATTCTGTTGATACACAAGAAACCTAATCAATGAATACTAAATTCATGCTTCTCTTGCCCTTCCTTTGTTTTGTAATATGTGTTCAGAGATTCTGTTTAGGTACTTCAAACATGGAAAGGTTTTTGTCAGACATAGTACAAGAAACCAATAAAAGATCCAACATATGGGTATTATGTGTGACTTTGTACATTTGGCCTTGGTAAATAGTTGTAGTACAATAAACGAAGTGAAGTTGACCAAGCCAAACAGAAGAATAGACAAAGTGCAAGATTAATGTAGTGTTACTTTCATCAGAAGGCCACCAATTCGTTTTCTCATGAACAAGAAGGCCACCACGAATTTTAAAATGTTACGATCCCACACATTATTGTTCTGTGGCTTCTGCCTAAGTTTCACTAATGTAGTGCATGTATCAATGTTTTACACTGAATTCATTTCTTCTTGCAACATCAATAACTTTTCTAAAAGGAAAGGATGACCAACCTATGGCTAGAGCACAAGAAATGTGAGATGTCTAACTAGATGTTACCTCTTTAAGGAAGTCTAGTCTATATAGAAAACGTACAATTTATAGCAGCCTTCATCGGCTTTTTATACATAATTTGTTAAATGTGCATATTGGAAATTAGTCCTGAATATGTCAAGCGTGATAAAGAATTGGTGACAGAGAAAGTCTTCGACATTTTCCCAGAATAATTTATCTTGTAATGATAAAGCTTTAATCATGCAGTTTCTGCTACACTCTGTTCATGCAGATGCTAGAAAATCTTCTTCAGTTGTCTCCTTGGCACAGGATATATTCCCTAGTTATATATACTAATGTTTTCATGGTGACCTCATCTCATATATTTCAGCACAACAATAGAACGGTAATAAATTAGCAAATAAAATCTACTAGACAAAATGCGTGGACAAAATTTCTGCATAACAGCGATAGACAAAGATTGGCTGAACTCAACCACCCTTAAGTTAGAAAAACACTAATAATATGAAAAAAGTGAAAAAGATACATCGCAATGAATATTGAACATTTTCAGCCTATGTTAACAAGGAGTAGTAGTAAATAACTGTGAGAGGCGAATAAATAAAAGACAACTAATAAGTAACACTTACAAATCAGATGCAAGGGCATCTCCTCCAGGACTGTCAATGCGAATGACGACTGCCTTGTACTTTTTGGAATCTGCAAAAATCTTGAGAAGATAAATCAGATGAACAGAAAGTATGTCATCAGATACTATCTATAGACAAATTATTCTGCAATAATATAAAGCCATCGATTTTTCTACCAACAAGTTCTCTCCATCCATATAGTTCATCTGATCAAGCTTGAATTCCGGAGATTGAACTCATGATGGTTTCTCATTCATAGCACTTAGATGTGGTAGAGGTAATAAAATGTCCAGTTCCATCTTCTCTATTAAAGGCAGCAAGTTCTGATATGTCCGCGTAAACCAACAGGAAATCCTTAAAGAGGTCCATTTCCTTGTTTTAGATTTAAATCGACAAGACAAACTTTGTATCATAATAGGTCAAATGCTGGATCTGCAGAATCCTCCTGACTAACATGAGCAATTGAATGATGATTTTACCTTGAAGCTCTCACTCTCTCACCACCAGGCACTAACTCTTTACAGAAAGAGGGATTAACTTGAAAGTACCGCCTGGAAACTTGATGAACCACAGTATAGTATGTATTTACCCCCAAAATAATTTGCCAATACAATCAATCATATGCTTGTATTCTTGCTTTCCTTAGGTTTTGAAAATTTATGATACAGCTAGAACAGGTCGCTACCATTAATTCTGCAAGCTTTGACTATCTCTTTTCTGGACACCAAGTTCATCTCTTTTATTTACTTTATCCCTGTCGTTTTTTAGCAGTTTACTCTGTGAATGTGATTATTGGTGGCTATACATTTTAATTCAAGAATGTTGTTGGTGTAGCAAAATTAAGGATGTTTCTATATCCTGGTAGTTTTAAATCATAATGCCGTGGAAGACGTGTTTTTCTTTCTTTGGTTTACGATTATTGAATAGTAATGGGTTTTTGTTCACGAATAATCTCAGTGCTGAAGGACATGTCCTAGTCAAGATTACAGGAGAGCACTCAAAAGACCTACTAGGCCACCATCCGCAACAACCTAACTTGATCCATCAAAAGGCTGGCAGAAGCATCTAAGTTATCACTGCCTCAGCTTTACTCCTGGTGATGGTGAACCAATAGCACATTTCCAGTTTGTTCTTTTAAACTAATAGAGTTTATTATTCAGTTATTTATTTTGGGCCCTACTTGTGCTTGAGCTTCTGTTAGGCTTAGGGATTCCTTTAGTATTTAAACGAGTCTAACGTAGGTTTGAGAATTCACTCAGAAAAATACTGTTGAGTACAGCTTCTCGCTGTGGTCTCATTTGAGGATTTCCATAATTTTTTATTATATCATTACATTCATTGTTCGTCTACCACTCCACCTTGACTCTATCGTGACCTGTAGGGTAACTAGATAGACAAAGTGTGTGCACATAAGTATTGGAAAATTTTACTGGAAACTCAATGGTAAACACTGAAATCCTCAGCCATAATGCTATGCATAGCAGCAACTTCCCAGCAGAAAGTCTGCTTATATATTCAAACAATGGAATCCAAACCATACTAATCTTTAATAAAGCATCGAAAGACTACCTAACTCCCACCCCAGGCAAGGGTTCAAAACCTAATACTAACAACCTGTAAGACTTATTAGTAGAGTAAATAATTAAGAACAATAAATTTAACAATATGTGGAACTGAAACCAGTTTTCAGTATTTCGAAAATAATGGAACCCTGTATCAGATAGTTTGGCCATTTACGCTTACTAATGTACTAAAGGAAAGAAAGCTTATGCCTATATATCCTACAAATTTAGTTACTGTACTTGAAAATATAGATTATGTAGTGCTAAAGCAGTAAATGCAGTAGGTGTCAGTTTTCTGTTCTCACCAACTGCTTGCTTCTACAAGATAGAAGATAATAACACTTATTCCGCACATGCATACCTCTTACGGTGCGAATCTTTTCAATGAACTGCTCAGCAACAATTCCTGAGTTGGACGTACTGAATGCACCACGAACACGGCTAATGCTTCCAGAGGCCCTGATTATGACAATCTGATTTCTATAGCCAGTCAATCCTAAAGTCCATTTCTTGACACGGGAGTATTTCCTACAAGTGCCGGGGAAAGTTATATATTGTACCCACAAAAGGGGAACCGAGTAAATACAAAAGAAGTTACGTCTCATAAAATATAAAAATTAATATGCTGTTTCAGCCATACATGGTAGGTTTTCAGGAACTCATTCTGCTAAACCATACAGGTCAGTTTGAGTTACAAAGTACTATCCCTGAAACTTATTGAAATATGTAAACAGGTTTAACACTGAGATTTTAGCTGAGACGTAAATTTTCGGATAAATAACTTTGGCCAACTTTACTCTATACTGAAAACTCCTAACTGCAGTTGTCAAGACCGTGATTCGAGGTGATGCTCAGGTGATGATAACCATGTATACAACAGGGTGAAATGGAAATTCAATGACGAACCTCCAATATTTCTAACGGAATCCAGGAAAGTATACACAAGCTCCATGCATAATCAAAATAAACATTATTGGATCAGGTGAAAAGGTAAGTGCAACAAAAGAAGTACCTATAGTCAACTGTAGGAAGTTTTTTATCACTAGGAATATCCAGACGCTGTTTTAGAAGTGATACGACCTGAAATGTGAGAAATTACTATAAGATGTGAATGATCATTTTGACATTTTGAGATGTGTGTGAATGATAGAAACAGAAATATACTCAAAAATGACAGACCCACATTTCATGTTTTAACGAATGCAGGTTTATGTTACAATTGTTTGAAAGCATAAAGTATTTTGTTTGTAAGCATGCATATTGTGATTAGGTTTAAGAGCCTTTTAATTGAGTCTACATATGTTGTTCCCTGGAAAAGGTTTGAGAGGGGCTGTCCAGAGCATTAGTTCGAGTCCAGCAAGTAGCTGTGATGGTCCTCTGCAAAGAAAAAACCCTCTTCGGAGGTGGCGATGCGTCTGTAAATATTTTCTGCTCTGCTATTCAAGTAGTTCAAATTAGTCTACTTGTTCTTCGCATTCCTTGACTGTTCTTCAGCAAAGCACCACATACTTCTAACTGATATAGATAAATCGATTACTTGATGGCTCTTGTTAGGCCCAATATTAATATGTTAGGGAAAATTAGTGTTTCATACGTTTCAAAGGCATTTTTGCTTCTTGGACGGAGAATATCACATGACTTTAGTAAAATATATGCTGATACTTGATTCTTCTTCAATTGGCAATAGTCAATACAACATGACATAGACAGCAAAGTAATGTATGTCGGGCACTAAGTCACTAAATCCACGTTTACAGTTGACTGTATCAAGAATTACAGAATTTCATGCCTCAGGATTAAGAAGAACTATTTTGAGTTCATGCTTGTTAAGCTGCTAGGTTTTATAATTGCAATGGTATTTTGAACTTGGTTTCTCTTACTGATTGTTTCCTATTTCTTGTAAATCTAATATACATCCATATGGCAATTTTAAAAAGGTTGAAAAGTTGTAGCAATATAAGGTTGTGTATTCCTGACTCCTGAGACCACAACTCTACCTGGTTTTGTAATTCTGCTCAAAGTTGTAGCAGTATGAGTGGCTGACCTAACAACAGAATATCATATACAACCAATGTTCCAATCTTTAAGAGGAACATAACTCATCGTACCTCATCATCGTATTTTATATCAGTTATCCAGCCATCTTCCTTCAGTCTATTAATTTCATATACTCCTTCATTGATAAAGCTCACAATGTCTTCTTTTTTCTTTCCTGCACAAAGAATCACCACATCAGATGATAAAACACCTCGAGTTTAACCAGGGGAAACTTTCAAAATTACCTTTAGCAAGAGAAATTTTTTCCACCCAATTTCCATAAATATTGTCGAGCAAAGCCGTTAACATCTCACGGTTTTCATCAGATATGCTTTTACGTGTAAGTTGATCTCCAGCACTCTTATATTTACCAATCCGCTGAACTTGAGGCTCGATCCCAATTTTCTCCAGGACACCTACAAAACATTTTTTATGCCACTCCACTGCTGTTAAAACGAGACCACTGTATATTTATAACTGAACTCTTGAGATTTAGTTTAAGGCTTTTACAAACTGAATGATGCATAAAGTACCATTCGCAATTTCAGATATGAAATAACTCCCTCTTAGATTCTTGCAAAGATCTAAAACTGAATGAGAATGAAAACTAATTCAATTTCCCCTCTGTGGTGACTCAAACCCTAACCAACTGTTGGAGGGAAAAGTCTTTCCAACTAAGCTGAAGGATACCAAAAGTTAAATAAGATACTGTTGTCGAATATTTTTGTATGTTGATTCTCCTTAATTATCCATTGTTATTTTAGGAATAGATAACCTTATTTATGTATGAAATGGGTTTTATCTGAAAAATATACTAGAATACTAGGACCAAAGATCTGGTCAAAGCTGAGAAGTGTGTGCCGATGTGACCTCTTTGGCTAAAATATTGAGAGACTATGTATTATCAGGCCCTTTGTTTAAATAAGGAGTTTTGAGAGATTATAGTATACTATCTTGAATTTAAAATAACTGACCTCCAAGGAATGATGCCTGAACAGTCAGCCCATACAACTGAAAGTAAGCACTTGGTGGGGCATAAAGCTCTTCACAAACACTGCCTATGTAGTACTCCTTCTCTCCACATACTGGAACATAGCCCACAATAAACTTGCCTGCATATTGCATGGAAGATTTTATGGTTGAACTTATTGTGCAAGAAAATAGGTCATCGGGATAGCTTCAATATAATAAGTTAATTCAATCTTCATCCCATAGCCTCAATTTACAATCTGTTATTTAATAACTCGTGCCTCGTGAACATCATTATCTTAATTTGTGTTCCATGAACAGAATTATCCATATTGAAACTTTTTACAAGCTCTGAACAAGTTTATCAGGATCCTCTTTTCTAGGGGCAGATTTATCAGGATCCTTGTACAGAAGTTTTCAGCATTTCTGGTAAATATGTTGAAAAAAGTACATGGCATCAAATTAAGAAGTACTAGAAGAATACAATACATCATAAGAAACTTTGGTCCTCAAACAGTCATATATGATAGACTGGAAATGATACTTTTGTATAAAATTTTAATGAGAACCTAGCATGTCTTCTAGAAAATGCACTGAAGTAAGAGAATAAAGTGATATCTCCGAGAAATAGTGTTGTGTTCTCAATGTACTTGAGAGGATATCGGAGAATAATTACACATTAATAAGTTTAACAATATTTACAATGAGATTAAACAATTCAAGTATTTAAACAAAAGAAAATCTTACTTGCTAGTACTTGGATAAAGTCCTAAATACAGATATAACCAACTATAAGACCAACTCCTATATCAACAATTAGAACTCTTTAAATAAAAATCAGGCTAAAAATTGTTTAAAAGAATATCTTAGCGTAAGATATTGTGGAAATATGCAAAGTTGGGCTTTGGAGGTATTAGATGTGTACCACACACACATCATGGTATAATGATCACTCCATGATATCTATAACCAGTTGGCAGTTGTTACTTTTTTAAACTGTGGATCATATTTTTTTCACTTACTGAAAATGGACTTTACCAAGTCAAAACAGCCAATATATCAAGAATCATTCCAGATTAATACTAATCAGTTCAAGGTCCAATCTCTGCATCCTCGATTATATCATTGATTATGCATGCCATTAAATGCCAGTTTTGTGGTAGTGCACAAAATTGGTTTGAGAATTGGGTATCTACTAGTACTAAACTTCAATGACAAACTAGTTCAGAAAAGGCCTCGAGAAACAGCTCAAAGTCTGGCCCTGTTTAGCCTCAGGAAATTTGTTTATTGGTCTTCATGTCAGCAAAAAATTCCAAAATTTTTATTCAGGGTCCAATAGGTGCTCAAAAATAAATAAATTTCATGCATGCCAAGAAATATATGGCAGCAAGCTGGGCACTGGGTCAACCAATCTACAATTTTCCAGCCTTTTGTAAAAGGAGCTTCTAGCCTTCTAGATACCATATATACTGTGTCAAGTCTCGAAATGAAATGCATCTACAAACTGATGAAGAGTTTTGTGGAACTCTCAAGCATATAATGCTATTAACTAGGTACATCCGTATCCATATCCTATAAAAGATCACGGATACAAATATATTCCCATCTCATGAGAAGCTCAAAACAACATTATTCAAGCAAAACTTAAGTCGTCAAACGTTTAACCACATTACCTGATTTCTTGAAGTCCACAACATGCCGGTAAATTTCTTCAACCTTCCCCCACCCACAACTCAACGGTTCAATGTGGAGATAAATACCCGAAATACGAGGATCATAAGCTGCTTTTATAAAATTCTCACAAATTTGAGGTAAAGATAATCCTGAGGAGAAACGGCTTTTCAATTGATCAGATATCTGAGAATAAAAGAGAGGAATTTTTAATTTTGTCACATTATTATAGTAGTCAGATCAATAAGAAACTAACTAGGATGACAAATAACAGTAAGTAGATAAATAAAAGCAGACCTCGCCACGTATCTTCATCGTGAGCACACTGCCTTTCTTAACACGCTGCCATGGCCAAGCGATCAACATTCTGGACTTGACGACCAAATCTTTCCAAATATCATTCTCCTTATACACAAACTCACCACTTGGGTACTCATCATCAACGTGGGAACTAGAATCAGAGCTTGCATCAACCATCAACTCAGCTTCCTCTCTCCCCACATCGGATAGTTTTCCGTCGCTCTCCATCTCAAACGACCTAGTCGAGAAGCGCTGAAAACTGCGGTTCCTGTGGTAGAACAGCGGCGGCTTCTTCTCTAAGTGAAGTGTCGACGGAAGCATAGAGAAAGACGGTAGGCATTTCATCGAACATGTGGTTTGCAGGTGGATTGTAGGAAGCACTTTCGCCATTTTCGCGGAGTTGAGAAGCTGGGGTGATAATGATTCAATTCAATGAATGCTGCATAGGAAAAGTCGAAATGGTGTCAAACTCAATGGATTTGAATCACATGGTGTAGGATTGAGCTTCGTAGCAGATGTTAAGACCTTGATAATTTCAGATATCACAATTATCAAATCCCATTTTTTTATTTATACCTTTCCATTCTTTTTCTTCTTCTTTTTGAATGCTACAATAAATTATTTAATACAATTATCACAATTAACAAAATTATCGTTTGTGTGTGAGTATAAAAAATACAAATATTTATGGGTCAAATGAGATTAGATGAGAATGAGTCATATCTATGTCTCTACTCATTTTGTTAATGAGATTATAATAGTTATTCCATCCACGGTTCATAAAATGTTACTCCTATTTATAAAAAAATTCCCATAAATTTTTTATTCATCCATAAAAATTGCTAGGTTCATTTATATTAATAGAGTCTACTGCATACATAACATGTCATACATTCCACGTAGTAAAATAAAATCTTACTCCATTCACACACCACCAATCATTTTATTGAGTCATGAAAACATACGTGGAATGTTACATAAGTGGTCGGCATTGTCGGGAGTGCAACATTTGCATGAGTGATCAATAGAAGGGTGTGACTATCGAAGTGAAGAAGTGCATAACAATGCAAAAGTGATCGATAGAAGCACATGAGTGCAAAAGTGACTAACAGATGCGTAAGAGTGTGAAAGTGTTGCCTCAAATATCAAAGTTTATTTGGTACAATGATTCACGGGCAAATGCAACGTAGACTTGATGTGAGTATTTTTACTTAGTAGTACATATTAATAAATTTAGTACTGAGTATTTTATTATGATTTTTATTTTGGTGTGTATATTAAATATTTATAGGTTAAATTTCCTTAAAATCACAAAGTATTGTCATGTTTATGACCTATCTACCACCTTTTAAAGTTTTGAATGACAAATTATAATGTTTCAAAGATTTGTAACTATGCCACAACCCATAATGAGTTTCACATACAAATACAATGTAGAGTTGATGCACACATAAATTTGGGTGATATGAATGAAATTAATTAATATTATACTATACAAAGTTCACTATACATCTAGGATCACTTAGCAATATTAGTTTCTTTCAATTTTGATTTATATAATCAACATAAATTTAGTAATATTACAATCTACTACATTATTTTTAAAATATTTTTTAAAATCTAAGTGGCTTTTGTTTATAAAATAGGAGTAATTGGCATCATATTAACGTTATCGAGCAAACTGCTTTATTGACAAAACGCCAAAATCAGCATTTTTTATAGAGCTACAAAGCGAAGAGAAACTCGAGCTCAATGGAAAACCCAGTTGCGATCGATCTTTTGGATTTCTTGAATGCCTCACCAACAGCTTTCCATGCAGTAGGTAATAATTTCTTCAATCATTTCTGCTAATTCATTATCCCGTCTCCTAGTTTTGTGAATAAACTTGATTTGCATTAGCTTCCGATCATCGAGACTTTGCGTGTTTTCTAAATCTGATGAAATTGTGATGAAATAAGACCGTGTTTCTGCTCTCATCAAGATGGGTTAAACGGAGGGGCTAGATTCTGTTGGCTACTGGTAGTCTGGTAGTTTCTGTTTCCTAACTATGCGATGTATGAGGATTTATTGATTGAGCAGTAGGGTTTTTAACTAGTAGAATAACCAAGACTAATTTTTTACATTCTGAATTACTCCCTTTATCCTCGTGTTGGTGTTATCTATTGATATTTACGGAAGAGGCAAAAACTTGTCAGCATCCGCTCTTATTAACTACAAGCAGGGTTCATTTATTCCAATTAGGATTTGATTCGGGTGGCTGCAAAGTTCACTTAAATTCACTGTAGTGTGCCTTTTCAAAAAACTATTGTTAATGGGTATAGTTTATGTGGCTAGACGAAGCGAAGAAGCGACTGAGAAGCGCAGGATACACCCAATTGTCGGAGAGGGATGACTGGAAACTAGAAGCTGGAAAGAAATATTACTTCACCAGGAATCACTCTACCATTGTTGCATTTGCTGTTGGTAAAAAGTAGGTTTTTGTATTTTGAAGCTTCTTGCTTGTTTCCCTGTACCATTTAATTTCAATGGACTCCTGCTTATGACTACACATTATGTAAATAATTAAATAAATAAATTAAAGGAGTTGCAAAAGAAATAAAATTTGTTGTGCTATTAGGTTACTGATGCATTTATATGGGATAAGCTAGTAACTCCATATAAGAATTTTAGATTTGTAAAGAGTGCCTAATTGATTATTGTTTAATTTTTTTGTAGGTATGTAGCTGGGAACGGTATTTTCATAATTGGTGCTCATACAGATAGCCCGTGTCTAAAACTTAAACCAATTACTAAGGTAATGACTGTAGTTCAGTCCTTGCATTTGATGCCTTATATAGTTAGGAAATACTATATGAGTTCAGCAGGAATCTAATTGGCTTGCTTCAGGTTACAAAAGGTGGGTATCTGGAAGTTGGTGTGCAACCTTATGGAGGTGGGCTGTGGCACACATGGTTCGACCGTGACTTGACTATTGCAGGAAGAGTAATAATTAGAGAGAAGAAAGATGGTTCTGAATCCTACTCGCACAGGCTTATCAGGATTGAGGAGCCCATTATGCGTATTCCAACTCTGGCAATACACTTAGACAGGTGCTTCTGTTGGGTATCTTGCATCACTTATTGATCTCTATTATTGTTTCATTGATTTTGTATCTTCTGTTAATTTGTTATGCCAGGGAAGTGAATGAAGGCTTCAAGGTTAACAAACAGACTCACCTTGCTCCTGTGTTGGCTACTTCAGTTAAGGTAATTTAGAAATTATTTACTACAGTACTATTTATTTTGCTATGTGTATGTTGCCAATTATGATTCTATCGATTACTCCTAATGGATAGGCTTTGACTTACCTCTCTCGTCATCACATATTATTTGGGATAGTGGGGCATGAACGTCTTATATTGAAATGGTTCCTCTGAAAACATACAAATATAAACTCTTTTCTTTATAAGCAAGTAAAGGAATCATTTGGCGTTTCTATCATCTGTTAAAAATTTAGAATCGATATGTAATTGTTATCAGGTAATTAGAGAGTAGGTCAGTCATAATGTAGGCACATGCTCTTGTGTTTTTCCTGCAGATTTTTTCCGAAGAGTAGATATCTGATATAGTGTTTATCAAAGTTAGCTTTATAGGAGTAATCTACTAGACTTCTCAGTTAGTATATCACAGGGATTTAATGAAACCGGCTGATGTGGAGAACATTCTTCTTTCAAACCTGAGCTACACTGGGCGATTTAACTTCGTAGCCCGTATGATAAAATAAGATATTGAGAACGTGTGTGGTATCAGAAGTAAAGTGAACTAGATGATCATCAAGTTTCCTTTGGTATTGAGAAATATAATCTTAATAAATTACACCTTGGGTTCTGACGGCTTACATGAGATGCCCTCAACCAACCATGAAAAAGGATTTATCGGCTATACATGGAAATAATCTCTTTGGTGTTACCTTTGACAAAATTATAAATTTTAAAAAAGAATATAGTACTTGGTTGTTTTTGACGGTTAAAATGAGCTAATTACAGAACATAGAGGGATGTGCTGCTCGTGCTCATATTAGATAGGTAACCAAATTAGATTATAAGAGGACCTGTGTATATATCTCTGCTCCTTAGGTGCTTGGCCGAGGTGTCTTGGAGGATGCATCTAGGGCATACTAGATTTACATGAATTAAATCTCCTTTTCTGTCTCTATATATTCTTCTTTTATTCACTATATATTTTGTGCAGGCTGAGCTTGATAAACTGACTACCGGGAATGGTTTCACTGGAACTGGATTGGGTGATGGGAAGAAGATTGAAGGAAACACAAAGACAAACGAAAAGCACCATCCCCTTCTATTGCAGGTAAGGAGCTCCTCTTTCTTTCTCTTCCCTTTGGAGCTCCTCATGCATATAATTTTACTTTTGAGTAAGCATTTCCTCGGTCAGATAATCTGAGATAGCAAATAATAATGTGATTATTGATATTATTCTTTCCCTCTTATTGCAGCTAATTTCTGCCCAGCTAGGGTGTGAGCCGGATGACATATGTGATTTTGAACTGCAAGCATGCGATACTCAAAAAAGCATTGTTGCTGGTGCATTGAAGGAATTTATTTTCTCTGGAAGACTGGATAACCTGTGCATGTCATTTTGCTCTTTAAAGGTTTGTAGCAATTACTTTCACTTGACAAAAGCTTCAAAACCTTATTAAAGAAGACAAAGCTTTAAAGATTTTGTTTCAATAATGCTAGAAACAGTCAAATACTATGGATTCATACTTACTCTGTAGCTCAATACTTTGTAAAGATAAGAATATCTACAGGTTCTGAAACTTTTTACTTTCAATTCGTTTCTCTTGTTCTGACTTTCATGCATACCTGGAACAACTATTAATTTCAACAAACAAAGAGCTGTTATTTACATTTATCTGGTGGTGATATTCAATACAGGCGCTGATAGATTCAACTTCCTCAGAAAGTAGTCTCCAGGAGGAGACTGGCGTAAGAATGGTTGCCTTGTTTGATCACGAGGAGGTTGGGTCTGATTCTGCACAAGGAGCGGGATCCCCTGTGACGTTGGATGCTTTATCACGCATCACCAGTTCCTTCAGCTCAGACACAAAGGTAGAAACATGTCCCCAGTGCATCCTGTTCTCTTATGGATTTAACGTAACTTCATTTTAATGCTATTCCCTCTTATTTGGATATTAAGTATTTTGAGTTCATTGTTGGAATGTTTATTACAGAGCATGGATTCCTGAAGCCTATTTGATAATTCAACTGTACAACTAAGCGATCAGAAACTTTTAAGAATCAATATATCAACCCTTAATGATTTCTATGCAACTAGTAGTACTAATATTGGTTGAAATTGTGATGTATAATCCTTAAATGGATCCTCACTGGCAGGTTTCCAGAAAGTTATATGGCTATTTTGTACCTGTCTTGCAATTTTTATTTTTGTTACCTTCTTATTTTCTAATTGCTACTCAATATATGTTTATCACACAGCTGCTACCAAAAGCAATCCAAAACAGCTATCTTGTATCAGCTGATATGGCTCACGCCTTGCACCCAAATTATATGGTACGGCATTTCCTCTTTGCACTACACGTCGAAGATGTAAACTATTTCTATCAATTAATAACACGTGTATATATCCTTCGTCAGGATAAACATGAAGAAAACCATCAACCAAAGCTGCACGGTGGTCTTGTCATCAAGCACAATGCAAACCAAAGATATGCAACAAATGCTGTAACAGCCTTCTTATTCAGGGAAATAGCAGCCAAGCACAACCTTCCCGTGCAGGTTCGATACTCCTACTACCTAATGATATTTCTACACCCTTATACCATAAAGACCGTGGTGGTTCAGCATGTCCTCAGTCCTTAATCCTTATATCAATTTACCTCTTCATCCGTCTAATGACTTGTTTTGCCAAATATTCTTGTCCAGGATTTTGTGATCCGCAGTGACATGCTGTGCGGCTCAACAATTGGTCCAATTTTGGCGAGTGGAGTGGGCATTCGTACGGTTGATGTTGGAACCCCACAACTTTCCATGCATAGCATCAGAGAAATGTGTGCAGTGGACGACGTCAAGCACTCTTACGAGCACTTTGTGGCCTTCTTTCAGGAGTTCTCACATCTTGATGCTAAACTGGCCGTTGATGTCTAGTTTTTTTAAGGTTTGCTGCTAGTTTGGTTTCCCAAAACGTTTGACATTTTTGATTTTTCAGTAATAACAGACGGAAGGTGTTTCACACTCGCTCCGTAGAAATCAGAACTACAAATTTGTTCTACAAACTTATAATCATTTCGTCTCATGCGTGGTTTTCAATGAAATCAACAAGTGAGCAACTCTCCCACTACTAGGTTTTTTCCTAAATTGAGATCGAAATGACTAAATTCTGAAGTTCAATAAGGTTTACCTTAGCTATCAAGCAAATCACACGATAATAATTAAAAATCGTAGTTGGGGTAGTCACGACCAAATATCATGAAACTGCTAGCTTCCAATAAGTTACAATAGTGTGTGAACTTTGAAAACGTATACCAAATTTGACTTCTGAAATAATTTAAATGTGATTAGTACTATTCGTTTGTCCAATTAATTTTAAAATTAGCAAAATGCACTCTCATCATACAAATGGTGAATTCATACTCATTGAACAAAACGAAGTAAAACTGATATTTTAAACGTTAGGAAAGAACTGAAAATTGCATCAAGGATTATCGCAAGCCAATCTTTCAAAGTAAAAATTGTTATCAGAACCTTATTTTATTAAATACTACTACAAAAAGGAGTAGAAATACGAAAATGTATAAAAAAGAAAAAGAAAGACATAACGCGGACTTGGACTTTAGAGCATCCACAGTGGGACAGACGATAGGTGTTGGAGCATGCATCGTCCGCGGTATTGTCTGCCCCACTGCGGGCGACGCTGAGGATACCACGGACGATGCAAGCACGGTGGGCAATTGTGAAAGGTCCGACGCGTTTCTAGTATAAGGAAGTTATCGCCGATGTCATGTATGCTTGCATCATCTTGCATAACATGATAGTCGAACACGAAGGTGGAAGAGTCACCGATTGGGGCGATGATGAAGGTGGATCTAGCTCCAGCACGGCGACTCCGGCCCACGTTCGAGGATTATCGATGGGCTACAATGAGGTTGTATCTAGACAGGCCTCAATGCGCAACCAACAAGACCATGCTCAGCTCATAAACGACATGATTGAAGAAGTTTGAGACCGTAACCGCTGTTGAGAATTTATAATTTTTTTTTATTTCGTACTGTAAAGTTTGAATTTTCAATGAAATGAAGTTTTTTTTTTCCAATTTTTGTAGTGTTTTAAATATTCAAATAAATAAAATGCTTAGGGCGGACTATGCCTACATGGCATCCCACTGCAGGTGAATGGGTAGGAGGATAAAATGCTGATGTGGTGGAGCATAGGGCACCCTATAGGGCGGACTATAGGGTGTCCCATTGTGGATGCTCTTAGAATTATAAAGAAGTGCGTCCCACATCGACGAGAGAAGCATGATGTATAGCGTGGGATGTGCTATAAAATGACCGCCGAAATCCACGTGTAAAATATGCAGCCGCTCATTGAGCACATAACGAATTTTTTTTTCGCCTTTTACTAGAGAATACCGTGGGCTCGTCGCTATTAAGTGGCATACACCATTTCTTGGAGGGTTGTCTATACGGCAACCCAACTAGTTTTAGTTCAATTTTCATTTTATCTGTCTTCTGGGTTTTGTTAATAAGCCTAAAAGCTTGTCCAAAGGAGCTTTCTGTTTGCTAGTTGGTATCCATCAGTTAAACTTTAATTGTAAATTTGCACAGTGCATTAATTATTCAAATGATGAAACTGTGATACATACATACAGAACAAAACGAAGTAACATCGATATATTTCAAACTCTAGGGTAGAATTAAAAATTGCATCCAAAGGATTATAGCAGGAGATAACAAAATTTTCCAAATAAAATTTGTTATCAAAACTAGTACATTTTACGAAATAAGTAAAAGCTAAGAGTAAAACTATGATTAGGAAAATAGTAGTAGTAATAAAAAAGAAAGACATAAAGCGGACGTGGAATAACATGGATTAATAGATAAGTCAGTCCCACATCGGTGAGAGAAGTCTTATATAGCGTGTGCTGTATTATAAAATCACAGCCGAAATAAATTGAAATCATGCAGCCGCGCGTTGAGCACATAGCGAACTATTCTATCATCTTTTACTAAAGAATACTATGTGTTTGTCGCTATAAAGTGGCATACACTATTTTTTGGAAGGCCGAAATAAATTGAAATCATGAGGCTGCGCGTTGAGCACATAGCGAACTATTCTATTGCCTTTTACTAAAGAATGAATACCGTGTGGTCGTCGCTATAAAGTGACATACTCTATTTTTTGGAAGGTTGTCCTTATCGGCAACCCAACCAATTGTAGTTCAAATATATGTTTTGGATTTTGTCATCAATCCTACAATTGTTGTTCCAAGGAGCTTACATTTCGTAGGTTAGTATCTTTTGTTAATCTTAAATGTAAAAATTCTGCAGAAGTGTTGTTTAATAGTAATATATTAGTGATAAAAATCAAAACTCATAGTAGTAGTATATTTTTACAAGTAATTAAACGAATAAGAAATAGTACTGGAGCATCGAATATGAATTTTTTGTATTGACTTTTCTATTAGAATCCAAGTCATTCATGAATAGTGGTAGTGCGTTAATATAGTTCACATGCTTACACATACTCACAATAGTTGCAGGGTCTCATGAGATAAATTTCTGTAGTTCTAGAATAGCAAATACATTTCAGTTACAAATAAATGGTCTACCTTCCAAAACCTGGTATGTTATAGCAAAAGATTGAGACACAGTTAAATTGTGACAACTCAGCAAAAAAGGATATGATCCTAGAGCCTCTCAATATGATGTCAAAAAATGTATCAGGATAACAATGTGTTTACAGTTTATTGATTAGTTGACAAACAAAATCCCTTGCTTTTAATCAGGAGAGTGCCTTCTTGACCTCTACCGTCACCTCTTGAGGAGTTTTCTCCGCATGGAGGTTTGCAACCACGCCCAATTTGCTATAGTAATCAATGACCTGAAAATGTACGACGTTAACAATGTAAAATAGAACAGGTTAGAAGAAAATGCATCATAGGAATAGATCTAACAAATATCATAATATCAAGGGAATTTGGCACAGAACTACTTCGAGCTCCAATTAGGATGAAATGGTGTAGCTTCAGTTTTGTGCAAGCAAAGGCATCAACAATCAAGATATACCTTAAAGTAACTAATCAAGCAAATCAGGGTTATAGTGGAATTGCCTGCACCCAACTAGGGACTTCAGAGAAATATTGTGTGGAGAAAGGTTGTTACCATGCCTATTGAAACTTTTCCAGCAACTACTGAATTACAGTTCAGCTTGATGAACTTCCCAAGCTGGGCGTCTCCAAAGGGTTCTAATGATACTAGCAAAATGGACACATCCCTCAAATTCAAATAAAGTTCACCATTTTTTATTTCTGGTGCCTAAATCTAAGGGTAATGTTTAGTTCATTCCCAACGATGGCCACAGTTGTTTGTTGATTATGGAGAACAAATGTGGGGTGGATGAATTTTTGTAGAAATTTGTGTAGAATGAGAATCAATTAGGTGTTTTGTAGGAGAAAAATGAAAAGCAATGTAACATGAGGCATGTCCCTGAAGATATCTTTGTGGTTGTTTGTCATAAAATACTTCCAACCATCTGTATTAAAGCAAGAAAGTTTTTACAATATATTCTAAATAACATAACGGGCATCCTAGATCTCAACAAAAAATATCCTTTTCCTAATATAAGTCTGCCAAAATTTTAGTATCACAATAATCTGCACCTTCTTTGCAATTAAAAATGAGATGCTTCTGATATAACTGGGTTTACTATAAAATGAGTGTACTGAAGGATCGTAAAGAATGTTAGTAGGCATCTTGGTAGAGATGATATGACTAATTATAAGAGGTTCATCTATATGTCTTTCCCATTTAGATATTTCTAAGTGGCATCTCTCAGAAGCAACGAGAATGAGTTGAGTAGATAAAACCGAACCAACATTACAACAGTATCAGTGCATAAAGAAGTTGGAGAGCATAACAGAATCATGGAAGAGTAGCAAAATCTGCTGATGCTGGACTTCGGATGCAGTGCTTCTCTACTCAAAACTACAGTGCTTTATGCATATAATGAAGCCAGATAAAACTATAGAGCAAAAGAACATGAGAAAGTTCAAACTTAACCAGTGAGCTCAGTTTTAAAAATTTTAATCTTCTTATAAGGCCATCTCCAACGATCTAGTCTCAATTTTTATTCTTAATTATATACTCCATAAAGCTTATTTTAACTAGTGAATAGTACAAATTAGAACTACTTATTTTAATATAATAAACATAAGTTAAAGAACCATTTGGCATTCCAATATTTTATTTTGTTGTGTTATTTTTACAGAATAGTCAACAATTCTGTATGTGCAGTGAAGGCACCATAGGTGTTTGATTTTGTGGTGCTTTTTTAATTCCTAGTATCACTCATCAGGGAAACTAACCAGGTATTAAAGTGACTTCAGGTTTAATAAAATGTTTGGAAACTTATCTTTCACTATTTTATTTCTAGCCAGTAAATAAAAACACATGGTATTTGTAGGAAAAACATTTGAGACAAAAACACCAAAATGTGATCTCAGTAGCATCAAAAAGTTTAGCATACAAGAGAAGAAATAACAGCTAAAATAGCATGCCCAGAAATACGAGTCTAAAGAAGTCTTTATGGGGAGGGGTTGGGGTGGGAGAAGAAAAGCGGAAGAGCAAAAAATAAAAAATCATACTGGTTTAGTTTGCTTGTGGAAAGCTTCAAGCCTTGACTTTAGAACAGCTGCAGTATCATCCTTACGTTGAATCAATGACTCTCCAGTTACCTTCAAAACAATTACAGAAAATCAGAGTCTAAGCCTCAAAGATGATTAATGATGAAGCAGCCAAACATGTTTATCCCAAAGAGAAAGAAAAAAAGTCATTAGCATTAAAATTAAATGACTACTCAAATAAGTAGCAATTATAACTCAAAGATCAAACCTGGCAACATGAATTTAGCATAACGAAAGTAAAAGGATGAAAATGACTTCTCATTTGCAATGATGACCAAGGAAAAGTGGAAAACATTATATTACATCATCTACACCAGGAACTTTGGGAGGTGCAAATTTGGTGTGGTAGGAACGGCCACTGGAAGGGTGGATCCAGCGACCAGTAATTCTCTCCTCCAAGATAGCATCATCGATTGCAAAGTTCAAAACCTTGTCAACCTTAACTCCACGTCTGGCAAGCATCTCATCAAGCTGAATATAAGAAAGACCCGGTTCAGATTATAAATGTTATAGCTTACCAATTCAATAATATTAATCAGACAGTGTCAACCTTTTTTGCTTGGACAACTGTCCTTGGGAATCCATCAAGAATAAAACCTTTCTGACAGGAAGGTTTCTTTAGTGCATCATCTATTATCCCAATAACCAAATCATCAGAAACAAGTTCTCCCTGAGAAATCATAAGTAAATAAAATCATGGTGACTTTTTCTGTCATCTGAAGTTAAAGCAGATACAGTGTCACATGTACCTTTTCCATGGCCTCTTTCGCCTTGATTCCAAGGGGAGTCTTTGCAGTGACAGCAGCTCTCAACATATCCCCAGTAGCCAGATGGCATAAACAATACTCATCCTTCACAATTGGTGATTGAGTACCTTTTCCAGAACCTGGTGGACCTGCAGTTTTAAGTTACCAAGGAACTAGATTATTGCTTAAAGACTTGAAGTATCTTTGGAGAAAGCATGTTTCAGAAAAAACAGTTCCCCGGGAGACTGTTTCCAGAAGATTGTGTACCAGAGACAATAGGAAGAACGTCAGAGTTTTACTGTATGCCATCTCACCAGCTGAGGAATTCTAGTGGAGATACACTAGTATACCAAGATGCTCTTGCTGGTACTAGTTATCAAACTATGATTAAAGAATATGATAATTCTCTTTTTGACAATATGACATCTTATTGCAAACATGAATATGATAATTCTCTTTTTGAAAATATGACATATCTTATTGCAAACTTGAATATGATAATCCACCTTTTGAAAATATGACATCAATCTTATTGCAAACTTGAAATTGACGAACATAAGGATTCCTATATGTTGAGACAATTTTACACAATGACTTTATCAATCATCATTTGTGTTTCATTCGTTTAGTGCCACCAGCTAATCTTGCAAGGCAATTTCAGCTTGCTCTCCCATAAGTCCAAATAGTTCAGGACTGTGCATTTGATATAAACTTCCAACTATTTTGGGTAATAGTATGCACTTCAATTGTTCAGTAAACGCTTTTAACTGAAAATAAGTCAAGCTTAACATTTGGTTTTAGGTAACCAAGCCTCAAATATAATTTCACATAAAACCAAACAACTCTCTGACTCTATAGGAAACCGCTCAAAGCTGCATGCATTTTGGTTGTTCATGAAAGGAGGCTATGCCACGTTTTACTTGAAACAAGTAGAGTTAGAATTTTGAAAATTAGCGCCAAGCCTCAAACGCAATGCCAATTGAAACTTGAGAAATAATGACGTTACAAAAACAGGATCGGCAAGATAAACACACTAAGCTGTAGAGATGCAGTTTATAGAAACAAATCTTAAGGAATTGAGCCTCAGTTTGTCAATAGAATACAAATTAAAAGCATCTTCATTCATCACTCCGGTCAACGTTCAATGCACAAGTTCCTTCCAAGCCCCAAATCCAATTTCCTTTTCCGAAATTGGCAAATTGTGAGCCCAGGTACTCATCTATATCAAATCTAAGCCACATAGACTCTTAACAACATTTCAGAAACAAAAATTCCATTAGATAAAGATAAAAATAAAGAGAAATAAAGCAATAAAAAGGATATGGCAATGAAAAAGCACGTATGTTCGGGAGAGAGAGAAATATTACCAACTAAAATGAGACGTTTGTCAGGCTTGGTTTGGCATTTGAGACGGCGGAGGAGCTCCGTCATGAGATCCACCGATGGCATGTCCTCGAGATTCGCCGGAGCAGACATTGTTGCTTACTTTCTCTCTTGTGGAAAAGCGGATGAGGACTGAGTGCCAAATGCCAATGCCTATTCAAATCACAAATTCTTTACTTGTGTTTTTGGGAGTCGGGAATTTGGGATTTTCAACACCGCATTCAGGCGGAGGCAGTCGCATGCTGAGGTTTTTTTTCAAAATGACAATTTTGACCCTCCCAAATCCCAATCGACGTAGAGTTTGTAATGTTTAATTTGAATATAATAATGATATTATATTACTGGTAATACATGGTTTTGAATTTTGAAATTTTAGATTTTAATTTAAATCCGTTTATTTCCAATATTTATCTTTTATTTTAAAAATAAGTATTGGGGGTAGAATAGTGTTCCAATATTAATTTTGCGTGACATGAGATTACTCGCTGAGATTGTTCTCTAAATAATTGTTTGATTTTTTGGCATCATGATAAAATTGTAAATATTGTGAGAATTAGTACTTTAAAGTTCAGCATACGTTATTTGAAACACACGAGAACAAACAAATGTCAGCAACAAAGATATGCACAACTTTCCTTTAATCCCTCAATTGAATATATTGTATGCATAAAAAATACAAACCAAATGCTTCATCACCACATGATGGAGTGATGCAGCATCGTGCAAATG
This sequence comes from Salvia splendens, assembly GCF_004379255.2. Lineage (NCBI taxonomy): Eukaryota > Viridiplantae > Streptophyta > Magnoliopsida > Lamiales > Lamiaceae > Salvia > Salvia splendens. The sequence continues at coordinate 11,170,748 of NC_056041.1, forward strand.
TACTCTCCAATGTGGAAGCATGTGAATAATGTATTTCCTAATTGTGCATAAATATGTTGTAATGCACGACTTGGTCTCACAACATATCCATTTAGGTAGTTTGAATAACAATACTCATGTAGCCGGATATTTTAACATCCTATAATCTCATCCTTGGTTGTGCATGGAAAATAATGTTGCATTTTTACATTAGAGAATAGCGGCAAACAAACATTGTTTGTCAGCCATCTCGAAGATTCTTATGCAAATCATCCATACCTAAAGACCAAAAGGACATATTTTAACATCCTATAATCTCATCCTTGGTTGTGTATGGAAAATAATGTTGCATTTTTACATTAAAGAATAGCGGCAAACGAACATGGTTTGACGGCCATCGAAGATTCTTATGCAAATCATCCATACCTAAAGACCAAAAGGACGGTTTAGAAATAAAATGATGATTTTAATTGACATATCAGATTCAAAGTATCAAAAATAAATATTGAATCTAATAAAATGTTGGGTCAAATTAGAATAACCACTGATTTTAGTAACATAAAAACTCTAAATATAAAAATTAAATTTATATTATAAACAAATGATGTAGTCACTTCATCTATTTATACACAATCACTTCAAACACTGAAACATTAGCTTCTTATAAACAAATGATGTAGTCGTTTATTATATTCACTATTGTGAAAGACAGTAAGTGTAATTATTTTTAAGCTCTTATATTAATGGCTAATTTTTATCTTAATTATCTAAATAATGACTATTTCTTCTGCTCTGTCTTGCAACAATACTCAGATGTAAAATAGAATTAGCAATTAACATGACATTCTTCTTAAAAACAATTAACATGACTCTCTTACTATATGTCTACACTATTTTTATTGCTAAGACGATTTGGTCACTATTTATCTAATTAAAAAAAATCATTTTTTTATATTTCATATAGCGATTAAATTAATAATTATATACATATCGTACATATGGACTGACTAAAATTGAGATGTGTTTTTTAGATTTATTTTTATTTTTATTTTTCTGTTTTATGGGCATTCTTATACTAAGAGATGGAACGCCAGAATACTAAAATAATAAAGATGTTCTTAAAAAATAAAAATAAATAAAATAAAATAGTAATGTCATTTTACTTCATGGAGTAATAACTAAATTGGTGATATACTGATATATTAAGACCCCCCGAGTTGACAAAAAAACCCGACCCGATCCATTCGCCCATCAGAGGAGTTATTTTAATACCCCGAGAAAGCCTTATATTATAAATTAAACCCCTAAACTCTTTTTATTTTTCAATTTTCCCCATCTTGTTTTCCTTTAAATGACAGATAAGAGAGTGATGTCCATATAAATAAATATTCCCTCTCTCTAAAAAGATAAACGAATTCCAGAAAGAGAAGCGGAAGCTGAAATGGTGTCGACGAGGCGAAGTGGATCCCTGCCGTCGAATAATAGTAAGAGATCATCTTCGCCGTCCGATGATAATCACAATAAACCTTCTTCTCCCAAGCGTCAAAAGGCACTCTCACTCTTTCCCTCTCTCTCTAAACGCACCGAGATGCACCGCTATTGCTTTGTTCCTTTCTGGATTGCACCAATCTGTTCTGAGTGGTTTTATTTTATCTCCTTTTGAGTGTAGGGCGCGACTAATAGCATTAATCCGAAGGCGTCGGAGTCCTCGCCGGCGGAGAACCCAAAGGAAATAAGCTCGGCTGATCCGCCGGAGCTCCCCGCCACCACCGCCGCCGATGCCGCCGACACAGCTCCTGATGCCGCCGCCTCAGTTTCTGTTGCTACACCTGTGGTTCCCGAAGGTTGCTTCTCAGTTATTTCTGTTTGGAATTTGTTGGAATGTTGTCAAATTAGCTGGTACCCGAAATGTGCATGCCTGAAAATGGTTGGAATTCGTTGAAAATTTTGAAATTTAGTTGCTGCAGCTACTGCATTGGAGAAGCCGAGGAGTTCGTTGCTATCGCGGAAGCAACATCAAAGTTATGAAACAACCTCCCCTTGGTGTAAACTTCTTACGGAATCTCCGCAGGTGATTCTAGTATGCTGTTCGTTATATTTTATTGTTTGTGGTGCAAAGCTGCGTTCTTGTTTTGAATTTCTTATCTTATTTGTATATTTTAGTTGTTTCAACCACTCAACTTCTTGAAGTTTCGATATTAGTGCTGTGCTAAGTGAATGCTAATGTTATCGATATATTTGCAGAATCCTACTGTTTCTGTGTATACAACCAATTTCTTGGTAGGCTCAAGCAAACAAGCTAATCTTTTGATTCGGGATCAGACTATCAGTGCGATTTTATGCTCCATACGTCTTGACCAGGTATTCTTATATTTCGATTTTCTACCACTATTTTGATTTTTATACTGTAGGATTTAGGACAAGTCATGCATACTTGTGCTTAGAGGTTTCAATTTTTTTTATGCTTTTCAGTTATGAATGGTGGATAATAGTAATTTGGAGTAGTTAGAATAGGAGAGTATATAATATGCTGGTTATGTCAAGTACATGCAGCCGTTCTTATCAAGTCTGCAACCTTTCATCAATACATGATGAATAAGTTGTAGACACATGCCACTTAATGTTTTGCTCGACATACTCTACATCTTGTAAACTCTTGTGGTCTGAAATGCTAATTTTGTGTTACTGGACATTTTTCTCTTACTGGGAATGATCAGCGTGATGATAAACCTGTTGCGGTGCTTGAAAGTCGTGGAAGCAAAGGATGTGTTCTAGTGAATGGAAAAACAATCAAGAAAAACACAAGTTGTGATCTCAGTTCAGGGGATGAAGTGGTGTTTGGCTTTCTGGGAAGTCATGCTTATGTATCCTTTAATTTATTTACCATTGCTATGCTCCTTCTTTCATGTGTCCAGTCATCCTTGTGGGATTCCTTAGTTTCATCCATATAGATTTTCCAACAGCTACCGTATGATAGTGTAATCAAGACCCCTCCTCCAGATGTTCAGACTAATATAGGAAAGTTCATTCCTGTTGAAAGACGAGGAGATGCATCAGCTGTAGCAGGGGCTTCAATTTTGGCGTCACTTTCTATGTGCCCTGATCTATCACGTGTAAAGCCCACTTCGCAGGCCAGTGGTAAAAATTTACGAGGAAGTGATCTACCACCTTCCTCGCCCATTCTTAATGAGGATGATCTTGATGGCCAAGAAGTTAATTCAGCTACCAATTTAGGAAGTGAGGTAGCTGCTGAAGATGGGGCTGTAAGCAAGAATCTCCCTCTTGATGGCAATGTAGAATCCGGATTGGAGGCAAGTCACATAGTTTTGGTGGAATAACAGAATTTAAATTTGATCTTATGGTATTTATTTTCAAATAACTCAGGAGTGGACATTGTTTAAACAGGAAGACAGAGACTGGGTTAGGGATCCTGCACCAGCATCTCAATCAGTGATGTGTTCACGGAGTTCAGCATTTAGAGATGACTTAATTGCTGCAATTTTGGATGGGCGAAACCTGGATGTTTCATTTGATAATTTTCCATACTATTTGAGGTAGATCAGTCCATTGCATAGACTACATACATTAGCAAATATCTTATTTATAAAACAAAAACAAATTAAGCAAGCATTCTTCTTATACATACTTCTTGCAGTTGATGTGGCAAATTGATCATCACATATATAAAGCACCCACCTTTGTGATGGATTCTTAATACTTTTTCACTTTTCATGTAACTTGCAGTGAGAGCACAAAAAGTGTGCTTATTGCAGCTTCTTATATACAACTAAAACACAAGGATCAAGTTAAATTAACGTCTGAGCTTCCTACTCTGAATCCAAGAATCTTGCTTTCTGGTCCAGCAGGTATCTGGTTTGGCCATATCTATCTAAATTCATGTTATCAGGTTTGCCTCTGATCTTTGTAGCATCTGAACTCTTACAATGTGGTTACAATTATTTTCCAGGGTCTGATATTTATCAGGAGATGTTGGCAAAGGCACTGGCTCATTACTTTGGGGCTAAATTGCTCATATTTGACAGCCATTCATTCTTGAAAGTAAGATTAGAGACATTACTGCATCCTTACTTATTTGTGCATTTGATGATGTTGTTGTATAGTTATATTTGGAATCAGGACAAAAGCAGTTATCTTCTTTGACTGAATTATGTTCTTGTAGGCTATTAGGTTTACTTGATTAAGTACTGATGAAACTCTTTTATTAATCTTATTCCATGCTTTTATTTTAAATTTTAAAGGAAAAAAATGAAGCAACCCCAGTGTCAATCGAGGATAGTGATAGTTTGTTCGAATGTTTGATACTTTAATGGATGTTGAGCTTCATTGCAATTTCTTGGTTATCCTCGTGCCTTAGGGTTCTTCAAAGGATGTTGAGCTTCCTAAAGTGGGAAATAATGTAGAGAAAGTGAGTAATACCAGCAAACAAGTTCCTGAATCCTCAGAGCTTGTTAAGGACAATGAACTTTCACCTGTCGAAGCAGATACCAAAAATTTGCTGAGTACTCCTCAGCCTTGCTTGGAGTCGCCTACAGAAAGGGAAACTGATAATGTTCCATCTTCAGCAAACACGACGAAGAATGTTTCTATCAAATTTGGTAAGTACGATATTTTGGCGAATGTTTAGTCTGCTTTGCCAGAATGTGTGTTAACAGGCCACTTCAAAGGGCCATATATATAACACAATGTATGTAAATTTAAGTTCTAACATGTGCCTGATTTTTGAAAATCTTAGGTGATCGGGTTAAGTTTATTGGCCCAGCTTCTGCTGGTTTATATTCTAGTTCTGCCAGGTATTTTTTGTCATTCATTTGCAATTGTTCTTGCAGAATATAGCTCGAATTATACTAAAAAACTCTTTTATGAAGGATAACCTTGCTGAAATTTTCAAGTGCACTCCAAGCATATTGGCTTGGACCTTGTTGTGATTTTGCATTTATATAAAATCGTAGACTAATGAGATCTCAACATTGTTTACCTTCAATTTGGCATAAACCCTATCAATAGAGTTTGCTCTTCTTAAGACCCTTTTCCAACCAATTGATTGTAATCAGTTATACTTGTGATTGCGTTTCTCGTAGTTAATGCTTGACTAAGTCACTAACTTATGGTCTTTTTTTTGTACAAAAGTTACCAATTTTGCTACTGATCGCGCTTCACAGTTTTCTAATTTCCAATGGATGAGATTCCATGTTGCTTCTCATTCGACTATTTCTCAAGTTTATCTTATTCAGTTTATTCATGAAATCTTAGCTTTGATTTTCACCCAACCCTTGGAATATTTGTATGCTATTTTCATTTCACGACTTCCTACAATTGCAGTTATGTTTTAGTTCTGACTCTTTATGCGTGGTAATAATTACTACTCCATCCGTCCCATTGAAGATGATCCACTTTCCTTTTTGGTTTGTCCCAATCAAGATGACCCATTACTAAAAATGGAAACACCTATATCTCTACTTTATTCTCTCTCTCCACTTAACCCACAAAATAAACATACATAAAATCCCATGCTTCCCAAGGAAGGGGTCATCTTCCTTGGGACGGAGGGAGTATTACTGATTAAAGAAATGGGTGAAGCATTAGAAGCCAAATTTCCTTTTTTGGAGGCCATTGGTCTAGGGTGTCGGATACGAACTTATTGATTACAGAGTTTCAATGCTATTAAATCACATCTTAGCTGGCTTCAGCTTAGATACTTGAATTTTTTGTTGGATTGCAGTCCCTGTTAAAGGCCTTTTAAGTGATGGTATATTTTTACCAAGATGAAAGGGTTCATTGTTTCCAGACATCACCATGTTATTAAACAAATACTATATGTTTTGCAATCATATTCTTATTCTGTATCTCTGAAGAGACACCTTATTTGGTCTCTTTTGTATTTTTGGATTCGACCGATATTGCATATGTATACTAGTCTAATATATTGATATACAAAGGCACATATGTGCTTTTATTGGTGGCTCCTGTTCTGTTACAAGACATTGTGAGTTAACAGTCTTTTAGCTTGGTTTTTAGAGGTCCTACTCCTGGAATGCGAGGCAAGGTTCTCTTGCCATTTGAAGATAATCCCCTGTCAAAAATTGGTGTGAGATTCGACAAGCTTATGCAAGATGGTGTTGATTTTGGAGGTCTCTGTGACAAGGGTCAGGGATTCTTCTGCAATGGTGAATTCACCTTCTCTGCTGTCCTCTTATCTGCGTTGTGTGAGTTAGTTGATCTCGTATCTCAGACATTTGTCTCTTTTATTACAGCCAATGAGCTTCGGTTGGATACCTCTGGTGTGGAGGATTTGGACAAATTACTCATAGACACTATGTTTGAGGTGGGGTTGCATGATTTAAAATAATTGAGTTAAGAATGATGCTTTTGTATGCCTCATGTGTTTTCTAATACTAATCTTTGTTTTCTCTCTTTATTTGTAGACGGTGTTTGTAGTAAGCAGATATTCGCCCTTTATTTTATTTATGAAAGATGCTGAGAAGTCAATGGCAGGAAATTCAGAATCATATTGCACATATAAGAATAAGCTGGAAAAGCTTCCTAATAATATTGTAATAATTGGCTCACAGACTCAGACAGATAATCGTAAAGAAAAGGTACTCAGTATTGACCATATCCATTATACTGGCAAACCATCTCTGAAGGCATTCACACCTTATAATTTCTTGTTGTGTATCCGAATTATTTCAGTAATTGGTTGCTTCCTTTGCAGTCTCATCCTGGTGGTTTGCTTTTCACAAAATTTGGCAGCAACCAGACTGCTTTGCTTGACTTGGCTTTTCCTGTAAGAATTTGTTGATACAGTTCCGATAGTTTTATTAGTTGGTTGGTTGTGTGTTGAAAAAAGTAATGATTTTGCAGTGAACAGTCTTGAACATGTATTATCTGCAAAATGTGCTAACCCCTTATATTTGGCATATTTTAAGAATGTTAACAAGTTGCAATTCGTCTATAGTAGCATGTGGATTATTCATTTCATAATGAAGTATGGAAGATCGATGGTTGAATGATTAGCATGGAGAACCCCAAAAGATGCTATCCAATCACTTTATTAAGAATTAATCCTGGAGAAACTATTGCATCACTTCAATACACCTTTAACATAAAGTGGTGTTTTTTCCCCTTAAGCTTTGCATATGGATCTTTTTTGTTTATCCTTTTGTTTTACAATAAGTGGTTGGATGATGCCAATGTTCAGTTTCATTTTTTTATTTGGCCTCATTATGAAGGCGCAACAAAATATCTGTAAGTGTTATGGTCGATAGATTTATTATGTATTTATGTTTTATAATAATATTGTATGGTGCTGCGTAAATTAATGAATTTGGAATAAATTGCTTTTCACCAAAGTCATTACAATATACTATGATCTGTTTGTCATAAAATAATCTGCCACAATATTTTAAAAAGAGTAAATTGCAGCTTCAGCCTTTTCTTCATACTGAGATTACTTAATCAGAATTCTATTTATATTTGATAAAGTCAAGTTAGTAACATCCAGTTAAACATTCCCTCTATGCATATGGTTTAAATTTTTTTGCCCTAAATTAATGTATACACCTTCATGAGCTTATCTGTTAGAGTATCTTTAGCTATGTAATTGCAATATCAATGAGCCAATGTATTCAACTCTTTAGTTAATCTAATGTTTGTTTGACAGATTAAATCAATTACTTTGACTATAAGTACAATGAAGTTGAAGTTAATGGAAGTGTATTCGCTGAAATGTAGCTAATTTTGGAGCTTTTTGTACGAATTGGATTACGAATGTGTTTACAGTATTCTAGATTATAGATACACTATAAATTGGTTAATTATTTAACTTATCAGTCGATTGCTTACCTCTTTTGGTATATTAATTTAATAAGGTCTAAGGAGGATGTTGTTGCATTTGGGAGGGGATACTCTAGCATTATAATATCCCATCAAGTAACTTTCAACTGTTTCTGTTTTAAATGTTCACTTTTGGGCAAGGTCTACAAAGAGTCGAGCAGTCTTTGTTCAGACTTCTCCTTTCCCTTTTTGAGGTGTCTTCTGGATGTTCCAAGAGAATATTACCTGATACCTTGTTCACTTGTGTTGTTTTTCTGATGGACTTTTGTGTTTGAAAGGCCGATGTTTTCTGGATGATTAAGTAATCTCGTTTTAAGAATTTGGTTTCATAGAGCACAAGCTCATAAACCATGGTTCGTGAGTGTTTTATTTGCTAATATAATGATATATGGCAACTTCAGGATAGTTTTGGGAGGTTGCATGATAGAACAAAGGATGTTACAAAGGCCACTAAGCTTCTCTCCAAACTTTTTCCTAATAAAGTTACAATTCACCTGCCCCAGGTTTGTTCTTGGTTTCCTTAATAGCCACAGACTGGTTTTGTGCCATTCGTACTGTGTGATAATGCTTATGAATGCTGCAGGATGAAGCACTCCTGGTTAGCTGGAAGCAGCAATTGGAACGGGATGCTGAAACCCTAAAATTGATCGCAAATCTGAATAACTTACGAACTGTGAGGAATTCTTTTGATCACAATAGAACTATATTCCTGTTTTCTATTTTTTATTTCTTACCTGTACATGCTTATTTTGCCTAATAAAGAGCATCAACCAACATGCTAAGTCTATAACGAAATGAATGTTATGAATGTCGTATGGCGTCTTTACGACAGTTGACCAAAAACTACCACAAAGTTATGGCGCTCGGCATGCCGGTCGATGAATAAATAAATAAAATATTATGAAAATATTCCGTATCATAAAAATATGGACATTTAGGATGGCACATGTTTTTATGCACAATTGGTAAAATAAGAGAGTTAGAAAGAACAAGTAATTGGAGAATTGTTTGTGGATAATGGGGCCCGCCTCATTAGAAAATGAATATTTCAATCTTAAAATAACAATTAAAACATAATGTCATGAACCATGACATAATATGTCTAATATTTGAAGTCTTAGCTAAATAATTAAAATGTAAAGCATCATACATCAATACATATTAAGTCTAAACTCACATCTCATCAACCTCAACATAGTCATCCCTGTCCTCGCCATTATCATCAACATCCAACGAAACAAATCCTTCTCCCTCTTCACCTTTGGATGCATTAATATTCCCAACATGTTCTTGCTCAAATTCTTCGTTTTGGATTCTTCATCTACAAGCCTTCTCTCTTCAACCACCACTTCCAATTTGCCTTTCCCTTTTTGTAGATGGGTTGTAGTACTTGTGTCTCTCTTAGAACCTCTATTACAAATTGATGTAGGGGACTCTTTTCTTTTCTTGGACCTAGTATATTCTAAAGGCTCTCCAACCCCTGAAGTCTTGTACACAGTATTCCAATCAAGCAAATCTTCATTAATAAACAATATTGCCTACAACATTAGCATCATCCAACTCTCCAACTAACCACTCGTTACACTCATCAGTGTCATTGAGCGAAATTTGATCAATTGTATCTCTATGGTTGTATCTGTCATCCAATTTTTGGTAATATCTCATAATTCAAATCATGCATCTACTTGCTCGAGCCCATTTCTCTTTTTTGAATGAATCTACTGCATTAGTATAATTATAGGTTTGTTAATTATAATTAGGCGTATTTGCTAGAAAATTCCTAAACTTTCATCAAATTCTGGTTTTGCATACCATCTTTATAATCCGTCTTCTATAATTACTGAACTATTGATTTGTTTAGATTTTGTAACCAATAAATTTTTTTGGCTCTAATATGGGTTAATATAAATCAGAATTCAACAAATGAAATTATTTTATCTAGTATAATATGATATTCTTTTGTTGCTTGAAACGTGACATTGTTTTGGTTGACATCCGATAGTGCCAAGTAAGTCATCTAGCTATGCTAGTGTCGAAATTTTGATTGGTTGCAAAATTAGAATAAATCTATATTTGGTTGCAAAATCATAACAAATCAATACTAGTTTGGTATTTATAGGCGGATTTTACAGCTGGTATGCCAAACCAGAATTTGGTATAAGTGTAGGTATGTACAGGCAAATTACCCATTATAATAGTATTATAGTAATTGAAAATCTAAATATATTTTGAAAAGAAACTGAATCAATAGACAGACATAAAACATGAGGCTAAACAGACGGCGCAAACTAGGGCGGCCGAGGTGGATAGATAGGGAAATAGTAGTGTTTGCGTTTAAATGTGGAGGAAACCTGAAAACATATTAAAACCCTATTTCAAGTGTGAAATCAGGTCGGATTTTAGTAAATGAGTCTGATTTTTTGGGCGAATGAACCGTGTTTAGGGCTAATGGCTAAATAGAAGGCTAAGCCAGTAAAAAAAGCCGCCATAAATGTCATGGTGCCGCCATCAAATCTGCCACAAATCGTCATGGCGATGGCGTTTTTTCAAAATTCTCTTACAGAAAAGTGCCACCGCAGCTTTTATAAACATTGAAGAAATGGACCTTCCTTACGTGGACAAATTTGTGCCAACTATTAATATTAATGGACATTTAGATAATAGTGCTATAAAATCAACTTTGTATTAAGCCAATTTATGTAATCTTGGAAACTTGCCTCTTTGAACTCAATGTCTAACCTGAGCATACAGTTGCATACCTAACGTTCAAACTCGATTTCTTTTTTCTAAACTTGTAGTATATCATATTACGAGATGTGTTGCTGCATCAACCCCCTCCCAGCACCTAATGATGGTAACCAAATTATCAAGCAAGGAAATTCCCAAACAAAAGACAAGCTGTTTGTTTTACCCCAAACAGTTCCCTTAATTTAATTGTAGAATAACACAGAGAAATATATCATGCTAAAAAAAGACATAAATGTGCTGTTATCAATATTGAGAAAACTCATTATTGGGTAGTAAAGAGCGCAAATGAAAGGATAAAGCAGTCTATTGATGAAAAGAGAAAATACGTTATGATTTTCCTACTAGTGAGGTATTCCCTAGTAATAGGAAAACAAGATTTTTGTCTCTTCTTCCTTATACTAGGAAAGCACTTTACTCTTTAGCCAGTTGCTTTCTTCCATCCTCAAAATCGAAGTACTATATAGGCATAGTACCTCATGAAATGGAAAATTGCAGTAAAAGAATGAAAATAAAAAAATGACTGGAACCCCATACATTTAGAAAAGATGAAGGTTGGCCTTGAACTGTCTAGTATTAATATCCTATGAATTCGGGCTGCTAGTGCTTTATTAAAAATATGGCTATTGTTCTTACATGCAGGTCCTCAATCGTAGTAGACTGGAGTGTAATGAGCTTGAATCCTTGAACATTAAAGACCAAACACTCACAATTGAGAGTAAGATTATCTTTTACTTCCCCTTATCAACATTCTAAATTTTTTATTAATTTTTCAGTTGACGCACTATGGTTTTATATCAAATGAACAAAAACTTGTTGACAATAATTGAAGAGTTTGTGAAATATATTGAAGGTGCCGAAAAGGTGGTTGGTTGGGCTTTAAGTCACCATATGATGACAAATCCTGAAGCTGAAACAGATTTCAAAGATGCCAGGGTTACTTTGGCTATAGAGAGGTAATAGCAAGTTGTCACTTAAAGTGTGATGGGTTCCTCAATGCGCATAAACATGGAACTAAACTGTTTACGAAACCTTTTGTATCAGCATCCAGTATGGGATCGGAATCCTACATGCAATCCAGAATGATTCCAAGAGTTCAAAGAAATCCCTGAAGGTCCTACTAAGCTGATGGATATTAGATTATAGATTTAGCAAAGCTATCTTTTTGGTTGATTTTTTTGAATGCTCGATTACATCTTTGTTGATTACAATATCATGTTTTTCCAATTCCCAGGATGTTGTGACTGAGAATGAATTTGAGAAGAGACTTCTAGCTGATGTAATCCCTCCCAGCGATATTGGTGTGACGTTTGATGATATTGGAGCACTAGAAAATGTCAAAGATACATTGAAAGAGTTGGTGATGCTTCCTTTACAGCGGCCTGAACTTTTTTGCAAGGGCCAACTGACAAAGGTAACATCTCTATTAATTTTGGCTAACAAAATTAGTTATCAGTTTCTAGTTTGATTTTGCCACTTTTGACAATAATTTTGGGTCATTTTTTTTTCTCTCAAAAACTTTTTTGTTATTGGGTTCACTTCAACTTGTAGATTCATGTTATATTTATTCTGTTTTGCACATATGCCTCATCATTGCTTCTTTCCCCCAACTAGTGCTCTTTGTAAAATCATGAGGCAATACTTGCCAAATCATTCCTTTAGTTTTAATATTTCTGAATTATCTGTGAATGGCAATATGATCTATTTCTACTGTATTCTTGATATGTAACAACAGACTTATGTACAAGACAGTCAACATTTTCTCATTAACTTATGTTTGTTACAAGCATGTAATCTGCATTCTGTTTGGAATTCTCTCCATGTTCTAAAACTGCTGATCTTCTCAAATCTCAAATATAGTCTCTCTCCCCTGTCGGACTACTTCATAGATTACTAATAGATACATTACCAGGCTTTTATTTACATAATTATATGATATCACAGTAACTTCAAAATTTTCTCTTGCAGCCCTGCAAGGGTATACTTTTATTCGGTCCCCCTGGAACAGGAAAGACAATGCTTGCAAAGGCTGTTGCAACTGAAGCTGGTGCAAACTTCATTAACATATCAATGTCCAGCATAACATCTAAGGTGTTTAAAATGACTACTTGTGTATAACTTTTATAGGATGGTACTAGATACACACATAGCATTCATATAACTTGTTTAACATCTACTGCTTATTTCTTGCTCTTTCAGTGGTTTGGTGAGGGCGAGAAGTATGTCAAGGCTGTCTTTTCGCTGGCTAGTAAAATTGCTCCTAGTGTTATATTTGTTGATGAAGTATGGCACGCCACCTTATGTTTCATCATTCTCATCACATTCAGTACCAGTTCTCTGATTTAGTTTTCTTGTGGCCTTCTCTATCCCCCTTCTCCTTGCCAAGGTTGACAGCATGCTAGGAAGAAGAGAAAATCCTGGAGAGCATGAGGCCATGCGCAAAATGAAAAATGAATTCATGGTGAACTGGGATGGGTTACGAACAAAAGACACAGAACGTGTTTTGGTACTTGCTGCCACAAACAGGCCCTTTGACCTTGATGAGGCTGTGATTAGGCGACTGCCGCGCAGGTAAAGCAAGTTCAGCTATCTTCTGAACACCTAGTATTGGACACAAATAGACTAATGGCATTGTGAATCTAATCTATCATTGATGTTTTAATCTCCTACCACTTCTTTGTAGATTGATGGTGAACTTGCCAGATGCTGCCAACAGAGCAAAGATACTAAGAGTGATACTAGCTAAAGAAGACTTGTCTCCAGATGTGGATCTCGCTTCTGTTGCAAGTATGACCGATGGTTATTCAGGAAGTGATCTTAAGGTCAGACTGCGTCTTTTTTTGTAAAGAATTATTTGTAGGACTGGGCCACCATAATATCTGTTTTTCCTTTCAGAATTTGTGTGTGACGGCTGCACATCGCCCAATTAGAGAGATTTTGGAGAAGGAGAAAAAGGTACTATGTTTCTTCGTTTAATGCTAACAGCTATGATATACTAATCCTGAGGGAATGTGCAATGTTATTGGCACATAAGGGTTTAGCATAACCAAGGGTTATTTTTATGATACTATTATGAGTTATTTTGCGGGAATAAGTACACCTTTTTTTAATCATATTTTGGATACATTCTGTTTCCATAGTTGCCTGTGCTAGCCATTCCTGATTTCGGTGTAACTTGACATGATCGAAAATTTCTTGATATATGTCGTCATGATTGTTTGACAATATGTTGGATATTTAACCATTCCCATTTCTGGAAATTCTACTGTTGACTTGTAATGGGCGTCAATAACAGGATCAAGAAGCTGCTCTTGCTGAAGGTAGGCCTCCACCAGCATTGAGTGGGAGCACTGATATTCGTTCGCTAAATTCAGAAGACTTCAAATTCGCTCATGAGCGGGTGAGTGAAGAATTATTAAAGCCTTACTACTCTCAGTCTTACTGGCTTTGTGAACTAAACTTTTAACATTTAATAATTTTGGCAAAAATAGGTTTGTGCAAGTGTCTCATCAGAGTCAATAAACATGACCGAGCTTCTTCAGTGGAACGAGCTATACGGTGAAGGGGGGTCCAGAAGGAAAAAACCCCTGAGCTACTTCATGTGATGGCCTTCTTCGACTGTTTGTTCTCTCTCAACTGAGCTCTTTTTTTTTTATGTCGAATGTGGTGTGGAATCAAGCCACACCAATTGTATAATGGGAGTATAGATTTTGAAGTTTTACAATAGTTTTTGTTGAGATGGTGAAAGGTTAGAATAGCCTCGTAATAAGTTAAAATGAATGGCTTGTTTTGTCTCCCCCCATCTCGGCTGGAAACGACGACTATGTTGTTATCCCTCATTACTTTTTATAGGGTCTGAGAAGAATTAGTCGATCCTGCGCATATAGTTGTTTCCATTCTTGATTGTGTTGTTGCTATAACTAACAATAAGAAATTATAGTTGGTTTTTGATGTGTAATTTTGGAGTTCAATTATCAAGTGTTTAGTCATACAAGTTTGATTAATTAACTCTAATATTACAGCAATACTGCAAGAATACAGTGTCGATTGTAATATTTCGAGTGTCGATCCACAGGGAAGGAATTGATTATTTAATTCTAAAACAAAGAAAAGACATACTAAAAGATGATTTGTTTTGTAGATTTTGATTTCTAAAAGTTGATGACAAAATACTACTGCAAGTTAACTAAGGAAGACTTTTCAAACAGGAAAAAGACGTCACTCCAAGTTGCTCACGAGACTTGTATTATTCTACACCGATATTAAAAGCACATATTTGGGATCAACAAATCAACCTAATCGCGTGCACTGAACATGTCTACGACGTATAGTTCACAGTCAGCTGAACACTTGTTCCATGAACCAACTTTCAACGACATTTAATTCCTGCGGATGCGCGGGAACGAACGTCGTCTACTATAATCACTTACCTAATCCACTATCAATTTATCCCCTGAACAGTTCTAAATCGAAAGCATACCAACAAACGATCAATCCTAAGCTATGTTAAAGAGACGATAGCAAAGGAATTAACATCACTACATCCATAGCCAAAAACATAGTGAATAAAATTAAGCACATTGTTGGACACAAACATATGAAATTAATGGTGTAAAAACATCCATACAAGCCTAGATTACAACTTGGAGCAACATAGGGAGCTTAGCCTAAAAACATGGTGAAATATGCAATGAAAACCGTAGAAAGCTTGCTCTCGTTGAGTGGAATTGAGATTCTGAAACGGAGCGTCGGAATGATGGCAGAAACTCTGAATTCGCCGCCACCTCTTTCCTCAATTTTTTTGGTGTATCATTAAAGCTCCCTCACGTCACATCTATCTCTTTCTCCCCACCTTTTTTTCTTTTTCTAATCCTCCTGCCAACTCTCCCCTTTTTCCCTTGTCACGTCCCATCCGTTCCCTTTACACATTTTTCAAACCGCCACAAAACTGCAATATAGCAGTTAAAATGAACTACCCGGCCGGGTTTATTTTACAGCTGAAAATTAACCCGGCCGGGTACCTTATTTTGACCACTTTCTGGAATCTTCGCGTTCTAAACATCACACCCGGCCGGGTTAATTATTAGGCATAAAATTCACCCGGCCGGGTGGCCAATTTTGAGAGCTTTCTGGACAGCTTTTCACCCTCCGAGCTTCCTTCTTTGTTTCACCATTTACTCCTCTTCCTACACCATAAAACACACTTTTGCAAGCATCAAACTATATAAATCATGTAAAGTTATAGGAATAACAATGTAAATTTGATTCACATCAAAAACCCCCAAACTTATTTACTTGCTCGTCCTCGGGCAAGATCATATAAAACACAACACTTTGAAGCTCAACTCACAAAAGTTTTTTTTCAGAAGTTTTTTTTTTTTTTTTTATAAGAATGAATCACGTAGAGACATGAATGACAAAGTCGAGACCCCCAACAATTTCAATCAAGATTTCCCACTCTCATGAACCATCACTTATCAACTTAGAACTTCAAGTCAAGGTGCATTTCAAAGTAAGTCCAAACATGTGATCAAACAACTCAAACCGTCATCATTGACTCGTCAAGCATTACTTACCACATAGACTCACGGATTTCAAATCAAACTTCATTAACTCTACCAAGTTATTTACAAAGCATCCACAAGCATCAACAAAAAGGTCCAAGGTCTTAATTCAAGGTTGTAATGGGGCTAGGGATGAGGTAAGATAAATATGGATAGTGAGCTCAAAGGCTACACATTTGAGTGCCAAATTCTTCCCTCCTACAACTTCCTTCCAAAGATCAAACAAGATAAATTTTACAACCAAACTCACACTCCCCCAAACTTGAGATCTATTCTAGACAAGATTACATCAAACAAATGTAGAAGCTCTATCTTTATTCCATCAAGCTTATTCTTTTTTTTTCTAAACAAGACCTCGACTCTTGCAAATTTAGAGGTCGTTTTTTTCTTTCTTTTTTTTTTTTGTTTTTTTTTTCTTCTCTAAGAACTTCATTCTTTTCACTTATACATTACATCAAGTCTAAAAATGTCTACACTTTTGCAATACACCACCCAACACTCAACATTCAACCACTAAGCTCAAACTAGTATTTAGCACCCAAATAGTAGCAAGGTCTTTCGATGAGGCTAAAATGAGGCTTATTTAATTGGCTAAGTGATAGGCTAAGTGTTTACACAATAAATAGGAAATTAAGCTCAAAGTGGCTTCTAGGGGATCATTTGATGGACTAGGCATGTGATTATTTGGCCATAGAGTTCATCCTAGTGCCTTATCCTCCCAAATCGTTGACACAAACGAACGCAAGCACTTCACTCGATAAAGCAAATCAACCCAAAATAATTTCCACAAGACATGCGATTTTCATACTCTCCTCAACTCAAGAAATCGGATGTAATCATGACATGCTCTTTCAAATAAATTCATGCACCCATTCCATTCATCCTAAGCTTCAAAGTTCAAATAAAATCAAGCAAGATTTCCCAACCAGAAAGCCGAAGATCTAACATGCACCCGTCAAATACATGATTCAAAACACATTTAGCAAAAAATACACCCAACAAACATACATCATGCATAAATCAACCCCCCCAAACTTGAATGCATCATTGTCCCCAATGCATGCAAAGAAGAACATTAAAAGTAAAGGGAAAGAGAACTCCCCCAAACTTGGCGTGACGTCCATAGTGCATTCGGGTGGGAGGGCGGGTGTATCTCCAATTGTAGGTGTACTCTCTCATAAGCTCCAATGTAAGCCCTTTCTCCATGTTGCTCCTACACAAACAACAAACAAAAACAAAACACACAAAAAGAACACTCAATTCAAAATAAATGTTGGAGGAAAGAATTGAGCAAACAAAACCTCCAACATAAGAAATCAAAAATAAAAGAAAAAAAAAAAAAAAAAAAAACTTGGGTTGCCTCCCAATCAGCGCCTTTGTTTATAGTCGTTGGCTCGACCTTCTTCATTCTTGATCTACACTCTTGAGTCCACTAGTGTAGTCACTTCCTCTGTCTCCATGCCTCCTTCAACTCCAACATAGGCCTTCAAACGTTGGCCATTCACCTTCCAAATGCTACCATTCTTCTGATCCCGAACATCCACAGCACCATAGGGGTATAACTTGTGCACCACATAAGGACCCCACCATCTAGACTTGAGCTTGCCCGGAAACAGTTTAAGCCGAGAGTTGTACAAAAGGACCAGTTGTCCCTCATGGAATTGACGAGGCTTAATGGCTGCATCGTGAATCTTCTTAGCCCGCTCCTTGTAGAGGTCAACGCTCTCATAGGCACGGAGCCTAAACTCATCCATCTCGTTCATGTCGCACATCCTCTTCTCGGCTGCAGCATCATAATCCAAATTAAGCTTTTGCAAAGCCCAAAAAGCTTTGTGCTCAAGCTCTACCGGCAAATGGCAAGCCTTCCCAAAGACCAATTTGTATGGCGAAGTTCCAATCGGGGTCTTGTACGCCGTTCGATATGCCCACAAAGCATCATCTAACTTTTGAGCCCAATCCTTCCGAGACGGCCTTACAACTTTCTCAAGCACCCGCTTTATCTCACGATTGGAGACTTCAACTTGACCACTTGTTTGGGGATGATAAGGGGTAGCAACCTTGTGCTGGACACCATACTTTCCTAGGAGGTTTTCAAACAATTTGTTGCAAAAATGAGTTCCTCCATCACTGATAATAGCTCGTGGTGTCCCAAAGCGGTTAAAGATGTGATTTTTGATAAACTTCAACACCACTTTGGCATCATTGGTTGCCGAGGCCACTGCCTCTACCCACTTAGAAACATAGTCAACAGCAACGAGAATGTATTGCTGCCCATTAGACTTGGGAAACGGTCCCATGAAGTCTATTCCCCAAACATCAAATAGTTCTACCTCGTGAATGTTATTCATCGGCATTTCATTTCTCCACGAGATATTGCCGGTTCTTTGGCAACTGTCACATCTCTCTACATAAGCTTTTGCATCCTTGAAGATCGATGGCCAAAAGAATCCGGACTGAAGCACTTTAAAAGCCGTTCGTCGTGCTCCAAAGTGGCCGCCATACAACGAATCATGGCATGCAGACAAAATCTGAAGGTGCTCATGCTCTCCAACGCACCTTCGAATAACTCCATCACTACAAATGCGGAAGAGAAACGGATCTTCCCAAACATACGTGCGGGTGTCACTCAAAAATTTCTTCTTTTGATTAGAAGACAACCCTTCTGGTATAATGCCCGTGACAAGGTAGTTCGCCAAATTGGCAAACCACGGCACATATGTTTCCCGAGCCTCCACTTGCAACACTTGCTCGTCGGGAAATTTCTCATTTATCATTTTCTTTCTTTCATCTTCCGTCTCTTCCAATCCTTCTAATCTAGACAGATGATCGGCTACCAAATTCTCGGTCCCCTTTTTGTCTTTGATTTCCACATCAAACTCTTGTAGTAAAAGGATCCACCTCACCAACCGAGGCTTTGCATCTTTCTTGTTCATCAAGTACTTGATAGCCGAATGATCCGTAAACACTACCACCTTCGTGCCAAGTAAGTAAGCACGAAACTTCTCGAAAGCATACACTACTGCTAGCATTTCCTTCTCTGTCGTGGTGTAATTCAGTTGAGCTTCGTTGAGTACTTTGCTAGCATAGTAGACGGCGTGTAGAACTTTGTCTCTCCTTTGGCCTAGAACGGCCCCCACAGCATAGTCCGAAGCATCACACATCAGCTCAAACGGCTTTGACCAGTCGGGTGTGATAATAATAGGAGCTTCGACTAACTTTTTCTTCAACAATTCAAATGCCTCAAGGCATTTCCCATCAAAGACGAACTTGGCATCCTTTTCAAGCAAGTTGCAAAGTGGCTTTGCAATCTTTGAAAAATCTTTTATAAACCGTCGGTAGAATCCCGCATGACCAAGGAAACTACGGATGCCCTTCACATTCGTTGGGGGAGGTAACTTCGAGATCACATCAATCTTCGCCTTATCCATCTCCAACCCCAACTCTGACACCTTGTGTCCCAACACTATGCCCTCCTTGACCATAAATTGACACTTTTCCCAATTTAGCACGAGATTTGACTCCTCACATCTTTGTAGGACCCGTCTAAGGTTTTCTAAGCAAAAGTCAAATGAGGATCCAAAGACGGAGAAATCATCCATGAAGATCTCCATGATGTCTTCATTCATATCGGAAAAAATTGCCATCATGCATCGTTGGAATGTAGCCGGTGCATTACACAAACCAAAAGGCATCCGGCGGAAGGCATAAGTTCCAATAGGACATGTGAATGTCGTCTTTTCTTGATCTTCCGGGGCAATTGCAATCTGATTGTACCCCGAGTATCCGTCTAAGAAGCAATAGTGGGAATAACCCGCAATCCTGTCGAGCAACTGATCCAGAAATGGCAACGGGAAGTGATCTTTTCTCGTCGCCGTATTCAACTTTCTATAATCCATGCAAACTCTCCATGAGTTCACCAATCGAGTTGCCAAAACCTCATTCTTCTCATTGACGGTCACGGTTATTCCCCCTTTCTTTGGTACACATTGTACCGGGCTAACCCACTCACTATCGGAAATGGGATAGATCATCCCATATTTCAGCAATTTCTTCACTTCTTTTTCAACCACTTCCTGCATAAGTGGGTTCAACCTCCTTTGTCTCTCTCTTACCGGCTTAGCTCCATCTTCCATCAAGATTTTATGCATGCATATTGCGGGGCTAATTCCTTTGATGTCGGCAATGGACCAACCTAGAGCTTTCTTGTGTGACTTCAGTAGCTCTATCAACTTCAATTCCTCTTCATCATTCAACATCGCCGATATCACAACCGGTAAAGATTCATCCTCACCAAGGAATGCGTATTTCAGATTTGTCGGGAGTGGCTTCAATTCTAGCTTTGGTGGTACTTCAATTGAAGGCTGTACATCCGCCACGAAACTATCCACCACACATTCATTCTCGAGACTTGGTTGATCAATTTGAGCATCCTCACTTTCATCAAAATCAAAATCAACTTTAATTGTCGAACCAAAGTCTCTTTCCAAGCTCCCCTTATCATAAACGCTTCCTTCTATACTTGCCGAGCAACGCATCTTATCAAAGATACACTTGTCGAGGACGTCAACTCTAAAGCACGCTTTTGCATCACTAGGATGCTTCATCGCTTTCTCCACGTTAATGGTCACTTGCTCACCATTAATTCTGAACGTGACTGAGTTGTCCTTTGCTCCAAGCAACACGTCCCCCGTGGCAAGAAACGGTCTGCCAAACAGAATTGGCACCTCTTTGTCCTCGGGCATATCCAATACTATGAAATCAACGGGGATGACGAACTTGTCTACCTTGACCAAGACATCCTCTACTATTCCAGTGGGCTTCACAATGGAGTGATCAGCCAATTGTAGAGCAATGTCGATGGGTTCCATCCTCTTCTCTAATCCAATGGCACGTGCCGTTTTCAACGCCATCAGTGAGATCCCCGATCCTTGATCCAATAGACATTTGGTGAAAATTGTGTTGCCTATCTCACAAGGAATCACAGTGTCGATTGTAATATTTCGAGTGTCGATCCACAGGGAAGGAATTGATTATTTAATTCTAAAACAAAGAAAAGACATACTAAAAGATGATTTGTTTTGTAGATTTTGATTTCTAAAAGTTGATGACAAAATACTACTGCAAGTTAACTAAGGAAGACTTTTCAAACAGGAAAAAGACGTCACTCCAAGTTGCTCACGAGACTTGTATTATTCTACACCGATATTAAAAGCACATATTTGGGATCAACAAATCAACCTAATCGCGTGCACTGAACATGTCTACGACGTATAGTTCACAGTCAGCTGAACACTTGTTCCATGAACCAACTTTCAACGACATTTAATTCCTGCGGATGCGCGGGAACGAACGTCGTCTACTATAATCACTTACCTAATCCACTATCAATTTATCCCCTGAACAGTTCTAAATCGAAAGCATACCAACAAACGATCAATCCTAAGCTATGTTAAAGAGACGATAGCAAAGGAATTAACATCACTACATCCATAGCCAAAAACATAGTGAATAAAATTAAGCACATTGTTGGACACAAACATATGAAATTAATGGTGTAAAAACATCCATACAAGCCTAGATTACAACTTGGAGCAACATAGGGAGCTTAGCCTAAAAACATGGTGAAATATGCAATGAAAACCGTAGAAAGCTTGCTCTCGTTGAGTGGAATTGAGATTCTGAAACGGAGCGTCGGAATGATGGCAGAAACTCTGAATTCGCCGCCACCTCTTTCCTCAATTTTTTTGGTGTATCATTAAAGCTCCCTCACGTCACATCTATCTCTCTCTCCCCACCTTTTTTTCTTTTTCTAATCCTCCTGCCAACTCTCCCCTTTTTCCCTTGTCACGTCCCATCCGTTCCCTTTACACATTTTTCAAACCGCCACAAAACTGCAATATAGCAGTTAAAATGAACTACCCGGCCGGGTTTATTTTACAGCTGAAAATTAACCCGGCCGGGTACCTTATTTTGACCACTTTCTGGAATCTTCGCGTTCTAAACATCACACCCGGCCGGGTTAATTATTAGGCATAAAATTCACCCGGCCGGGTGGCCAATTTTGAGAGCTTTCTGGACAGCTTTTCACCCTCCGAGCTTCCTTCTTTGTTTCACCATTTACTCCTCTTCCTACACCATAAAACACACTTTTGCAAGCATCAAACTATATAAATCATGTAAAGTTATAGGAATAACAATGTAAATTTGATTCACATCAGTTTTGTTTTCCTTGTTAGTATTATCGACTATTCATATAATCTTTCTCAAAAATGGAGTCGGAAATCTTCATGTTTGGTTGTGACACAACAAGATTGCTTTGATTCCATATGTATAGTAACAAACAAACGATGTTTGTGTGAGATTGTGTAACCGTAATTGCAGGGTTTTTCTTGGAAGTAGGAGCATTCTTTTTTGGATAATCACTATTTCTGGAAAGGAGGAAGGATATGTACTCGAAAGTGCTAAACCCAAATTTCAAAATAGAAAAGGCTCCACAGTCATGACATAAAGCCCTAGCACTAGAATGTGGGTCCGTTTTGTCAATGTATCCTGGCCCGTTTATACAATGCAAAGATTACAGTGTATTTCATAATTATTCATCTCACTCTGACTAATATAATTCTAAATGCTCCCTCCGTCCGTGAATAGGGGTCCTGTTTTTTCATTTTAGTTCGTCCGCGAATAGGAATCGCGGTTCATTTTTATCATAAATGATTATAGGGTCTCATATTACACTTCATTTAAAACTAATAGTATATACAAATGAGATTCATATTCCACTATCTCTTTTCTAGAATTGTACTTATATTTCTTAACATTTCTTAAAACTCGTGTCGCCAATGAATGAGATTTCTAATGGCGGACGGAGGGAGTATATTTTATTTGACTTATCCCATATTGCATACCATTATTATCTTATGTAATGAATCAAATATTACTATCATAATGTAAATAAAAAAACTCCTTTTATCTCGTTAAAATAGTTTTCTTTTTTTATTTGGTCCGTCCTATTAAAATAGTGACTTCAATTATTAATACATTTTTCTCTCTTATGAGTTGAGTCTCATTCTCCATTAATAATATCAAAATTACTTTTTTCTTTTTTATATTTTATTAATTTGGGGCTAAAACACTTGTTAGCATTAAAGTTCATATTTTTATGAGACGGAGATAGTGATACTTTGAATCGGATTTGGTCGTCCCAGGTTGGGCCCAATATCACGGCCCTTAAGCTAAGCCAAAATTAACAGATATTCTTATTGCGACTTTGCAAGTCTGGACAAAAAACATCATCACTATCTATCTCAATCAATTAATATATTTTTTTCTCTTTAACCAAAAATGAGCAAGTCATCCTAAATCCCTAGAGGAAAAAGGGGCAAAGGTAAAGCTCTTTTTTTCACCTTTTGGCCTTCTTTTTCATAAATAAACCAGTTTAAAAAAGTGGAAACTTAACTGGCTGGCACGTGCTGCCAAGATTATGTGGGCAGACAATCTTGAATTGTATATGAGAAAAAGAAAATAAGAGGAAAAAATTGCATAATGATGGGCCTAAAGGGAGCTCTCACGTGCCAAGATGGGCTTTAAGAAAAGAGGGCCGACACACTTAGGCCCACCACTACTCATTAAAGCTAAGGCCCCAATTCCAAAACACGCACAGCACGTGGATTTCTAATTATTACATGCAAATCTTCATTTCAATTATTAAATCTTAGGAACCATGTGATTTCCAAATAATTACTTACTTTCCCAAAGTTAGCTTCAAATTTTCTTTTAGCATGTATGGATAAATATAATTACAAAGGTACGGACTATTTATTTTCTCTTCACCTTCTTTGATTGGTGTTACTATTTGACAATTATAAAATTCCTCAAAATAGAGGGGATTCGACCAAAAAATGCCTCGACAATTTTGATTGGAAAGTACGAGTTGAGTTTTCGTTTATCATAAATTAACATGTTTAATAGCTGCTTCGAAGTCTGCAATAGTTATAAGAAAATGTGAATTTTGAATTCTAGAATTTATAAAATAAGAGAGATCTAAACGGGTATATATATTGAAAATGACAAATTATAATAGCGTTATTTTGTAAAAAGATGGTTGCTTATAAGATTTTGTGAAAAATAAGTTGGTCAGGAAATTAATTTTTGTGGAACTTATAGCGACCTTTTCGTTCCAATATGTGCTGTATTAATATCTTCTTAGTAAACTCGATACCAAGTCAATAAGAATGGTTAATTGAAGATCAAATAAAAGAAAACATAAACTTTAAGCTGATAGCTTGCATATTACTCCATATTGGTTATCAGTTTTGAGACGATGTTTATAATATATGCCTCAATTAATTTTGAGTTTTCTGGAAAGAAACCTTCATAAATTTATTTATCTTATAATTGTTTTTATATTTATTTATTTTATTTGTGTTTTAATTGTCAAAGTATAACACCAATGATGTAGTTTTATTAAAATAAGAAATACAGTTTTACTTAGATTAGAAGTGGACGCTATATATAAAATAGTGGGGCTGTGATAGGCTTTAATTGCCTATCTCGAAGAAAAGTGGTGATTGGCTTGTAATTAGAGAGAGATTAGGAAACATCGGTTTTCCCAAGAGGGAGAACTGTAGGCTACGGAGATAATGATAAATATGAATTTAATTCATTCTACTTAATAATAATGAAAGACTACACACATATTTATAATATGGGTGGGTATAAAAAGATCTCCTATAAACTAGGAAAGTAAATCAAAGCAAATAAAATCCTAACTACTAGGGAAAGTAAATAAAATCATAATAACTAAATAATACTAAAACATAAATAAACTAAATAAATATACGGAGAGAATATCAGCTCTCTTCCGGAATAAAATCGAATATCAAGATTCATTCTACTTAATAATAATAATGAAAGACTACACACATATTTATAATATGTGTGGGTACAAAAAGATCTCCTATAAACTAGGAAAGTAAATCAAAGCTAATCAAATCCTAACTACTAGGGAAAGTAAATAAAATCATAAGAGCATCCACATCGGCGAGCTGCAGCTCGTCCATCCGTGCCAGCGGCGCGGCACCGCTGTCCGCCGTTGCGCTCTTGCCACTGGCACGGCGCTGCTCGATGCATCGAACACGTCCGTGCCAGCGAGCAGTATACGTGGCAGGCGGAGATTGGCCAACGGCATTGCCGTTGGCAATCTGATTTTTTAAAAAAATCGGATTTTAATTAAAAAAATCCGATTAAAAATAAAAAAATATTTTCCCACTTCCCAAAAAATTATATCCGTTTTCTACCCACTTTTAATTTATTTTTCAATTTTTCCCCCAAAAATACAAATTTCATCTATAAATACCTCTACTTTCGCACCAAAAAATTCACACCACACTACACAATTCTCATCTACATTCTCTCATTTTCATTCTCAATTCTCAATCTTTCTTCCACTTCTGCAACATAACAATGTCCGGCCACGGCGATCACCCCCCGGCTCCCACGGTTGGAACCCCGAGTGGTTCGATTCACAACCGTTTCCTAGTCCGGAAACGGAATATTCGGCCCCTCCTCAAACCCAAGGTTCGGAAGTTCCTGGCGGCTACCGGTCTTACCCGATCGACGACGAAGATGCCTCCGAAGGGCAATAGGGGTGGACACCCGAGCCTAGAGCGAGGTCGAGCGGCCCCTCCCAAACTCCGACTTCTCCTACTCGCGGTGTCCGCACACCGTACACTCCGGCGGAGATGGAGCAATTGTTCAAAGCATTCTTGTCAATCTCCAAAGATCCGGAGGTTGGCACGAACCAATCCGGCGATCATTATTAGTGGCGCATTTGTCACCGGTTCAATAAAAATCGGCCGACTGGAACAATCGAGCGCAAAGAGAGTATGGTGTGCAACGCCATATACAGAGCCAACGAAGAAATCCAAAAGTTTCAGGGGTATTACCTCCAGGAAGAGCGGTCGGCGGGGAGCGGCCGGAGCGAGGTCGGCATCATCAGTTCCGTCTTGTCGACCCACCAATCCATAAACTACAAGCCGTTCAAGTACCTCAACATTTGGCAGGAGACGCGGTTGCATCCGAAGTACAGGGGAGGCGTAACATCCTCCTCTAGCGGCTCCTCCAAACGGTCAAGGTCGGTATCCCTATCCGACGCCGGCTCCGAAGACGTGGTGAAAGCGTATGAAAGTAACAGAGAGGCTCTTTCGTACGTATGCACAGAAATTGATCAATGCAAGCGCTCGGTCAAGACACCATGCTTCTTAAGTCCACTGGAGCACAAGGTCCAGGAACTCAAGAGAACATACAGTGCTTCAGTCGTTGGGCACTCTCAACTCCCCTTTCAAAAAATAATATAAATCCCTCAACCCGAATACTATGAATTAGTATAGGGAAGTGGGGTCGATCCCACAGAGATGGACTCGCAAAGTAGTGCTCAGAGGCTTTGGACAAACAAATGGCTGCTGCCACGCAAAAGGGTTGAGAATTTTAAACTAACTCTAGACCTAGGCAGGAAATGTAAATGCTAGACCTAGGACATATTAAACTTGTAAATTCAGACTTCAACAGCAAGAAACATAACCACTTCCTAGACAGTGTAAACAACTACCTAATCTAGCTAAACAGAAGATAACTGAAAGTGGGGACCATAATTCCAAAAGTGGCAAGTACGGAAAAAAAAACTGCAGATAACAAACTCTGACGCTAGCTCGCAGCGAAATGTATCCTCTCAACCGAATTAAACTTGCAGATGAACAAAACAGAGCACAAAGCGAGATTCGAACAGAATATAGAAATTTGGTCGTCGGAAACTTGCCACAAAACAGAAACACATCAGATCTGCGTACACTAGACGGAATGAAAGAAAAACTCGTAAACTAAGCATGAAAATCAGATCGAAACTACTCAGATTCACGTCAGAATACTTGATCCACTCCGGATCCAAGACATCCGAACCCAACAACCAACAAATCCAGCAAATCCAACCAAAGTTCTTCCACAATCCAACTCCAACTTCCCAGATCTGACCATTAACCTATAATAACTCAGAAAACAGCTGCGAAAGGCATCCAACTCAGACAATTTAAAACACCTAAATCTCAATAAACGAAGCAATCAAACTAGAAATCAACACAATCACCATAACGGAAAATCAAACTTGCATTTAAACCAGAAACTATTTGGTGAAAACAGAGAACCGAGCTTCGAACAACGAAGCTCGGCAGAGTAAGTAAAATACGGAAAGCGGAAAATAAATTGTTTCTTCGCTCCTAACAAGAGCGGTGTTACACCATATCGGAAGCTAAGATGAAACCCGAACGTGTGAACTGAGATCTCCTCAAACTAGTATCAAGTGTGTGTGTGGGAAAGTGAACTAGGCAACAAGCTGTGGTGAGGTCTCCACCGAGAAAATCCCTCCAGCTTGCATGCTTCTGCCTTTTATAGATGCGGACATAGCCCTTGAGTCTTCGTAGAAATCCCTATTCTACCCTTCAACTCTAGAGCTTCCTCCGTCGAGCAATTCTCTTCATAATCGTTCACTAAATCGCCAGTTCCTCGACCTTGTGATTTTTTTGTCTTCTTTCTTGGACCTGGCGAATTCCTTTACACACCTGGCTTAAAACGTGCGTTAGCCCCAGTAAAATCACGAATTAAATCCCTAGACCCATGCATGAAATTAGCCTTATCACGTGGCTAGCCAACTTGCCGGAGCTAACTTAAGTAGCCCCGACACCCGGCCGAGCTGTTCCCAACACTGACCGCAAGGAAGAAAGAAGGCGGCGGCCAACCGCCGTCGCGCCGCGACTCCATCCGCCCCCGATCCCGAACCCGCTCCCTATGTGCCACCTCAACCCCCACCAACTCGAAGAAAAGTGGTGATTGGCTTGTAATTAGAGAGAGATTAGGAAACATCGGTTTTCCCAAGAGGGAGAACTGTAGGCTACGGAGATAATGATAAATATGAATTTAATTCATTCTACTTAATAATAATGAAAGACTACACACATATTTATAATATGGGTGGGTATAAAAAGATCTCCTATAAACTAGGAAAGTAAATCAAAGCAAATAAAATCCTAACTACTAGGGAAAGTAAATAAAATCATAATAACTAAATAATACTAAAACATAAATAAACTAAATAAATATACGGAGAGAATATCAGCTCTCTTCCGGAATAAAATCGAATATCAAGATTCATTCTACTTAATAATAATAATGAAAGACTACACACATATTTATAATATGTGTGGGTACAAAAAGATCTCCTATAAACTAGGAAAGTAAATCAAAGCTAATCAAATCCTAACTACTAGGGAAAGTAAATAAAATCATAAGAGCATCCACATCGGCGAGCTGCAGCTCGTCCATCCGTGCCAGCGGCGCGGCACCGCTGTCCGCCGTTGCGCTCTTGCCACTGGCACGGCGCTGCTCGATGCATCGAACACGTCCGTGCCAGCGAGCAGTATACGTGGCAGGCGGAGATTGGCCAACGGCATTGCCGTTGGCAATCTGATTTTTTTAAAAAAATCGGATTTTAATTAAAAAAATCCGATTAAAAATAAAAAAATATTTTCCCACTTCCCAAAAAATTATATCCGTTTTCTACCCACTTTTAATTTATTTTTCAATTTTTCCCCCAAAAATACAAATTTCATCTATAAATACCCCCTCTTTCACACAAAAAAATTCACACCACACTACACAATTCTCATCTACATTCTCTCATTTTCATTCTCAATTCTCAATCTTTCTTCCACTTCTGCAACATAACAATGTCCGGCCACGGCGATCACCCCCCGGCTCCCACGGTTGGAACCCCGAGTGGTTCGATTCACAACCGTTTCCTAGTCCGGAAACGGAATATTCGGCCCCTCCTCAAACCCAAGGTTCGGAAGTTCCTGGCGGCTACCGGTCTTACCCGATCGACGACGAAGATGCCTCCGAAGGGCAATAGGGGTGGACACCCGAGCCTAGAGCGAGGTCGAGCGGCCCCTCCCAAACTCCGACTCCTCCTACTCGCGGTGTCCGCACACCGTACACTCCGGCGGAGATGGAGCAATTGTTCAAAGCATTCTTGTCAATCTCCAAAGATCCGGAGGTTGGCACGAACCAATCCGGCGATCATTATTAGTGGCGCATTTGTCACCGGTTCAATAAAAATCGGCCGACTGGAACAATCGAGCGCAAAGAGAGTATGGTGTGCAACGCCATATACAGAGCCAACGAAGAAATCCAAAAGTTTCAGGGGTATTACCTCCAGGAAGAGCGGTCGGCGGGGAGCGGCCGGAGCGAGGTCGGCATCATCAGTTCCGTCTTGTCGACCCACCAATCCATAAACTACAAGCCGTTCAAGTACCTCAACATTTGGCAGGAGACGCGGTTGCATCCGAAGTACAGGGGAGGCGTAACATCCTCCTCTAGCGGCTCCTCCAAACGGTCAAGGTCGGTATCCCTATCCGACGCCGGCTCCGAAGACGTGGTGAAAGCGTATGAAAGTAACAGAGAGGCTCTTTCGTACGTATGCACAGAAATTGATCAATGCAAGCGCTCGGTCAAGACACCATGCTTCTTAAGTCCACTGGAGCACAAGGTCCAGGAACTCAAGAGAACATACAGTGCTTCAGTCGTTGGGCACTCTCAACTCCCCTTTCAAAAAATAATATAAATCCCTCAACCCGAATACTATGAATTAGTATAGGGAAGTGGGGTCGATCCCACAGAGATGGACTCGCAAAGTAGTGCTCAGAGGCTTTGGACAAACAAATGGCTGCTGCCACGCAAAAGGGTTGAGAATTTTAAACTAACTCTAGACCTAGGCAGGAAATGTAAATGCTAGACCTAGGACATATTAAACTTGTAAATTCAGACTTCAACAGCAAGAAACATAACCACTTCCTAGACAGTGTAAACAACTACCTAATCTAGCTAAACAGAAGATAACTGAAAGTGGGGACCATAATTCCAAAAGTGGCAAGTACGGAAAAAAAAACTGCAGATAACAAACTCTGACGCTAGCTCGCAGCGAAATGTATCCTCTCAACCGAATTAAACTTGCAGATGAACAAAACAGAGCACAAAGCGAGATTCGAACAGAATATAGAAATTTGGTCGTCGGAAACTTGCCACAAAACAGAAACACATCAGATCTGCGTACACTAGACGGAATGAAAGAAAAACTCGTAAACTAAGCATGAAAATCAGATCGAAACTACTCAGATTCACGTCAGAATACTTGATCCACTCCGGATCCAAGACATCCGAACCCAACAACCAACAAATCCAGCAAATCCAACCAAAGTTCTTCCACAATCCAACTCCAACTTCCCAGATCTGACCATTAACCTATAATAACTCAGAAAACAGCTGCGAAAGGCATCCAACTCAGACAATTTAAAACACCTAAATCTCAATAAACGAAGCAATCAAACTAGAAATCAACACAATCACCATAACGGAAAATCAAACTTGCATTTAAACCAGAAACTATTTGGTGAAAACAGAGAACCGAGCTTCGAACAACGAAGCTCGGCAGAGTAAGTAAAATACGGAAAGCGGAAAATAAATTGTTTCTTCGCTCCTAACAAGAGCGGTGTTACACCATATCGGAAGCTAAGATGAAACCCGAACGTGTGAACTGAGATCTCCTCAAACTAGTATCAAGTGTGTGTGTGGGAAAGTGAACTAGGCAACAAGCTGTGGTGAGGTCTCCACCGAGAAAATCCCTCCAGCTTGCATGCTTCTGCCTTTTATAGATGCGGACATAGCCCTTGAGTCTTCGTAGAAATCCCTATTCTACCCTTCAACTCTAGAGCTTCCTCCGTCGAGCAATTCTCTTCATAATCGTTCACTAAATCGCCAGTTCCTCGACCTTGTGATTTTTTTGTCTTCTTTCTTGGACCTGGCGAATTCCTTTACACACCTGGCTTAAAACGTGCGTTAGCCCCAGTAAAATCACGAATTAAATCCCTAGACCCATGCATGAAATTAGCCTTATCACGTGGCTAGCCAACTTGCCGGAGCTAACTTAAGTAGCCCCGACACCCGGCCGAGCTGTTCCCAACACTGACCGCAAGGAAGAAAGAAGGCGGCGGCCAACCGCCGTCGCGCCGCGACTCCATCCGCCCCCGATCCCGAACCCGCTCCCTATGTGCCACCTCAACCCCCACCAACTCGTTGTGGGGGGTTTGGCCCAACTCAATTTGGCCGATGGGTCAAATATGACCCCCGAGCAACTTCAATCGCATGTGGCGATGATACGGGGTCTCCAAAGAACGTTGGGGGTATTGCCGGATGATGACTAGTCTTCCCCGGATGTAATTTTTACGCTTAAATTGTGTAATTTTTATTTTTTAGTAGTTTAATTATGTAATTTTTATTTTTTAGGATTTTAATTATGTAATTTTTATTTTTTAGGAATTTAATTATGTAATTTTGTAGTTTTATTGTAATTTTTAATATTATTCCGGGTATTTTTAATGAGTTTTAATTTTGTGGAAATGTTTTTATTTATATTGAATAATAGAATGGTGGGACCCTTGTGCTCGTCCTTGCGGAAGAACACGGATGTGGGTGTTGTGCTCTTGCCTAAGAGCAGACAGAAAAAGTTGGGCCGGACCCACATCCTTGCTCGCTGGCAAGGGCACGAATGTAGATGCTCTAATAACTAAATAATACAAAAACATAAATAAACTAAATAAATATACGGAGAGAATATCAGCTCTCTTCTGGAATAAAATAGAATATCAGGTCTCGGGTGACGCATTATCTTCTTCCATTTTGCAGATGCCATTTTTCTTCTATTATTCTTTTCTTATTCTTCTTTTTCATTTGAAATTAATTGAATTTCATTGCAGTTGACTCATTTGATTTGAACCGCAATAGTAGAAATCAATCTAACTTAGTACACAAAAAATAACATTAGGTGTAGATGGCACGAGTTGCAATGCAAAATTAGTAATGTAACAGAAAAAATTGTGTGTCATTAGTTAGTGAAAAATAAGAAATCACTGTAGAGAAAAATCTTACTATAAATAGATAGAGTCTATTTTTTGTGGACAATCTAAAATGAAAAATAAGATTAATATTTTTGTGCTCGAAGATAGTATCTTATAAGGTTGAAAGATAGGAGATGGTTCATTTCAATACTTTTATGAAAGTCAAAACAAATAACTATATCAATTTATAAGTGTATTAATATCAGTTATATCATAAAACATATCAACTCGTTGATTTATAAATATCAATAGAACTGATATGTATTTTGTGATGTCATCTGATATTAATGTATAAGCCAGTTAATATAATTTAAAAAAAATCATGATGAAAGAATTGATAATTCTCATCTTTCTAGACTACACAAGCTAGAGTGATATATCACGATGCTTAAAAACAACCAACAATGGGATATGAGATTACTGTAGCAACCGTGATCCCATTAACTCTTTCATAATTATCACTGAAACGACTAACCATTATACATCCATTATAATATTAGCATTAGGATCTTAATGAATACAAAATTTCGGATATGGCAATACATAATCAAAGATGCCCTCACTTTAGCAGTGCAAATCATGAGCTCAAACCAATATTAAAAATACCATCACTTTTTCTACACCCCAAAAGTGAATATACACGTGATCAATACTTATCAAACCTCCAAAAGAGAAAAGATCCTTTATAATGAAACAAAACCACCACAGTCCAATTCCAATATAATCAAATGAAATACATCTCCTAATTAAAAACTTAAAATCCAAAGCACTAATTAACACACACTCTCACTCACAAAATTGACTATTCCAAATACACATACAAATTCATGGGATCATGCAAAAAAAAAGTTAAAAAATAGAAAGAAAAAAAATAAAAATCATGGTACTACTGATGATGATACATTGTTGGTCCCCAGTCCTTTTTTGCATGGGGAAAGAAAGTGGGGCATCTTGTATTGGCAAGTCCCTTTTTGTACACAAATTTCTTATATATTACAACCCTCATTTCCCCATTTTCTTTCTAACCCTAATTACTACTAATATTTCTCTTCTTCTTCTTCTTCCATGGATCAAGAAATGCAACTACTCTCCTACTCCACCGCCCCACACCAATACGGGGCGGGGCGGGAGCAGTACGGGAGCCCGTCTCTTGACCTCCAGCTATCCATAAGCGTGGGGCCCTCGGCAGGGGAGTACCGGAGCAGAGTAGAGGCGCTCAAGTGGGAGGCGGCGGAGCAGATTCGGCTGGCGGCGATGGAGAAGGCCTATGCCGAGCACATGATGGAGCTGACGAGGAGGGAGATGG
Source organism: Salvia splendens (assembly GCF_004379255.2). Classification (NCBI taxonomy): domain Eukaryota; kingdom Viridiplantae; phylum Streptophyta; class Magnoliopsida; order Lamiales; family Lamiaceae; genus Salvia; species Salvia splendens. The sequence continues at coordinate 11,204,191 of NC_056041.1, forward strand.
AGGCGGCGCAGTCGGAGTTTCTGAGGGCAAGGAGCCTCTGGGAGAGGGCGATGGAGGAGGTCCACCGGGCCGACAGCATGAGAGAGAAAGCTGCATCTTGCATGGAGATCACTTGTCTCTCCTGCTCCCACAAGTTTAGGCCTTGCCTTGATTAATCTTACCCTCTTCATTTTTTTTAATAATAATAAAAAAAATTGGTGTTATGGTTATGGACATATCACATATCTATCTATCTTGATTTCTGCGTGGTATTTTATATGTAGTGTATGATCAAGATATTATATAGGGAATTGGTGTATCATATATTGGGGGTGATAATGATGAATTGATGGAGTTGGATTTTGAGATTTGAATTGAGATGCTTTTTTTTTTCCTTCTCTGCAATGATTAAGATGGTTTGTTTTCACAAGTAGTAGTAGATATTTTAGTGTGATGATTTGATTCAAGGTGGGTGTTACATATTTCAGCAGGTACTACTACTTACAGAAGCATCATCTGTCTTTCTTGAAATTCTTAAAAGGTAAGGGCTTTTCTTTTCTTCTTTTAGCTAGCCTTTTTGCTTGATTTTATGTAGGATTACTCTAATTTCACTTTTTTTAGTAAAAATTATGTGTAATAAGTATATTTCATATAGTACTAGTATGCATTTAGGCAGTGATTAATCTTGTTGATGAAAAAACCTAGCTAGCTTAATTACTATGGATTCTGCTGCGGTTAAGCTGCTTCAAATTCCAGATATTCGGAATTTGCATAATCAATTTCCTCATTTTCTATATACGATTTCATTAATTAATACAGTAGTATAATTAACATAATTACATATATACTATATATATAGATTTGGCAGTGTTAAATTAAGTATATCAGCAAAGAACTTTGTCAATATCACTAAGATTTAATGGTGGAAAATTCAAAGTAATTGTGTGGCTGTAGAATTTTAGGGCCTCATCCGAGAAGAAGAAGAATGAAGGGTAAGTTGACTGAGTTTGAATGTAATTACTATAATTATCACTTAGTTAATAAATTCACGAAGATTAATCTTACCTGTTTTACGTCACACCGAGTGGAATTATCATCTTAAGGCCAAATAATTAACATTAGACGATGAAGTCAGCAATTTAATTGGTAAAATATTTTTTCTTTAATTAATAAATTAGAAATTCAACTCATTATTATTGATTCTTTAAAATTAAAAAGTACAAAAGTTAATCCTTGAAAAGTTTGCGAATGATGGGATCATGCGCTTAAGGGTAATATACTCGAATTTATTTGATGGATCGGCGAATTTTTGATGGTGATAAATGCAAGTAAAAATACGGATCACGACACAGAGAATTTACGTGGTTCGATTTACTGAGGTAAATCTACGTCCACGGGAAGAAAGGAGGGCAGAGTTGTATTGCTTGATCTGTTTTCTACAGCTTACAAATACAGACTTGCTATTTTATATTTTTATCTCTAGAGAGCGAGAGAGTCCAACCCTATCTATCTGATCTAGGTTCTATTTATACAAAGGACCAAGATCGTGGCATGCAGCACCATTTACTAGGTAGTGGATGTCGTGGAGATCGTGGCGATCTTGCATGGGTCCACTATCCTGCATGAGTTAATGACTGCTTGACACCACTAAATAGATCGTGGGTGTAGTGGAGGTGGAAATCCTGCATGAGTCCACTATCTCCTAGTTCGGTCGAATACTGAGACCGAACTGCTGAATTATTGCCGAGCAGCTTTTGCCGATCTGAGAGTAGAGCTTGATGCCGACCTGAGAGCAGAGTTTGATTGGTTGGCTTTTACCGAGCTGTAGGCTGGGGCCGAACTCTTTGGTTGTGCCGAACTGAACTCTTTAGTCATGCCGGACTGATACTCTTTGGTTGTGCCGAACTGATACTCTTTCTTGGGCTTTAGGCTGATGGGCTTTACTGCTGTTGGGCTTGTTTAGTACATACTCCATCATTATACATTGAACCAAGATCGTGGCATGCAGCACCATTTACTAGGTAGTGGATGTCGTGGAGATCGTGGCGATCTTGCATGGGTCCACTATCCTGCATGAGTTAATGACTGCTTGACACCACTAAATAGATCGTGGGTGTAGTGGAGGTCGTGGAGGTTCTGCATGAGTCCACTATCTCCCAGTTCGGTCGAATACTGAGACCGAACTGCTGAACTATTGCCGAGCAGCTTTTGCCGATCCGAGAGTAGAGCTTGAATGGTCGGCTTTTACCGAGCTGTAGGCTGGGGCCGAACTCTTTGGTAATGCCGAACTGATGGGTCGGCTTGTACCGAGCTGTAGGCTGGGGCCGAACTCTTTGGTAATGCCGAACTGATACTCTTCCTTGGACTTTGGGCTGATGGGCTGTCACTGCTATTGGACTTGTTTAGTCCGTACTCCATCATTATTCATGCTAGCTAGTTACTTTTATCGCTTCGAAATTTATAAAGAATCTGATTATATTAATTACTCCATATAACTTGAGCATGTGGAGCTTGCAGATATAGCTTCTTTTTTAATCTTAAATTTATGTACAATTAGTTTGTTTAACAGTATGCTTAGTTCAAATTAACTTTATCTTTTTGTCACCCTCATTATAGTCTAGTATAAAGCCATTTGATTTAGGGGTGAAAATAAGGATATATTATCAGGTGTTGTATTGGGTTGACGTACCTGACCTGATATCCCCCGGTATTAGATATTTGATATATATTCAATTTAATGGGATGGGTATGACTTATGGGATCGGATAATGAGATTTAAGATAAGTTAATTATTAGATAATCCGATCATGTATTGGATATTAACCAAACACGCGATTTATTGTTTAGAGTATTTTTTAAATTAGGTTTAGCGGTTTAGGGATCTTGGGATTGAGCTAAGTTATTTACTTAATTAAAATTAATTAGGTTAACTTTCTTGATCAAACTTCTACAAAAAAACCAATTCTCAAACTCCACTCTCATTCCTTCCATTTCTTTCTTTAAGTCTCTGTGTCGATTGCGTTGCTGCCTACACATATTCTCTTTTGTCGCCCCTCGATTAGTCACTGACCTTCCTTAATTAGCAATACAATTGACATTTTCAAATTCATAAAAAAGACATAATTAACATACAAAATAAAAATAATTTAATATATTCTCAATGATTTATAATTAGTTACGAATATATTTAAGAGTCGGGTATTTGAGTACTCGATTCGTCGGGTTCGGAAACCTGTGCCGGGTATTTGAGTACTCAAAAAACATATTGTGTGAGATGCCGATTGTTTCCTTAGACGATTTTTGAGTTTGGGGTATCCATGAGTACCGAAAGTTTTAATTTTGATTAATTTCATTTAGGCTGGGAAGTGAATGTTCATCTTTCATAATTAACCGTATACATAATGTCCAGAGCCTTTGTCCTAGAGGCAAGGAGTTTAGACATTATTGCATGAGGTGCTGAGTTCGAGCCCTTTTGACATTTAATGTCATATCTTCCATATCTTTTAATTAGTTATCTTTTGATTCATAATATCTTTTCATATATTGTTTTCTTATTCCATAAGCTAGTATTCTAGTATTATAAATATGGATAGGTTGTTATCATTTTATTCAGTCAATGAATATATGAAATTATCATTCTTTTGGCTCAATTGATTGGCAAACAAGAAACCTCTCCTAAGGCTGCCGACGAGACTGATCTCGCCCTCAGCCGCCCTTCGCCGGAGTAGTCACCGACCCAAATACGTTGGGCGCTCGACAACGACGGTACTAGTTTCTTGATTGTGATTGGAATTCGAACGTTGAGGATCAAGATCCTTAACAACTGGTGCTTTCATTGAGAGCTCACACTCCACAACACCGATCAAACCATAGCTACGTCGCTGCCCGACGGGAATCCACCCGCGCACAGCAACTAGCCACACTGACATCAGTTGTAATTTCCTCCTATCTATAGTATATGAGTTTATTTGTAATTTCCTCCCTTATATAGGAGTTAATTTAAAAAAAAATTAACCGTATACATAATTGATTTTTTTTAGCATCATTATCAGAATTTATTTGATCTTACTTTTCCTTCTAATGAGATATACTAGTATGAATTAAGCAAATGTGTGTTCAGATTATTAAAAAGCGTAAAGTTCCAATCTATCTTACTAAACAATGAATTAATTTATACTATTTTGATCTATTAAGGGGCATTTAATCCCATAATATAACGATTGATTATTTGTACTGTTATTACTAAAATTTCTCCACTTCCTCCTTTTAAATGGAATATGAATCAAACAAAATTAGTTCAAATGTTAGATATTATCAAGCAAATTAAGATATCCAAAGTTTCATTTATCATGGTAACCAATGAATTAACCTCTATCTAGTGAATCATCAAAAAGTAAACGTTCACTTAAACTAATCCTAAAATTTACTTTTATTAAGATATAATGGCCTTATGTACGTTCTTGTAAACTGAGTGAACTAGTCTTGGTTCCAAATAAATTAGTATTAAAAAGTAAACTTATTTTTACCAAAAAAAAAGGTTAAGTTCAAATGAAGTTTTAATTTCCACACTAGTCTAACACGGGATATAATCGCAACATACAGAAGCGGTAACTATTCTCATCATAATTATTCTTATTTATAATATATACTACGTTTTTATTTTAATATTTCACCATTATTATTATCATCGTTAATTTTATAAATTAAATTCATACAAATCAAATGTGGTTTGACAGTATGGAAATAATTAAACAAATTAGAGAAAATAATAACGTAGTATCCAAATTTATGTGGTCTTAAATTAATGATAACAACATGGGTTATGGTTATGGTTATGGTTATGGTCATTCACGGTCATAGTTTGTAGATATTAGAAAAAGGCAAATGAATCAAAACAAAAAGTAAACACCAATTCAATTAACAAAAAGACAATGTAGAGCTGTACACAATTGCTATGCATTCAGCTTTTTGTAACTTTTATATCACCTAAAAACCAAACACCCACTATTCAATGATCCTGCACTGAATGAGAAGACGACATCTTTGGATATGATGATAAATTTTACTAAAACCATATATTGGAATCTTGAATTTAAGATGTCCAGTCAACTAAGTTTGACCAATAATTAAATTTTAGAAATTAAATGATATAGCGTCGATCCACGTTCTGCGTAGATGACCGGAGTATATTCACTTTCTCAAATCCGATTCCCGGTGAGTGAAAAATAGTGGATAAAAGTTGGTCACATTGTAGCTTTTGATAAAGCTATGAGTTGAAAGTGTAGGGAGTAATTAACTAGTGTTAATTATCCCACATAGGAGATGAGACACATCTTTAAATGTGTATTTATTAAGTGACTTACTACACTTAGTAATTATCGTGGACTAAGATGGGTGAAAGAGCCCACACGTGCGCACACGCGCGCCGAGCCGTGCCCGTGCCCTTGGTCTTTGGGCTTGTCCCTGGATCCAGAAGCTCTGCCCTCTCATCTTCTAGTTCGCCGGAGCTCTGTTGATTGCGGTGTTGCTTCACTAGAGACGTATTCGTTTTATCTTTGGGGACGACACGCCAAACCGAGAGCACTACCGGGGCGTATCTCGTCTTGCGAAAAGAGGCCTCCTCGACTCGGCTAAGTTTTATTTCCAGTTTACAGTTTCGATTTTATTGTAATTTCCAGTTTTAGTTCTTCCTTCTTGGGTTGTATTACGCACGATATTGTTTATATCTTGTAATCCCGAAACGCATTTTCCCCAAACACCATCAACTATATATCTGTCTCATTTTCTTTCCATCTCTCTATATACTAACATATCCGATATTCCTACCTAGCCAGTAGTTACAAACAAATTAATGAGTACTTTGATTATTGCCTAAATTTACATCGGCCTCTGTTGATTGTGTAAATAATTACCACTAATTATAATCTTTTTAATGGTGGTTATTGCTTCAAGAATATTGAAACATTTGATCTTAAAACCTCATTATTAAGTTGTTATATGTGTTTACCTTCAATAACTGAAATGTAAATAATTAAAGAGAGAACAATTGAATTTATGCTATCAATTGTTCTAATTGAGAAATACTCCTATGATCAATTCTACTGGAATTTTATTCGAAACAATTGTCGTATGGTATAAATGGGGATTCTATTCGAAACCAACACAAAAATCTCAATTCTATTGGAAATATTGGCCTATGATCTTTCAAAACCAACAGTATTTTATATTCAATTTTTGGGTAATTGACTTACAGCTACAGTTGCTTCTTCGGATTGCAGCTGGGGAGTATGGCATTGGCATTGGCATTTGGCAACAGAATAAAGCTAACATAAAAATTATCAAATTTTATTCACCATATCTATTGGGGCAGGTACTTCACTGAGTAATAACTCAAACCAGAATAAGATACACTTATAATTTGACCTTTGTCATGTTTTTGTTTTTGTTTTGTCACAGTGTATACGTACTAAAACTTTTGCCAATAATATAATTAGTACAGATTCGAACACAACTTGCCTAGAATGATGAAGTTGGTGAATGAATTAATTTGAGCAACGTATATTACAAAATTTGAAAAAAAATAAATACTTTTATACAAGGGTTCTGATAAACTAGTAGTATAACAAAAAATAATATATCACATTGTCTCACCCATTGAGGTGCTTACAAATCATGGAAAATAGACTCATTGAGGTGCTTACAAATCAGCGCGGGAAATAGTTATTGGGTCCGCCGGTGGATACCCTTGGTAATACCAAAAAAATAATCCATCACATTTATATAATTCGAGTAAAAGGGCACTGCGATCATCTCCAACCATTTACACCAAACTCAAACCCATTTTTGAGTATACGTCACACAAAAAGTAGTTTTACTCCAACCATTTACACAAAATTCAAAATTTACACCATTTTTGAGTTTTTGTCTCACAAAATTTTTGCAGTAAAACCATATTTGGTGTGGTTTCACAAAAAACACTAAAAATGGGTTTGAGTTTGGTGTATGGTTGGAGAAGATTTCTACACCAAAACTCATTTTTGGAGTATGGTTGGAGATGGTCGAAGAATCAAGAATCGGCCAATTAAGAAGCTTCAATCTTCAAAATCAGACGTATCGACAAAATGTTCTAAAGAGTGGAGTATATAGTTACTGCATTAACCATTAATTTAACTGCATTCAAAAGAGGAGTATATATTTTTGTTGCCTCTGGGATTTAAACCCAATATCTACATTTAAATTCGTTAAGAAGATGCGTTGATTTTATGACCCAATGGCAGAAAATGGTTCCTAATATGAGAAGGTTTAGTGATAATTGTAAGTATTGGTGAGAAGTGATACTCATTTTCAACCATTTAATCACAAAGATCTATGATGGATGCATTTTTTACTTGATTAATGTAATTCTCATTAAGAGCAAAGCTTTTATATTTATTCGTCCCATTTTTTCATTGATTTTATCTATTTGTTAATTCATTCTACAAAATAGATTCCTGCGTCTCTATCATTTTCACATATCTTGCTGCAATTTCTCGCATTTTCATATCATGTGTCGTGTCGTGTCGTCTCTTCTTCTAACTCAAATCCAGTCAAATCAATCTCATTTGTTCATCATTTATTTTCTATCTCGATCGATTTCGATCAATCTACTAAAAAAATATGGTAATACACAAATTTTATAATGAAATCCTTTCAAAGAAATAGTAAACATATTATTCTTACCAAAAACATCATGATTGGGATGAATAATAATGAGATCTAATGGAGCAAGACATATAAGAATAAATAATGCATCTAGAAATTGTGTGTCAAATGTTGACAGCTTTTGCACTTCCAGTCAATTTATTTTGACAAAGCAAAAGCAAACAAAGCAAAAAAAAAGATGGGCGTAGGACCCTTTTCTTTGAGTAATCATCAACACAGTTATTATGACAAATCCTTAACATTTTTTGTCTTTTCAAATTGTCACTATTCAATTGAAACTTGACTAAAGGATCTTATTTATATTCATAACTGATTAGTCGTTTGGGACCATCCATCCCATATTTTTGGTGAATGAACAAATAATTCTAAGTCATCTATCTCATTTTTCTTAAATGAACAAATAATTTTAAAAATTAAATTGAAAGATCACTTCACGGTGGGCTCAATGACATTTGTCATCAACCAACAAGTTCACAAATGCCCAGCTTAGACCTTCACTCATTCTCCTTTGCACGATCTAGCAAAGATCCAACTTGAATAACATAATTAAAAATATAACTTTTTTATGCTAATTTGTTTCTGCATTAATAAGCAATACCACATCTCAATCTACAATGCAAACACACTCAAGACAAAAGGTCACACCCTTCCAATGAGAACAGGTGCCTTGGGAATTTAACTTGTGACTAAGATTTCAGATGATTACATAATTGGATGCATTCCTATTATTTTTAGTTTTTACTGCCTCTGAATGAATGTCTGATCATGGAATAGTGTACAATACATGACCTTATACACAGTAAATTTCCCGAAACAATTTTAAACAAATAAAAAAGAAAAAGTGGCAGTAATAAGAGTATAGAGAGAGGTTAATGATTCATAAATTTGAGCCATTTTAGAAAATGTGCAGAAAGCACGGTGGCAAAGATTACTTTTGGAGGTGTGTATGAAAGTTTCATCTTTGTGGGACTCAAACACTGACAATTTGGAAATGGGAAAATAATATGTATTGCAACAGTTTTGGAGTAGGTTGCTTTTATCACTGCCCATAAATAAAAGTCCAAACAATAAAGTGCTTCTTCATTATTCACTCCAAATCTTCAATTATTATTGTTCTTGCCGGCCGGCTTCATGTGGGATGTTGCTACTACCTTCCCTCAAGTCCCCATCGCGCCAACGTTTGTTCAAACGTGTATAAGAGCATGCTTAACGCGGCAGGCCAGACCGTAGTTGGGTCCCGGCCCGCGTCACGCGGCGTTGGAGACGAGCATTTTGCGGCCTGGGCCGGTCCCGGGGACGCGGTCCGGCCCAGCGTTAATTGGTGTTCGGGCCTGACCGGGCCGCAACTTCAATTTTTTTATTTTTAAAATTCGAAAATTTATCTATAAATACCACTCCACCCATTTTCATATCCATTCAACTTCATTTCTCTCCCTAAAATTTGAAAAAATGCCTCCTCGTCAAAGAGCAATCGAAACTCAAAGGCCCGAATGTTAGAGGCGGCGATACCGGCAATCCAATAAGAAATCAACAATGAAGTGGAACGCTACCAAGCTGTTGTTCAAGCGTGGAACGAACAACACCTCCGGGTACCACGTACTCGGATGTATATCCACCGAGACCGTGAATAAGCTGGTTTGCGGCTTTTCACAGATTAATTCTCTAGAGATCCTCGATGGAGTGATCAGATGTTCCGTCGCCGGTTCCGGATGCGGAGGCCTTTGTTCCTGCGCATCGTCAACGCAGTTGTAGCTCGTGACTTGTATTTCAAGCAAACCATCGATGCTGTGGGAGGGCAAAGTATATCGACTTTGCAGAAATGCACATCTGCCATACGTCAACTCGCTTACGGAACTATTTCAGATATGTTCGATGAGTATCTCCATGTAAGCGAGCATACTGGATGGGATTGCCTAGCTAAATTCTGTCGGGCAGTCATCGAAGCATTCAAGGATACATACTTGAGAAAGCCAACGACCGACGACGTTAGGAAGTTGGTGAACATGCACGAGCGGACCCACGACTTCCCAAGGATGCTGGGCAGCATCGACTGTATGCACTGGCAGTGGAAGAATTGCCCAACGGCTTGGAGAGGACAATACACTAGCGGGCACAAGGGCACACATCCCACGATTGTGTTGGAGGCCGTTGCCGACCAACGATTGTGGATCTGGCATGCCTACTTTGGTGTCGCTAGGTCGAACAACGACCTCAATGTGTTGAACGAGTCTCCATTGTTCAACGATTTGTGTGTCAGGCGAGCGCCGAACGTAGAGTTTACGACCAACCACCGTCGGTATAGTATGGGATACTATCTGGTAGACGGGATCTACCCTCGATTGCCCGCGTTCTTGAATACTATCACATGTCCGACGACGGATCGGAGGGCATTGTTTGCCCAAAAGCAAGAGGCGGCTCGGAAAGATGTGGAGCGTGCATTCGGAGTCCTCCAAGCACGGTGGGCTATTGTGAAGGGAGCGGCCCGTGGTTGGCAGCGTTCACTAATCGCCGACATCATATATGCATGTATCATAATGCATAACATGATCGTTGATGACGAGGAAGAAAATGTTACTTTGTGGAGGGACGATCCGCTCTCTAGCACCGGGAGTAACTACACTGTCACCGCCCCGCCCGTGCAGGGTGTTCCTCCCGACATTCGCAATGTCATGGCCCGTTCAGCTGCGATGCGCCAAGAAGAATTACACACTCGCCTCCAAGCCGATCTAATTGAAGAGATTTGGACACGCACCAACGTTTTCCTGACGTTATGTTTTGATGTTTATTTTATTTTATTTTTTGTATTTTAAATTTTCTATGTTGTAATTTTCAATTTCCGAATGAAGAAAAACTTTTCAGTGTTTTAAATTTTTCAGCAATTTTCATTTCACGTGAAAAATAGGTTGTAAATTGTGAATAGTGCAATTTAATAGTTGTTGCCCGGGATGTGGCCTGCAGGGTTAGAGCAATTGTGGCCTGAGACTCAAATTTAGGGAAATGATAATGTGGAGGGGACTTGAGACCTGAAATGAGGACGGGTTAATGATGCTCTAATTGTCTCTAATTTAATCTATCCAACGCGAAAACCCAATCCTTTGTTTGATATAGGAGATAAAGGTTTTTAAGAAATATGATTCCAAAGATTATGATTTGTAGGATTTTATATGATTCATAAGAAAATGATTGTTGGAAATATAAATATAATTATTATGTTTGGGAACACGTTAGGATTCTAAAACTATAATATTTATTTACATTAAATAATTTAATGAATTAGAAATACAAATAAAAATAATAGAGTATATTCATAGAAACTTTTGAAATGACATATATTTAATATATTTAATATACAATTAATAAAGTAAGATAAATTAAAACAAGTGATTAAAATAAATGGAGGTTGAATGACTTGAATCGCATATCACTAGAGAAAAAAATGTTTTCTAAACTAGAAATTTTTTATTTTTAAGAGATAAACTAAAATGAAATAATTTCTTTTTTAAAAGAACGATAAGAATTTAATAAACTATAGGAGTATTAAATAAACTACTGGTTTAAATAGAATATTATAAAAATTAACAAGCAATAATCCATAAAGTCGACTGCAATAAACTTTTAAAAAAGCCTAATAATTCTATTAGTAATTCGTTTAAAATAGAGCAAAATTATCATACTCCCGTGTAAATATTTAGTAGCATCAATTAAATTTTAATATTTGAGCAACTTTTTGACCTTGGCGTAATTGATTTTCCCGTGTAAATATTTAGTTTAATTGATATACACATAATACTTCAGAGAAAAAAAGGTAAATTGATAATGTATATATATTTTTAAACTTTTTAAAAAGATAATTACATCTTTTTAAAAAAATAATGAAGAATTCCAATAGAAAAGGGTAAATTGGAAAAAGTATACGAAAATAACTATTACCATATTTACCTTTTATGTGGAGAAGATGTAAAGATCTAGATACCTATTTTAAATTGAAGAAGGTATAATACATTCTCTAAGTACATGTCTCTGTTTTATGAAGAAAATATAAATATGGTAGTTATTTCTCTTTGTCTCTCTATTTACCTTCTCTCTTAGAGATGACACTCTAATAACATTTCCAAAGGAAATAGGTAAATTGATAAGATATATTTTTCATTTACTTATTCAAAAAGGCAAATATATCTTCTTAAAACGTAAAACGTAGTGAATTTTAAGGGAAAAAGGTAAATTGAAACAAGTGTACAAAAATAGCTACCAAATGAAGAAGAGGTAAAGATACTTTTATAAAATTAAAAAGTAGTATAATATTCTCAAATATCCTTCCCATTGAAAAAAACAGTTTTCATAAAGAAGAATTAAATATTTTAGTAGTTGTTTCTCTTTTAAGTATCTATTTACCTCCTTCCTTAGAGAGTATAGAGAAAAAAGATAAGAGAATAAATAAAACAGAGCAGTTGCATAGAATGAGAGGAGAAACTAGAGATGTTGAGAAGAAAAAAATCTGATTTTAAAATTAATGGAAAAGAGATACCTAGGTTTAGAAGGAGAAAAAGAATAGTTAATATCTACATATCTTTCCTTTTTAGGAATCAAATTACTTTTTTTTTTATTAAATCAAACACATGAATTTAATATTTCAGAATCAGATTATATTCCGTATTTTCTCCAAACACAGATATATAACAACTAGAAATCAGATTATGGAAATTATAGCACAATCCATGTCAAACGAAAAAGACATCAATACCACTTATATTATATACCAATTTATAGAGTTCCACCTTCTTGTCTTAAAAGATGAAGTAACAAAAACAAAGAAAGAAACATGAAAACTTGAATTGGCAGCCTTAGCTTCTAGTCTTGATTAAAGAAAGGAAACGAGTAGTTGGATCTAATTTCCATGCTACTCCATATAACATGTTATGAACTTTCTTATTGATACAACATAAAGGAAGGTCTCCGCTTCATATTGAAGAAAGCCTGACAATCAAATGCACAATAAGAACATTACTAGTTTTACTCTGTTCTTAGCAGAAGAGGTTCAACCTCCAACCATTTATTCCCAGCTCATCTTTATCCCTCCTAAATTAAAGCCTTGCCAACGTTTTGCCTACCTGAGGTATAAAAGATTCAACAATGATGAAGCTTTTTTATGTTAATATGAACCGATAATAAAATAAAATTATACTCTACATAGGTAAAGAGTTACCAGCAAATGACACAAAATTTATACTCCGTGTAGGTAAAGTTTCATCATTATTGATTATTGTATCTTTTATAACTCACATGGGCAAAGAGTTAGACACGTCGAAGCATAACTGATAAAGTGTAGGAGTATTAAAATGAACACGAAAGAATCATGAGATATCATTTCGATGTAAGATTGATCCACTCAAACATGTTATAAATCACTATAAAATTTCTCTCAAGTTTGTAGAGAACAACTATGAAAGCAGTTCTCTGGATTGTACCTAGGCAGTTTAACATTTTAACTAAAAACATTGAGTTTGAATTTATTAGTAGCTATTTCACGACAAAATAATCTGGTTGCGTGTATGATATGTATTCTTGACGTTTTTTAGTTATTTCACCACAGAACAATCTGGATGCGTGTATGGTATATATTGTTGACGTTTTTCAACCACAACACCATTTTCCTTATGTATAAACGCCATAGTTTGACTCACAAGTAATGACGCTATGTATATTTTTTTGGTTGGATCGAACCGAGGCAATTTAACTAAAAATATTGAGTTTGCATATATTCGTACCACAAATAATCTGGACGCGTGTATGGCATATATTACTACTATTTACATTTTTCAATCAAACAACGCCATTTTCGTTATACATAGTTTAACTCACCCGTAATGGCATTACGTATATTTTTTGTGTTGGATCGAACCAAAGCAATTTAACTAAAATCATTGAGTTTGAATTTATCGTAGATATTTCACCACAAAATAATTGTTGCATGTATGGTATATATTGCTGGTGTTTCTCAATCAAACAACGCTATTTTTTAAGCATAGATGATATATAGTTTAACTCACCACTAATGATGTTTCGTATATTTGTTCGGTTGGATCGAACCGAGGTACTTTAACTAAAAACATTGAGTTTAAATTTATTATCACCCTAAAATAATCTGGTTGCATATATAGTATATATACTATATTGTTGGCATTTTTTAGTCAAATAATGTCATTTTGTTTATGTAGAGAAGATATAGTTTAACTCACCAATAATGACTGTTAGGTTGCATTAAATTAAATTTGCTAAAAAAATATCAAAGGTAAATTGATAATTTTTCGGCTGAGTTCTTAAATTAGAGGCAATTTGCCCCATACCATAAATAAAGCTATATGTCTGTGCAAGTAAATTTTAAAATAAGGGCATCATGGATAGTGGCTGTTCCGCGTCCTCGCCCTCTGAATTGAGCAATGCTTCCGCTACCTCCGGTGGAAGCGGCGGCGATGGCGGCGCTTCCAAGTTCCTTGCCAACCTCCCCTCTCGCGGCAACTTCTCCTCGACCGTTCTCTCCTCTTGCTTGGCAAGTTTCTCATCCCCCAAGCCCTCGGATTATTCCTTTTTTTTTATAATTGTTTCTGTTTTATCATATAATAGCTCAACCGTATATATGTTGCTACTTCAATGTGAATTCTCTATTTCCTTGTACAATGTTAGCGAAAATTGATAGCTTTTCTTAAGATATTTTTCTAGGGTTCTTCTCTTTCCCATTTCGATCAAGGCATTTTTTCGGCTGTGATTTCCCCCCATTTTTACACGAATTATAGTACTTGCATGAAGATCTAGTAAATTTGCTGTTTGCAACATTCGCGATTAGTCGGAATTCACCAGGAGTGAAATGAAAGGAATTGATGCAGAAAATGTTTCATTTATATAATAACCTATATACTATTGCTGGGATGATATTAGAAAGATGAAGTCTCTTAATCATAATTTGGAGTTCCTGCATTGCTACTCGTGGCCTGAACTCTTCATTTCTTCCTTCATGTGAAAAAGTTCTTCCTGATTAATACAACTGCGAGGTGTTTATGGCATTTTCGAAGATTAATGCTTAGAATCCTCGTGTGGTGAAGGAAACATGTTGCTAAGTAAAAGGTTAGATTCACTGAAAGTAAAAAGGTTATTTCTAGGTTCACTTTGGGGCGATGACCGAAATGTAGTGCTGAAAGTAAAAGGTTATTTCTAGGTTCACTTTGTAGATTCGCTGTAACTTTATTTTCTAGGATGCCAATGCATATTTGGAGGTTTTGTAAAGGTTGTTTTATAGGTTTCTTGAGTAATCATGGAAATGTGACGGAGAATTATTTATATGCAAATCGCAATTCAAAGCATTCTCTGGGAGAACCATGGATCAACTAAAGCTAATGAATAACTGGATCTCACATTTGTGATCTGCTGGATGTAATAACAGCAAAAATGTTGTCTTGGTTATCTATCTTCTTAATGTCACTTTTATCTCCTCAGAAGATGTTGGTATATTTTTCAGTTTTCATCTGTGTTCATGGTTTTACATGCTTACAATACATGCAGGGAGGGGCACGTGTTTACATTTGTTATCGTGATACATCACCTCCAGGTACTTTTATGTAGTTCTCTCTATTAGCCTTTAAACTTTAAACAAGAAAAAAGTATTATGTGATTAAAATTGGTTATTACCTTCATATGCACATTAAAAACAACAGTGATCTTGTCTTAAACACTTGATTCATCTATGATGTAAAGATTTCTTTTTTAGTTTGTATGTTTCAGTGTCACTAATCTTCAGCCTTAATCTTCTTCAGACAAATTTTTAGTATTCTTTTCTATGACAATTTGATGGAAAGTGATGAAGAACACAGACATCAGATTAAGCTCCATTTCGTTTTCCTTTTCTATCATTATATAGGAAGCTTGCATAACTTGGTTCTTGTTTTTCGGTTTTATCTGTTCTCTTCTTTCGTAATCTATTTTGCTTATGGTCACTATAATCATGCTTATCTCATCTGTTTTTTAACCAGATAACCAGGTTATAAGAACAAACCAGACGAATATACTGATCAGATCTCTTATGCTTATGAAACAAAAGGGTGATTCGGGTTCAAAAGATGGGAAAGGAGCTGGTTCAAGTCAGGGCTCAAGAAAAAGGTAATGGGTCCACAATTATATTGATATTTTCTTATTATTTTGGCTTCATACTCCATCGAACTGCAACTTTCCAGGGCTGCTGAGAAATCTTTGGATGGTAAAGATGTTGGAAAGAAAGCAATGTTTAGCACTCAGCATGGTTCTTCTCAAGGTGAGTGTATCTTAAGTTGTTTTACAGTATCATTGAACAAATGAAGAACTATAAGAAGTGTAATTTCACATACTACGGTTGGAAAGACTATCTACAAGCTGTGTGTTTGTGGCAATGTGGCATGATGTTGTCTTCTTGTATGTATTTCATCAAATGAAGTTAACGTTGTAACTGTGAAGAATTGTGTTTGCCTCATTTGCAGTAAAGTCACTTTACTCATTGACAACCTCCAGTCATGATTTTTCTGAAAATTTTTATGTGACAAACTAAGGGAATATAGGAATGGTTAAATTAAAGAGAAATCACTTTGAATTTCCTATTAACTGGATCATTTATCTCTCAAGTCGTTCTTGAGAACAGAACGAAGATATTAGTGGTAATGGTTAGTGATTCTGATACTGTCTTGTCAGAAACGAAACCCTGTATTATTCTGTTATCAAACATTTTAGGAGTCCTCTCTTGTTGACTTGTTTCTTGGAAGTATATCTTATTACATACTGTATCATTTTTTGTCGATGAAACACTATATTTTTGGATGATCATACAGAACTGCAGAGCTTGACAGTAGATAAACTTCGTGCTCTGCTTAGAGATAAAGGGCTTTCAGCGACAGGGAGAAAGGCAAGTTTTCTGATGTCAATGAACTTCCTTTCTAGGATAACCTATCTTCAATTTGATTCATGGATTTATGCTTTACACTATCTTAATTGCAGGACGAGTTGATTGCTCGCTTAAGAGGTGTGAATGGCTAGGCTCTAGCATTGTTAAGTTGAGAGATTAATTACTTTTCAACTCTGTAGAAATATTTTGAACTGCATCAATATCATTGTGTTTTTGAAACGGATATTAAGTCTTATCTTCTGTACTGCAATTTGGACTGTTGTGGCTTGATTCTAAGAAACTTGTCTCCCTAAGATGGGGCTTTGGATTATAAGTAGACTTCTCCAAAGTTCAAAATCTTCCGTCTGTCTCTTTAATTTTTGGTAGCCGAGTGGATTTGGATCCTCTGCTCTGCACTTGTCTATACGATGACAACAATCTCGAACATAGCTGCACAAGTGAAACATGCATGGTTTTCGTGTTTTGCCTCTGCTTGGTGCTTTATAGGTGGCCTCTTTTTTTCTGATAAAATCCTTCAATTATTCGGTCATATTAGTTATAATTATAACTTACTCCCCAATATAAGTGCTTTATTAATGTAAATGTTCTATTTCGAAAACGCTATTATTGAATCAAGAGAATATGTTAAATGCAGAGATTCAAAGCTAGAGTTTTTGGTGCCTACAAATCAGCGTGGGGAATAGTCACTGGGTCCGTCGGTGGATACCCTTGGTAATTACAAAAAAAACTAGAGTTTTTGGTGTTCCTTTGGCATCACTTGCATACAATTTTAACCCAATTGCCGAATATACATTTTTTTTCAAATATTGTACTTCATTTTAATTTATTTTAAAACAATAAAACCTTATACTTACATAGTAGTGTACGAGCTTTGATTTATTTATTGATTACTATTTGACCGACATAACAACTGGTCACACTACTCGGAAATAGTATTTCTTTGACAATATATTGCGCTAGAGACTTTGTAAGTATTGGATTTGGCCCATTAGGCATGTCGACAATTGCTTCATTTAATAGTTTTCGCTTACGATAAATATGGCCACTAAATTTTTGAAGAGAAAACATGTCGATTATTGCTCACAACAATAGTGCTGAATTTAATTTTTGGTCTAGTCTATCCGACAAACATGTGACCACATCTTCTTAATGTTGACCGTGTATATAAAAACAAATAAAGTAATATTTTATGAATGTAGGATACCTTTCTTTAATCTTTTCGAGAGGGAATATTTTGTGAAGGTCAAATATATAAATAAGTTAAGAAGTACTACTATTTGTGTTTCCTTTAGTTGTGTGGAACGTTGTAACACCACACAACTTCAGATATATCAAACGAAAAACTGTACTAATACGGAGTAGTATTTTATATCCCATCTGCCATATTACCGAAGTCGTGCTCGAGTACAACTTCAACGAATAATAATCTACGTATATATGTAAATATTATTTAAAAAAACTCAATTTCCCAAACACGTGGCAGTACCCTATTGACAATAGCCATGCCTCTCAAATCGACCGTGGTCCACATTTGAACAACTACATTATAATGCCGATAAAATAATACTACTACTAATTTAATTAACAGTGATTAAAGTTTTATATGCTAATCGTTGATTAAGTAGGTTAGAGAAATCGGTTTAGTCTGGTCTACATATGTAATTTTAATTAATTTACTTGCCATATCGCCATTTAGCTAGACAGCAAAATTGAGTTAGTTGTGGAAATGCCTTTTTAATTACTTGGAAATGCCTTTTTAATTTCCATGGTTCCTAGGAGAGAACCAACGGATTGCAGCGGGGTGTTTGGTTACCTTGAGGTCACGGGTTCAAATCCCGCCACCTATTGGGATACTTTCAGCCTTATTCCGTAAATTAGGACGAGCATGATTATTCCGATTTTACTAAAGGCGCGTTCGGAACACCTTTGGTCAAACCAAAACAAAAATAAAAATAAAGTAAGAGAGAAATAAAAAAGAAAAAGTGATTTTATAGAATTATTAGTAGAGAACCAAACCATAAAATAGATAGAGATATAAAGAAAAAGTTTATAGAATTATTAGTAGAAAATGAGGTCTATCATTCTTATGGACAGATTAAAATAAAATAAAATAAAATAAATTAAATTAAAAATAAAATAAAATAAAATAATTTTATAGAAAGACGAAGAAAGGTACTACATTGATGCATATATATTTCATAAAAGTCAAATGATTGAGCAAATAGTATATATTGATTCTATCCTCTCATGCTCACATATTCATAGTGGTGTTGTTAATAATTAAGGTTTGAAATGTTGTAAGCATATAAATACATGATTTGTTTGGAATAACATAATAATCAAGCGGTCAAAGGAAGCCTTGTTTTTGTTATGATTACGGCAGAACGTGCTTAAATATTGATCACATTTATAATATCAAAATATTAAAAAAAAATCCATGAGCCACTTCAAAATTAAATTTAATTAATCATTATCTACTTTGACATTGAACTAGGGCACAAACTATAAGCTTCTGGAGTCGTCCATATTCTCTCTCCTCTTCCAGTCAACCAACAAACACCACATGTTTTTTGATTCAATCCAATAATGATTTCACGATGGATAAAATGTTATCTAAAGTGTATAAAATTCACAAAGATAACACTTGCTTAAATCTTATTCCTTTAGAAGTCTCTTCTTGCATATTTTAAAAATAGACCGTTTGATGCCAAATTATATTTTATTTCTTTTGTTAAAATTTAATTTAGCTTTTGGCATAAAAGGTTGATATTTTTATTTACCCCTAAAAATATGCCTATAACCAATATCAAGGGGGAGTAGTATTATTTTACAACTAAAGCATGGTTATCTAGTTAATTTTGTCTAATTACTATTGAAAGTCAAGATTTCTAGATGACTGATGGGGTACGTACTAAACAAGCCCAATAGCAGTGACGGCCCATCAGCCCAAAGCCCAAGGAAGAGTATCAGTTCGGCATTACCAAAGAGTTCGGCCCCAGCCTACAGCTCGGTAAAAGCCGACCAATCAAGCTCTACTCTCAGATTGGCAAAAGCTGCTCGGCAATAGCTCAGCAGTTCGGTCCCCAAGGAAGAGTATCAGTTCGGCATTACCAAAGAGTTCGGCCCCAGCCTACAGCTCGGTAAAAGCCGACCAATCAAGCTCTACTCTCAGATTGGCAAAAGCTGCTCGGCAATAGCTCAGCAGTTCGGTCCCCAAGGAAGAGTATCAGTTCGGCATTACCAAAGAGTTCGGCCCCAGCCTACAGCTCGGTAAAAGCCGACCAATCAAGCTCTACTCTCAGATTGGCAAAAACTGCTCGGCAATAGTTCAGCAGTTCGGTCTCATTATTCGACCGAACTGGGAGATAGTGGTGTCAACTCATGCAGGATCTCATGCAGGATAGCGGACCAAACAAAGAGATAGTGGACCCATGCAGGATCTCATGACCTCCACGACATCCACGACCTAATTACTGATGATGTAAGCCACGACCTACTTAGTGGTGATGTAAGCCACGACCTAGTTAGTGGTGATGTAAGCCACGACCTAGTTAGTGGTGATGTAAGCCACAACCTAGTTAGTGGTGATGCAAGCCACGATCTTAGTTTAATGTATAAATAGAACTTAGATCAGATAGACTAAGAGAGAGAAAGCTCTCTAGACATCAAATATCATATAGCAAGTCTGTATTTGTAAGCTGGTAAACCAGATCAAGCAATACAATCTTGCCCTCCTTTCTTCCCGTGGACGTAGATTTACCTCAGTAAATCGAACCACGTAATTCCTTGTGTCGTGATCTATATTTATTACCTGCATTTACTACCATCAAAAATTCGCCCAACCATCACTGGCGCCGTCTGTGGGAAACAGAGAACCAAATCTGTGATAAAAGCGAGTTTTTGATCCTCTTCCACCAAAAAAATGCATACCAGATCACATAATACCCGTGCTTCCGTCCGTGATAACCATGAGGAAGCTAGTCCAGCCCGCAGGTCTGGAAAACAGCCTCGGGAGAAATCTACTTCCAGTTCTCACGGAGAAGGAACAAGCCGCTCAAAGACTCATCGCACCGAGTCTTCCCAGCAGCCCGATTTGAACGAGGCTGTCAAGTTGTTTTTGGCCGAGAAGCAGGAATAGTTCTTAATTTTCCTGCAAAAGGGCCAAAAGCCGGAGACGAAAACGGTGGATTCTCCCTCCTCATCCAGACATGAAAGTCACTACCGCAGTAGTGCCGTGTCTTCCAGGAAGAAGAATCCTCAACCCCGACATGTTCCTGTTCATCCTCGGTACCGGAATCACAGGAGAACTCCATCTCCTCCATACCGAAGAGATGTCGGGTTCGCCATGTATGGAGCATTGAAGACTCCGTTCTCGGACGATATCACCCGAACTCCCTTGCCACAGAACTACCGAACTCCGTCGATGACTTATGACGGGTTAGTGAATCCTCATGACTTCCTGGGACGCTATCAGTATAACATGGCGAACCAGGGTCTCAATGAGGTCCATATGTGCAAGCTGTTTCCCGAGCTGCTTATCGGGAACGCAAGGAGGTGGTTCGATAGCCTCCCCCAAGGCAGCATTAGATCTTACCGAGATCTAATGGATGCTTTCCACAGGAGGTTCTTTCAGAAAGCGGAAGCCCGAATCACTTCGGCTCAGCTGCTTTCTATACGTCAAGGTCGCGACGAAAAGATCAGCGACTTTATGACGAGATTCCACAAGGAATGCCTACAAGTAGATAATCTCAATGATCTACTTGTCATTTCGGCATTCCAAAATGGAATCCTACCCGGAGCTCTCTACAGAAAGCTCGTGGAATGCAGTCCGCAAACAGCTCAAGAGATGTGGGACATTGCGGACCAGTTCTCCCGTGCCGATGAGGCAGACCGTCGCAAACGGTCTTTAGACAGCTCATCCCGAGGAGACAGGAGGAAGCCCGATCATAGCGATCAGGGACATCCTCGCCGAACTCCTTTTGGCGATCAGGGACATCCTCGCCGAACTCCTTTTGGCGATCAGGGACATCCTCGCCGAACTCCTTTTGGCGATCAGGGACATCCTCGCCGAACTCCTTTTGAAAGGATTCAAAGGACTCCGGTGCAAGACCGATTGGGGCCACGTCTCAATCCTGAAAAGCCGCCCGCCCGCCGTGATTCCGGTTGAGATCGGCGTACCCAGTCCCCGAACTCTAAATTTCTACTCAGAAATGAATGGTGACGGACTGAGAGCCGAACTAGATCTTGCCGAAGAAAGAAGAGAATTGGCCTGCATAAAAGCAGCCAAGTACAAGGAGCAAGTAGCCCGGTATTATAACCAAAGGGTGAAAAAGCTGCAATTTCAAGTGGGAGATCTCGTCTTGAGAAACAACGAAGTAAGCCGAGCAGAAAAGCTGGGCAAACTCGAACCCACATGGGAAGGTCCATATCGGGTGTCAGAAGTCCTCGGCAAAGGGTCTTACAAATTGACTCACATGTCAGGAGAACAAGTACCCCGAACATGGCAGTCCGGTCAGTCAGTCTTGTGTCTAGTTCGGTCCTAGGGGTATATGCTTTGTTTTTTTACTTGTTTTTCATGTTTGTCTATGTGCGTTTTGTTTGTCTATGTGCGTTTTGTCTGTCTATGTGCGTTTTGTCTGTCTATGTGCGTGTCGTCTCTTACAAATGTCACTGAGGTATCTTGTTCTTCGAAGGCTGATCCCCTTTTTAGAACATATATAAGCCAACGATTGTGAGTCCAAGCTTCTAAGGAGGATACAAGACCACAATTCAGCTTAAGAAACAAGCAGTTCGTCTGAAACGAACTGCAACAAAGGGAAAGTCCGATCCACGCGATAAAACTCGCCGAATTAGGACAAGGGAAAGTCCGATCCACGCGATAAAACTCGCCGAATTAGGACAAGGGAAAGTCCGATCCGAGCGATAAAACTCGCCAAATTAGGACACAAGCTTAGCCCGGTCAAAGAAATTTACTTCATAAGACCAAAGACGAGTCCGGTCAAAGAAGTTTACTTCATAAGACCAAAGACGAGTCCGGTCAAAGAAGTTTATTTCATAAGACCGAGGACCAAGTCCGGTCAAAGAAGTTTACTTCATAAGACCAAAGACGAGTCCGGTCAAAGAAGCTTACTTCATAAGACCGAGGACGAGTCCGGTCAAAGAAGTTTACTTCATAAGACCGAGGACGAGCACGATGAAATTTTTTCGCTGAGCTGTAAATACGCAGTGATAGAAGCGAAATGAAAATTTCATTTATTAAATCTTGTTCGGCATATAATTCTGCTGCCCTACGAGAAGGCGTTACGCCATTACAAAGGACTATTCTACTGTCCATGGTTGCTAAAGTTGAGCCATCTATTCACAAAATCCTCGTGAAGCCGAGTTCGGTCATTCCGGGCAGCTGAAGAATAAGCAGGTCGACGAGATGCTCTAATCGACCTACCGCCTCTTCCCTGAGCCCGGGAAGCTCTAGCACCTCGGCGGCGAAGAGTCTCTTCACGAATCATTTGCTGATCTTGCTCACTCATAGTCACCGCTCCTCTGCGAACTTCAGTCCGTCCTCGTCTTGACGTCTCCGGTTGTTCCTGAGTTCGTTGCTGACTTGAAGTAGGGTTTTGAGCAAGTGAATCAGAGGTTTGAGCTGGAGTGCGAGCATCTGTTGGCGGGAAATGCCTAAGGAATCTCTCAATTGAGGGACGCCGGGAAAGAATGATGTCGTACCGAGAAGCCCAGCGCCGCAATGATTTCACGACTTGTTGGCAAGCCGAGCTCTCCAGCGCATTGTTCCTCCGGAGTACATGATATTCCTCCCACAGTTCGTCAACTCGTTCCTGAACTTCAGATATGCTCATTCCCCCGCGTCCGCAGATGAAATCCTCATACGCAGTCCTCTCAGCGACGGCAGTATTCAGCTCGGCCTCCAGATCTTTCTTTTCGGACTCTAAGTCCTTATTGTCGGCCTCCAGCTTCACTAAACAAGCCAAGAGTTCGTCATTCTTCATCTGGTCAGCTATGGCTTTTTTCTCAGCTTCGTCTAAAGCGGAAGAGTACAGCCGCTTCCAGTGAAGTACCTCCAGCTCCTTAAGAGTTAAGAATACAAAGCAGCTATGTCAGTTCGGCATTTCAGTTTACTGAGCAGGTAGTAAACCACAACAGGAGTAAAAGAGAGTACGAAAAGCTATACGAAGACACAAGTGTAGAAAGAAGAATTTTTTCATTCATAAGAAAAAATTTTTTACACAAGGAGGGCTTCAAGGCCATTTTACAACAAGGAAGAAACTAAACTAAGAGAAGGGAGACGAAATCATACTCCGCCAGCTTCGTCTCCGGCTCCTCGGTGAGGTTCAGCTTCCTTCTCCTTGTCT
This sequence comes from Salvia splendens, assembly GCF_004379255.2. Lineage (NCBI taxonomy): Eukaryota > Viridiplantae > Streptophyta > Magnoliopsida > Lamiales > Lamiaceae > Salvia > Salvia splendens. Next base: position 11,228,155 of record NC_056041.1, read on the forward strand.
GCCTCAGCTTCAGCCTCGGCCTCCCTGCTCCCCCCAGCCTGCTCGGTGCCCCCATCACCGATCAGCAGCACCTCTTGCTCGGCCTGCCTGTCTCCGATCTGCTGATCAAGCTGCTCGGTCTCACCCTCTCCGTGGAAAATTGGAGCGGGTGAAACTGGCCCTAAGGAGGCAAAGATAGCCTCCATATTCTCGTCCCGGTCAGCTCGGCAACTACGAACTCGGTCAGCAGAAAGCAGGACCGAGGACGAAGCAAGCTCCTCAAGGAGCGGCAGACTCTGGAGACGAGCTGCTATCTCTCGGCCGTACAACGGCAGGACGACTTCGGGCCCCTGCTCGGCATTATCGGTCATCAGTTTCAGCAGATCACCGACAAAGGCCGAAAATTGATTGCTCAGAAAGAGTTTCTCCGCGAAAGCACGGAGAACCTCCCCTTGGGCAACCACGGCGGCAGCATCCCTCCGTTTCGTCTGCTCTCGCTGGATGACGAGCTGGTTTTTGGCAAACTGGGCTTCATCCTGGGCCGAGATCCTAGCAGCTCTGGCCTTCTCAAAGTCTGCCTTAGCCTGTTCGGCCTGGTGACGAGCAGCCGCCAACTTCCTCTGCATCTCAGCATAGTCGCTGGACGCTTTAGAGAGTTCGACCGCGACGAGCTTGCTGAGCATGCTATTCCTCTGAAAATGGAAAAAGGAAAGAGTCAACAGAGGGGCCACCAAAAAAACATAGGAAAGAAGCAAAGCCAAAGAATCAAGAAGAGAAGTTACCTCGGCAAAGTCCGTTGGCCATGCAAAAGGCTCACAGACATGCTCCGAAGGGGGCGCCAAGACGATGTCTCTCTCCGGCGCTCTTGGGGGCTTCTGGGTCTTCCCCTTCCTCTTTGCCGAAGTGGACTCCGGCTCTTTTGGATCCGAAGAAGAGGTCTTCTGCCTCTTCGGATTCTTCTCGGCATCAGGCGCCGAGCTGGTAGCCTTCTGTTTCTCCGGCTCCTTAAGCTCGGAGGATTTGCGGCTAATCTTATTTAGCATGTTCACTGCCAAAACGCAAGAAAGCAAGGTTAGTTTTCGCCACAAAAGCAGTAAGGCACAAAAAAGAATTCCTCACCCTCGGTCTCTTCGTCCGAAGACGAGGAGTCGAACACGAAGTCGCCCTTGACGAGCTCAGACTCCAGGTACTGCTTCCTAATCATAGGAATCTTATTGAGCTCGCCCTCGAGCTCGTCCAACGGTTCTAACCGAGGATGAGGAATCACGGACTTCGGCACTCTCCAGGGAAAGCCCGGAGCCGCTGTCCTATTATAAAAAAAGAAGCGATGTTGCCACTTTGGCCACTTGGTTTTGCAGAATGCCCTAAAAGGCTGTAAAGGGATCAAGTAAAACCAAGATCCTTTTCTCTTAAACTGGAAGAAATTAAGGATTGCCCTCAGAGACAGATCCTTATCTAACCTACGCAGTTCGGCAGCAAAGGCCGATAAGTGCCTCCAAGAGTTCGGAGTCACCTGACCTAAAGGGAGTTGAAAAAAATCAAGCAACTCTACAAAGGCAGGGGGAAGAGGGAAACGAAGCCCACATTCCAAGCCGGCTTCATAAACGGTGGCGTAACCCTCCGGCGGCGAGTCAGCCCTATGAAGGTCGTCGGGAATCGCAACCTTCCCCCCAGGAAAAAAATATTTTTCGTGTAGGGATATCACAGTATCCTTACTCAAGATGCTGTGAAAATACTCTACGGTCTTCTCCCCGGATTCTTTCCGGCTAGAAGACCCCTTATCCCCTTTCCTACCGCTACCTGACTCAGAAGAAGAAGAAGAAGACATAGTTCTTACTCTTTGAAAGTCTGAAGAAATTCTGAAGAAATTCTTGAAAGCGGAAGGAAATTTTTACGCGAAAGAGAGAGAATGCAGAAGAAGCAATAGCAAAAGTGTTCAAATGATGAAGAAAGGACGTATTTATCAGATTCGGAGAAGATTTCAAAATCATCGCACCGTTTCGAATCCCACCTTTTCAGGATTCAACGGCCGGATTTTACTGTCGCATTTAATGCAGTCACGCGCAAGGCACGTCCCCTGACGTCAGCCTTCCCCGTACCTTTATCCAGAATGCCGAAGTGACTCGCTTCGCCGAAGTGATTCACTTCGCTTTTCGGGGGGGGTAGTGATGGGGTACGTACTAAACAAGCCCAATAGCAGTGACGGCCCATCAGCCCAAAGCCCAAGGAAGAGTATCAGTTCGGCATTACCAAAGAGTTCGGCCCCAGCCTACAGCTCGGTAAAAGCCGACCAATCAAGCTCTACTCTCAGATTGGCAAAAGCTGCTCGGCAATAGCTCAGCAGTTCGGTCCCCAAGGAAGAGTATCAGTTCGGCATTACCAAAGAGTTCGGCCCCAGCCTACAGCTCGGTAAAAGCCGACCAATCAAGCTCTACTCTCAGATTGGCAAAAGCTGCTCGGCAATAGCTCAGCAGTTCGGTCCCCAAGGAAGAGTATCAGTTCGGCATTACCAAAGAGTTCGGCCCCAGCCTACAGCTCGGTAAAAGCCGACCAATCAAGCTCTACTCTCAGATTGGCAAAAGCTGCTCGGCAATAGTTCAGCAGTTCGGTCTCATTATTCGACCGAACTGGGAGATAGTGGTGTCAACTCATGCAGGATCTCATGCAGGATAGCGGACCAAACAAAGAGATAGTGGACCCATGCAGGATCTCATGACCTCCACGACATCCACGACCTAATTACTGATGATGTAAGCCACGACCTACTTAGTGGTGATGTAAGCCACGACCTAGTTAGTGGTGATGTAAGCCACGACCTAGTTAGTGGTGATGTAAGCCACAACCTAGTTAGTGGTGATGCAAGCCACGATCTTAGTTCAATGTATAAATAGAACTTAGATCGGATAGACTAAGAGAGAGAAAGCTCTCTAGACATCAAATATCATATAGCAAGTCTGTATTTGTAAGCTGGTAAACCAGATCAAGCAATACAATCTTGCCCTCCTTTCTTCCCGTGGACGTAGATTTACCTCAGTAAATCGAACCACGTAATTCCTTGTGTCGTGATCTGTATTTATTACCTGCATTTACTACCATCAAAAATTCGCCCAACCATCAATGACAGAGCTTTCAAAGAAAAGATTGTAAAGTTGGAGAAGATTTAATCGGTGACTGCAAAATGAAAGTCCAAAACAGATAAAAAATAGTAGGCCAAAATTATGGCCACGTAAAAGCTTTGAGGCCAAAAAAAACAAAATACGCCACTATCCTAAAAGATAAGCTCAAGGAGTATATCAAACACAATTTAACAATAAATAAAATACACCCTTCATTATATATTTGAATTGACTTAGCATAGCCTTTCTTATGGGACTCTATGATATAAATAAATATATATGATATCGAAATTCTCACTTTTGAAACTCAAATTTGCAGCATGACCAAACTATTTATCGAACGGCGCAGAATTAAAAATAAAATATGTGCAAAAGTACAAAACAAAGGGTTCTATTTAAATGATTGGTTATAACTCTGTGATGTTGAAATATGCTCTCTCTTTTTTTGGTTTATCATTTTGTCTATTTAACTTAGTAAAGTTATGGTGTGCTTCAAGCCAACTCATCCATCACTCCGTCCATCCTTAAATATCAGTCGCAATGTATAAAGACTTCTGATTTTGGATTTAGTCATAGAATCGGAAAAAGGGTATCTTTATTTCCTTTTTTCTTTTCATTATTGAGATAATTATTAGTTGTCAATATATATATTTATTTGAACATACATAATAGTAGTTTTATGTTAATTTGTTGGTCGGAGCGGTGGGACCATGCTTGAGTTCATTAAATTATACTCCACTAGCGAGATTTATGACGTTTTTAATATCCACCAACTTTAATTCACAGCTAAGAAAATTAACACGTTTTCAATAGTGATTTGGCAGCTCAAAATAATAAATGGCGAATAACACAATCTAATGTTGTATACTATATCTTACTTTTACCAAAGTAAAAACGCTTACATTTATGTCCAATTGAAACATAGACATAAATTGGCGACACGAATTTTTTATAGTCTTGGACTGAGTATTCTAAAATTCACATCATCTACCTAAGCACGTGAGGTGTGACGAATAGATTCAGGGTAACTATATTTTTAAATTTATTTTTACTTTTTCATATCACACTTTAGTTAGGCAAGAGAGGGACATTGTTTGATTGGAGGGTTAGATGGAAACCTTTTGTCCCACTAAAATTGTAACAGTAAATAAATACTAAGTTTACATATAACAGTTTCCTAAAGTTAAATCTTTTTAAAATAACACAAAACTTTAACAGTTTCCTAATAGCATCCACAGTGGGACGGATTTAAAATAACACAAAACTTTAACAGTTTCCTAAGAGCATCCACAGTGGGACGGATGCCCCGACGGACTTCCTAAAAACACCTTCTGCCACATCATAAGGACCTCCTACTGCACTGCCACGTCATAAGGACATTCTACTGCACAATGACGGACATCCCAAGGACATCCACAATAATAAAAATTCACAAACTCACCAAATTAAACAATTTACGGAATTAAAATTTCGACGCAAATACGGAGAAAATGCAATGATAATTTCATTAGGGCATCAACAGTGGGGCGCCCTATGGGGAGCCCTAAAGCCCGCCCTATGCACCGGCACGTCAGCATTTTATCCTCTCACCATTCCACCTGCAGTGGGCCCCCTATAGGTTTTACTATTGGGACTTGAGTAATCACCGGAATCCATTTTCTAGTGTAAATTGAGAGTTAAAATGCGAATGAAAATGTTACAAATGAAGGTGGGGTAGGGGGTATTTATATAAATGATTTTTTTCGAATTTAAAAAAAAAACGCGTTGCATCGTCCGCGTCGCCCACAGTGGGCGGTCGATGCCCTATCGTCCGCGCTTCCTCCGCGGACTATATGTCGGGCGAGGACGACGCATCATCCATCGTCCGCGCTCCCACAATGGCGGACGATGGCACGCCCGAGGCACCGGGCGGCCTATCGTCTGCCCCACTGTGGTGCCCAATAAAAAAAATAAAAAAGTACATTTCACCAAAAAAAAAATACTCAACAAATTACATTGTAAATATCAACGACGATCCCTCCGCGTCCATATCTCTTCAATTATATCATTCTGGAGTCGAATATGGGCTTGTCGTTGGCGCATGTCGGCAAATGCACGGACTCGATCGGCCTGTTTATGGGGTATCCCCATATTTACATTGGCGGTGGCCACGTCGTGGCTTGGACCGACAACATCAACATCATCATTAGCCCAATCAGTAAGTGTTGGACCTTCATCTTCGACAGTTATGTTGTGCATGATGATACATGCGTACATGATATAAGCGATGCTGTCAATATACCACAGCCGTGATGGACCCTTCACTGCCGCCCATCGAGCCTGGAGCACACCAAATGCCCGCTCCACATCCTTGCGCGCTGCCTCCTGACAACCAGCAAAATAGATCTTCTTTTCGTATGTTGCGCATCTGATCGTCTTCACAAAGACGGGCCATATAGGGTATATCCCATCCACCAAATAATAGTCCATATTGTGCTGGTTGCCGTTGGCGACAAAACTGACGGCCAGACCAACGCCCATGCACTGTTCGTTGAAAAGGGGCGACGACTGGAGGACGTTGATGTCGTTGTTCGACCCGGATACTCCAAAATAAGCATGCCAAATCCACAGCCGGTAGTCAGCTACCGCTTTAAGGATCATCGTGGGATTCTTGCCTTTGAAACCGGTAGTGTACACCTCTTTCCAGGCGGCGGAGCAGTTCTTCCACTCCCAATGCATACAATCTATGCTGCCAAACATTCCCGGAAACCCGTGCTGACTCCCGTGCATATCCATCAGAGCCTGGCAATCTTCGGAGGTAGGCTTCTGAAGATACCTATCCTCGAATATCTCCCTAACGCCCTCACAAAAATATTGCAGACATTCGCGGGCAGTCGTCTCGCCGATGTGGAGGTACTCATCGAACATGTCGGTCGCACCTCCGTATGCCAGCTGCCTGATTGCGGCAGTGCACTTCTGTATGGGCGTATGGCCGGGTTTAACAACCACATTCTCACACATCCTGAAATACGAATATCGATGTTCTAAAGCGCCCACGATACGCAGAAATAGCGGACGATGCATCCTAAAACGTCGCCGGAACATGTTCTCTCCAAAACGCAGCTCCAGAGCGAAGTAGTCCTTATACAACCGACGGTGTGCAGCGATGTGGTCCCGGGGTACTATAGCTCGACGATGGATGGGTCGAGGTACCGCCGGATGCTGCTGTTGCTGTAAGGCCACTTGTATCAAGCGATTTATCTCCCTGGACGTAACGGCCCGCAACTCTTCTTTAATTCGTCGGCGTACGTCATCAGCACCCCCACCACTACCACCCGGCAACACTACCACTACTACTAGCCATTTTGGATATAATAAAAGAAACGTAGAGAGAGAGAAACTCGGTAAAACAAGTGGAGTGAATGAAATAAAGTTCAACGAGCTGTATATATAGAGTTTTTTTTATAAAAAAATAAAAAATAAAAATCGGGACTTCCGCCGGGAACTCGTAATGACGGACGTCACGAAGGACGTCCCGACAGACGGAAATCCGCGGAACTCCGGTGTCCGCAAGCTACGTCTGCGTCCGCCGGTCGCTCGCCTAATAGCGGACGTCCCACGCGGACGTCCGATACGCCGGTCCGACGTTGATAATGTTCTCATTATTTTTATATTCGATGTATGTAGATATTGAGCAAACAAAAATAAACTTAATGAAATTGGACCACAAGTTAGATGAGAGATCACATGAAGTTCGGATTGGTAACTACTCCCTCCGTCCAGAGACGAAGCTCTGTGAATAATATTGGGGGCCCGAACTGTTGGCAATTGCAACTAAAATAATATATTACAATTATCCCACATCGATATTCACATAGACTTGAAACCACTATATAATTCTAATGGGTCACTCATCCTATCACCAATTGGTTTTAGGATGGAACCCCTGGATTTCTATCATGGTATCAGAGCGGGTCACCGATTGTGGGTCAAATTTAACTGATCCAGCAGTATATCTGGACTGAAACCGAAAAAAATGATTGACCCAGCTGTATATCTGGGCTTAAAATTTGGGCCAGTGGTCCAACCAATCAGAAAAAAGTCCAACCCTCCAAGGTTCAACCGAAAAAAATGACTGACCCAGCAGTATATCCGGGCTTAAAATTTGGGCCAGTGGTCCAACCGATCAGGAAAAAAAAGTCCAACCCCTCCAAGGTTCACCTTGAAGGGTTTGAGGGAGGATGTTGGCAATAGAAACTAAAATAATATATTACAACTACCCCACATCGGTATTCACATAGACTTGAAACCACTATATAATTCTAATGGGCCACTTCTCATATCACCAATTGGTTTTAGGATGGAACCCATAGATTTCTATCACGAACTAATTGTATTTAAAACTGGGAATGTTGTGAAACGAAAATGGAAAATAATGTGTAAGAGAATTGATGTAGTAAAACAATCAGTAAAATTAAACAATATAGGAATGTTGTGTAATGAGATTATCATCAATGTCGAACTACTTTCTAGCGCTAGAATGTCGAACCCTTTTTTTAGTGTCTTTTAGTTCATTTAGAACACTTTTAGTTTGTTTTAGTTTCTTTTAGTTCATTTAGGTGATAAAATAATAGTAAAGGAGTAGAAAGAAAATATAATATTATTTTTTGTTAAAAAGGAAAACAACTCACTTATACAATGAGATATTTTAAAAAAGAAAACAACTCGCCTGTGATGATACGGATAAAGTATTTAGTAACAGTTTGGATTTAAGTGAGACTGTTTTAGGAATCAAAATTAATAAGATGGTTTAAAATTCAGATCCAAACATATTAAATTTCCATAAATTGAAAATACTTAGAGCATCTGAGTATTTTTTTTTTTATTTTAAATTCGAAATTTTTTTCTATAAATACTACACCATTTTCATACACATTCAACTTCACATTCAACTTCAAATCTCTTCCTAGAATTCGAAAAAATGCCTCCTCGTCAAAGAATATTCGAAGATCAATTGACCCGAGTGTTAGGAGAGGCGGTACCGGCAATCCAAGAAGAAATGAACAACGAAGTTGAACGCTTCCAAGCTGCTATTCAAGCTCGGAACGAACAACGAACCCGGGTACCACGTACCCGGATGTATATTCACCGAGACCGTGAACAAGCTGCCTTGCGGCTTTTCACGGATTATTTCTCTAGAGATCCGCGATGGAGTGATCAGATGTTCCGTCGCCGGTTCCGGATGCGGAGGCCTTTGTTCATACGCATTGTCAACGCCGTTGTAGCTCGTGACCCGTATTTCTGCCAAACTACCGATGCTGTGGGCCGGGAAAGTATATCGACGTTGCAGAAATGCACGTCTGCCATTCGTCAACTCGCTTACGGAACTACATCAGATATGTTCGATGAGTATCTCCATGTAAGCGAGCCTACTGGACGGGAGTCCCTCGCTAGATTCTGTCGGGCAGTCGTCGAAGCATTCAAGGATACGTACTTGAGAAAGCCAACGACCGACGACGTTAGCAAGTTGGTCGACATGCACGAGCGGGCCCACGGCTTCCCGGGGATGCTTGGAAGCATCGACTGTATGCACTGGCAGTGGAAGAATTGTCCAACGGCTTGGAGAGGACAATACACTAGCGGGCACAAGGGCACACATCCCACGATTGTGTTGGAGGCCGTTGCCGATTGCAGATTGTGGATCTGGCATGCCTACTTTGGTGTCGCGGGGTCCAACAACGACCTCAATGTGTTGAACGAGTCTCCATTGTTCAACGACTTGTGTGCTGGGCGAGCACCGAACGTAGAGTTCACGGCCAACCACCGTCGGTATAGTATGGGGTACTATCTGGCAGACGGGATCTACCCTCGATGGCCCGTGTTCGTGAAGACTATCACAGCTCCGACAACCGATCGGAGGACAATGTTTGCCCAAAGGCAAGAGGCGGCTCGGAAAGATGTCGAGCGTGCATTCGGAGTCCTCCAAGCGCGGTGGGCTATCGTGAAGGGAGCGGCCCGTGGTTGGCAGCGGTCAAACATCGCCGACACAATGTATGCATGTATCATAATGCATAACATGATTGTTGAGGACGAACAAGATAACGTCACTTTGTGGAGCGACGATTCCCTCGCCAGCACCGACGTTGTCACCGAGCCGCCCGTGCAGGGCCTTCCTCACGACATCCGCAATGTCATGGCTCGTTCAGCTGCGATGCGCCAAGAGGAACAACACACTCGCCTCCAAGCCGATCTAATCGAAGAAATTTGGACTCGCAACAACGTTTTCCAGCATTGACGTTATGTTTTCATGTATTTTATTTTCAGTTTGAAAATTTATATGTTGTAATTTTGCAGTATTCGATGAAATTAAATTTTCCGTGTTATAAATTTACAGCGTTTTTTATTTTACTTTCAAAATAGGTTGGAGTTGTGAATAGTGTCATTTATTAGTTGCGGCCCGGGCCGCAACCTGCAGGGTTACAGCAGTTGTGGCCTGGGCCGCAACTGTAGAGGAATGATGACGTGGAGGGGACTTGGGGCCGGAAATGGGGACGGGGTTACTGATGCCCTTAAGAATTTTGATTAAAAAAATCTTAAATTACAAATTTAGTGTATCATGAAGCACGAGGATATTTAAGAATAGATAGGCTTGTTGCGGAAACCGAAACGTGAGCAAATGATAAAATCAAGCACGTGCTTATCAACTTGTCCCATCAAATTCAACTTGAAATTGACAACATGGTCCCTCCCTATACAATCAATCATGAATTCATAATAGGCTTCTTCCCCTACTTCTTTTCCCCATCATTCTACAAAAGCAATTCCAACCCATTTTATTTAATACTCTCTCCGTCCTAGTTTAATACTCCCTCCGTCCCGGGCTACTCGCTCATTTCCTTTTCGGCTCGGAGATTAAGGAATGAGTGTATAGGAAAGTAAAAAATGACGGCTGTAGGTGAAATTTTTTACTAAAAATGGAAAGAGTGCAAGTAACTTGGGACGCCCAAAAAGGAAATAAGTGCGAGTAGTGCGGGACGGAGGGAGTAGTAAAAGTTAGTTATGGCACGAGTTTTCAGAAATTGATAGAATGTGTAATAATTGAAGTGAGATAGTGGTTATTGGAGTGTGTAATAATTGAAGTGATGTAGTGGAAAGTGGGACCCTTTTGATTTTTTGTATGTTTAAGATTTTGTTTTGTTTTATTTTTATGAAAGTAATAGCATTTGATGGTAAATTTGATGAATAATAAGGTTAAATTTTATGTCCAAATATAATAGATTCTAAACGTGACTCTTAAACTGAGACATACTTAAATGGTAAAATGTGATTCTTAAACTGGGACAGAGGGAGTAGTATTTGCTATTCTTCCTATTACATAAAAATGAATGATTTATTAAAGTTAAATTTTAAATAACACTATAAGCATGTCGAAAATTGGTCTAATAAGTGTAATTTATTTTGGCTACAGTTTGCCAGAGATGTAAGTACATGAGTAGTTAGGATTGGATATAACGTTCGAATTCGGGGATTATTACATGGATACTCTACTCATACCTAGTCGGCTAATCCTTGGTTCTTTCTGAAAAATAATCTCACTCAAAAATTTTTACTAACATGTAGACTTTGTGGAATTTGAACTTATAATTAAGGAGTACAATTTTAACATTCCCTAAATATTGGAGTATAATCTCATTGTTGCAACATATCGTGTGTTATGGTTCATTTCGGCGGAATTCGAATTGTTAGACCAGATAATCGATATGATACAATTAATACTATGAGATAAGCTAAAATGGATTTACCTAAGATTAAATTAGTAATAAGGGTGAAAATAAGATGGATAATAATGAGATACATGTCATTTAAGATTAGAGCTTTGAGAAAAAGACCAAGTTTAACACAACCAAATAACAAAATCCACACTTAAAATGAAATTTGTTATCCCTACATTTCCTATTGATATAAGTAAAATGCTTGTAATGTCCAGAGCATTTGTCCTAGCGTCAAAGAGCTTAGACATTGTTGCATGAGGTGCCGAGTTTGAGCTCTCTTGACATCAGTTGTAATTTCCTCCCTTTTATATAGGAGTTAATTTTTTTTTAAAAAAAGTAAAATGCTTGTAATTACAACAGTTATTTGTTTAAGTGTCACCTAATAGCAGCACTAAGTGAACAATGCCTCTTATTATAAATATAAAACATGCATAACCATATTTAGTGTTTATAATTTCATAATGAGACTCCAAAATGGTATACAAATTGTGTATTGATTAGTAATTTCTTCTACACACACCATGAGTTCTTCGCAAGAACTTTAGCTTTTAGCTTTTAAGATAAGTACTAACTATTGTTTTCCTCTTCAAAAGTAGAAAAGTAAATTAAGTTCACATGAAAGTGAGATCAGTTGTTACAAAAAGGATGTAACAAACCAGAGAACTTTAGGGTGAGAGACGTATGATTATTTAATTTTTCCATATATTAGCTCCCTAAGTCCACAAAATTTATCATGTTTTGACCCACTAAGTTTAAAGGATTATAATGAAAAATGGATGGAAAAAAGTTAGTAAAATATTTATTATAATATATTAGTTCCATAATAGATGTGAATGAAAAATGAGTTAGTGAAATGTGTGGTCCACTGATTAAAAAAAATAGTAGTAGTAAAATTGAAATATGATAAATTTTGTAAATGGCGAATGAAAATTCAATACAAGGAAGGATGGAGTAATACTTATTGGATACCGCATAATGAATGACAGTTGACAACTACTATTCGAAGTTTATAAATAATCTAACAAAAGTGGGTGGTAGTTTCGTTGAAAATTAGGAAAGTTGACATCAAATTTTTCTACTTCTGATTAAATACTTAGCCACTTTCTCGAAGTGGGTAGTTTGGGAGAACTAATGGAATTTAACCTTTTTTTTCCCTAGTTTTCTTAGTTAAAAAAGATGAAATCTCCATTAAATAAAAAGGTACTCTCCCTCCGTCTCTGAAATTTTGTCACATTTTTCTATTTTCGTCCGTCCCACAAAATTTGTCACATTTCACCTTTTACCATTTTTGGTACTGAGCCTCACATTCCACTAACTTATTTTCACTCACATTTATTATAAAACTAATACTACTTTAAAAATATAACCCACATGCTACCAACTTTTCAACTCACTTTCCATTACATTTCTTAAAATCCGTGTCCAGTCAAACTATGACAAAATATGGGGGACAGAGGGAGTACATTAATTCGATGACCAGGAAAGGACAAAGTGTGTAGCTTCTTTGTACTAGTGAAATTAGTTAAAACTATTGTAAATTCTTATTTTAAAACAATTAAGTATTTGTATTCACACATGTATATATGTATAAATCGATTCTTGTTAGCTTTCTCGTGATACGAATTAATTCAATCAAATCCAGAGAAAGCAAAAGCCCAAAATTTTCAACAGTTATGCTGACTGACGGCCAAAAATTGGGCAAATAATGAGAGCACGCATGTATTCATTTATTGTATATTCTATGTATAAAATGGAGCATGCATCTAGATGTATTAAAAAAAATTTTGGAAGTACCTATGTGTATCTCGTCGTTGTGTACCGACACGTTTTCAACTAATGACTATGCTGATTCATACACTATATACTAGTATACTTAATGTGTGTTAATAATAATGGTAAATGTTGCAATAAGCTAACTGATGGGGTACGTACTAAACAAGCCCAATAGCAGTGACGGCCCATCAGCCCAAAGCCCAAGGAAGAGTATCAGTTCGGCATTACCAAAGAGTTCGGCCCCAGCCTACAGCTCGGTAAAAGCCGACCAATCAAGCTCTATTCTCAGATTGGCAAAAGCTGCTCGGCAATAGCTCAGCAGTTCGGTCCCCAAGGAAGAGTATCAGTTCGGCATTACCAAAGAGTTCGGCCCCAGCCTACAGCTCGGTAAAAGCCGACCAATCAAGCTCTACTCTCAGATTGGCAAAAGCTGCTCGGCAATAGCTCAGCAGTTCGGTCCCCAAGGAAGAGTATCAGTTCGGCATTACCAAAGAGTTCGGCCCCAGCCTACAGCTCGGTAAAAGCCGACCAATCAAGCTCTACTCTCAGATTGGCAAAAGCTGCTCGGCAATAGCTCAGCAGTTCGGTCCCCAAGGAAGAGTATCAGTTCGGCATTACCAAAGAGTTCGGCCCCAGCCTACAGCTCGGTAAAAGCCGACCAATCAAGCTCTACTCTCAGATTGGCAAAAGCTGCTCGGCAATAGTTCAGCAGTTCGGTCTCATTATTCGACCGAACTGGGAGATAGTGGTGTCAACTCATGCAGGATCTCATGCAGGATAGCGGACCAAACAAAGAGATAGTGGACCCATGCAGGATCTCATGACCTCCACGACATCCACGACCTAATTACTGATGATGTAAGCCACGACCTACTTAGTGGTGATGTAAGTCACGACCTAGTTAGTGGTGATGTAAGCCACGACCTAGTTAGTGGTGATGTAAGCCACGACCTAGTTAGTGGTGATGCAAGCCACGATCTTAGTTCAATGTATAAATAGAACTTAGATCAGATAGACTAGAGGGGAGAGAGCGCTCTAGACATCAAATATCATATAGCAAGTCTGTATTTGTAAGCTGAAAACCAGATCAAGCAATACAATCTTGCCCTCCTTTCTTCCCGTGGACGTAGATTTACCTCAGTAAATCGAACCACGTAATTCCCTGTGTCGTGATCTATATTTTTTACCCGCATTCACTACCATCAAAAATTCACCCAACCATCACTGGCGCCGTCTGTGGGAAACAGAGAACCAAATTTGTGATAAAGCGAATTTTTGACCCTTTTTCCACCCCAAAAAAAAAAATGCATACCAGATCACATAACACCCATAATACCGTTCGTGATAACCCTGAGGAAGCTAGTCCAGCCCGCAGGTCTGGAAAACAGCCTCGGGAGAAATCTACTTCCAGTTCTCACGGAGAAGGAACAAGCCGCTCAAAAACTCATCGCCCCGAGTCTTCCCAGCAGCCCGATTTGAACGAGGCTGTCAAGTTGTTTTTGGCCGAGAAGCAGGAAGAGTTCTTAATTTTCCTGCAAAAGGGCCAAAAGCCGGAGACGAAAACGGTGGATTCTCCCTCCTCATCCAGACATGAAAGTCACTACCGCAGTAGTGCCGTGTCTTCCAGGAAGAAGAATCCTCAACCCCGACATGTTCCTGTTCATCCTCGGTACCGGAATCACAGGAGAACTCCATCTCCTCCATACCGAAGAGATGTCGGGTTAGCCATGTACGGAGCATTGAAGACTCCGTTCTCGGACGATATCACCCGAACTCCCTTGCCACAGAACTACCGAACTCCGTCGATGACTTATGACGGGTTAGTGAATCCTCATGACTTCCTGGGACGCTATCAGTATAACATGGCGAACCAGGGTCTCAATGAGGTCCATATGTGCAAGCTGTTTCCCGAGCTGCTTATCGAGAACGCAAGGAGGTGGTTCGATAGCCTCCCCCAAGGCAGCATTAGATCTTACCGAGATCTAATGGATGCTTTCCACATGAGGTTCTTTCAGAAAGCGGAAGCCCGAATCACTTCGGCTCAGCTGCTTTCTATACGTCAAGGTCGCGACGAAAAGATCAGCGACTTTATGACGAGATTCCACAAGGAATGCCTACAAGTAGATGATCTCAATGATCTACTTGTCATTTCGGCATTCCAAAATGGAATCCTGCCCGGAGCTCTCTACAGAAAGCTCGTGGAATGCAGTCCGCAAACAGCTCAAGAGATGTGGGACATTGCGGACCAGTTCTCCCGTGCCGATGAGGCAGACCGTCGCAAACGGTCTTTAGACAGCTCATCCCGAGGAGACAGGAGGAAGCCCGATCATAGCGATCAGGGACATCCTCGCCGAACTCCTTTTGGCGATCAGGGACATCCTCGCCGAACTCCTTTTGAAAGGATTCAAAGGACTCCGGTGCAAGACCGATTGGGGCCACGTCTCAATCCTGAGAAGCCGCCCGCCCGCCGTGATTCCGGTTGAGATCGGCGTACCCAGTCCCCGAACTCTAAATTTCTCCTCAGAAATGAATGGTGACGGACTGAGAGCCGAACTAGATCTTGCCGAAGAAAGAAGAGAATTGGCCTGCATAAAAGCAGCCAAGTACAAGGAGCAAGTAGCCCGGTATTATAACCAAAGGGTGAAAAAGCTGCAATTTCAAGTGGGAGATCTCGTCTTGAGAAACAACGAAGTAAGCCGAGCAGAAAAGCTGGGCAAACTCGAACCCACATGGGAAGGTCCATATCGGGTGTCAGAAGTCCTCGGCAAAGGGTCTTACAAATTGACTCACATGTCAGGAGAACAAGTACCCCGAACATGGCACATTTCCAACCTCAAGAAGTTCCATTTGTAAGAGACAGTCCGGTCAGTCAGTCTTGTGTCTAGTTCGGTCCTAGGGGTATATGCTTTGTTTTTTAGTTGTTTTTCATGTTTGTCTATGTGCGTTTTGTCTGTCTATGTGCGTTTTGTCTGTCTATGTGCGTGTCGTCTCTTACAAATGTCACTGAGGTATCTTGTTCTTCGAAGGCTGATCCCCTTTTTAGAACATATATAAGCCAACGATTGTGAGTCCAAGCTTCTAAGGAGGATACAAGACCACAATTCAGCTTAAGAAACAAGCAGTTCGTCTGAAACGAACTGCAACAAAGGGAAAGTCCGATCCACGCGATAAAACTCGCCAAATTAGGACACAAGCTTAGTCCGGTCAAAGAAATTTACTTCATAAGACCAAAGACGAGTCCGGTCAAAGAAGTTTACTTCATAAGACCAAAGACGAGTCCGGTCAAAGAAGTTTATTTCATAAGACCGAGGACCAAGTCCGGTCAAAGAAATTTACTTCATAAGACCAAAGACGAGTCCGGTCAAAGAAGTTTACTTCATAAGACCAAAGACGAGTCCGGTCAAAGAAGTTTATTTCATAAGACCGAGGACCAAGTCCGGTCAAAGAAATTTACTTCATAAGACCAAAGACGAGTCCGGTCAAAGAAGTTTACTTCATAAGACCAAAGACGAGTCCGGTCAAAGAAGTTTATTTCATAAGACCGAGGACCAAGTCCGGTCAAAGAAGTTTACTTCATAAGACCAAAGACGAGTCCGGTCAAAGAAGCTTACTTCATAAGACCGAGGACGAGTCCGGTCAAAGAAGTTTACTTCATAAGACCGAGGACGAGCACGATGAAATTTTTTCGCTGAGCTGTAAATACGCAGTGATAGAAGCGAAATGAAAATTTCATTTATTAAATCTTGTTCGGCATATAATTCTGCTGCCCTACGAGAAGGCGTTACGTCATTACAAAGGACTATTCTACTGTCCCTGGTTGCTAAAGTTGAGCCATCTATTCACAAAATCCTCGTGAAGCCGAGCTCGGTCATTCCGGGCAGCTGAAGAATAAGCAGGTCGACGAGATGCTCTAATCGACCTACCGCCTCTTCCCTGAGCCCGGGAAGCTCTAGCACCTCGGCGGCGAAGAGTCTCTTCACGAATCATTTGCCGATCTTACTCACTCATAGTCACCGCTCCTCTGCGAACTTCAGTCCGTCCTCGTCTTGACGTCTCCGGTTGTTCCTGAGTTCGTTGCTGACTTGGAGTAGGGTTTTGAGCAAGTGAATCAGAGGTTCGAGCTGGAGTGCGACCATCTGTTGGCGGGAAATGCCTAAGGAATCTCTCGATTGAGGGACGCCGGGAAAGAATGATGTCGTACCGAGAAGCCCAGCGCCGCAATGATTTCACGACTTGTTGGCAAGCCGAGCTCTCCAGCGCATTGTTCCTCCGGAGTACATGATATTCCTCCCACAGTTCGTCAACTCGTTCCTGAACTTCAGAGATGGTCATTCCCCCGCGCCTGCTGATGAAATCCTCATACGCAGTCCTCTCAGCGACGGCAGTATTCAGCTCGGCCTCCAGATCTTTCTTTTCGGACTCTAAGTCCTTATTGTCGGCCTCCAGCTTCACTAAACAAGCCAAGAGTTCGTCATTCTTCATCTGGTCAGCTATGGCTTTTTTCTCAGCTTCGTCTAAAGCGGAAGAGTACAGCCGCTTCCAGTGAAGTACCTCCAGCTCCTTAAGAGTTAAGAATACAAAGCAGCTATGTCAGTTCGGCATTTCAGTTTACTGAGCAGGTAGTAAACCACAACAGGAGTAAAAGAGAGTACGAAAAGCTATACGAAGACACAAGTGTAGAAAGAAGAATTTTTTCATTCATAAGAAAAAAATTTTTACACAAGGAGGGCTTCAATGCCATTTTACAACAAGGAAGAAACTAAACTAAGAGAAGGGAGACGAAATCATACTCCGCCAGCTTCGTCTCCGGCTCCTCGGTGAGGTTCAGCTTCCTTCTCCTTGTCTGCCTCAGCTTCAGCCTCGGCCTCCCTGCTCCCCCCAGCCTGCTCGGTGCCCCCATCACCGATCAGCAGCACCTCTTGCTCGGCCTGCCTGTCTCCGGTCTGCTGATCAAGCTGCTAGGTCTCACCCTCTCCGTGGAAAATTGGAGCGGGTGAAACTGGCCCTAAGGAGGCAAAGATAGCCTCCATATTCTCGTCCCGGTCAGCTCGGCAACTACGAACTCGGTCAGCAGAAAGCAGGACCGAGGACGAAGCAAGCTCCTCAAGGAGCGGCAGACTCTGGAGACGAGCTGCTATCTCTCGGCCGTACAGCGGCAGGACGACTTCGGGCCCCTGCTCGGCATTATCGGTCATCAGTTTCAGCAGATCACCGACAAAGGCCGAAAATTGATTGCTCAGAAAGAGTTTCTCCGCGAAAGCACGGAGAACCTCCCCTTGGGCAACCACGGCGGCAGCATCCCTCCGTTTCGTCTGCTCTCGCTGGATGACGAGCTGGTTTTTGGCAAACTGGGCTTCATCCTGGGCCGAGATCCTAGCAGCTCTGGCCTTCTCAAAGTCTGCCTTAGCCTGTTCGGCCTGGTGACGAGCAGCCGCCAACTTCCTCTGCATCTCAGCATAATCGTTGGACGCTTTGGAGAGTTCAACGGCGACGAGCTTGGAGAGCATATCGTTCCTCTGAAAATGGAAAAAGGAAAAAGTCAACCGAGGGGCCACAAAAAATACAGGAAAAAAGCAAGGCCAGAAAATCAAGAAGAGAATTCACCTCGGCGAAGTCCGTGGGCCATAAAAAGGGCTCACAGATATGTTCCGAAGGAGGCGCCAAGACCACGTCTTTCTCTGGCGCTCTTGGGGGTTTCTGAATCCTCCCCTTCCCCCTTGCCGAAGTCGACTCCGGCTTCTTTGGATCCGAAGAGGTCTTTTGCCTCTTCGGATTCTTCTCGGCATCAGACGCCGAGCTGCTGGTTTTCGGCCTCTCCGATTCCTTAGATTCGGAGGATTTGCGACCGAGCTTGTTTAGCAAGTTCACTGCCAAAAAGCAAGAAAACAAGGTTAGTTTTCGTCGTCAAGGCAGTAATGCATAAAAAAGAAATCCTCACCCTCAGCCTCTTCGTCCGAAGACGAGGAGTCGAACACGAAGTCGCCCTTGACGAGCTCAGACTCCAGGTACTGCTTCCTAATCATAGGAATCTTATTGAGCTCGCCCTCGAGCTCGTCCAACGGTTCTAACCGAGGATGAGGAATCACGGACTTCGGCACTCTCCAGGGAAAGCCCGGAGCCGCTGTCCTATTATAAAAAAAGAAGCGATGTTGCCACTTTGGCCACTTGGTTTTGCAGAAGGCCCTAAAAGGCTGTAAAGGGATCAAGTAAAACCAAGATCCTTTTCTCTTAAACTGGAAGAAATTAAGGATTGCCCTCAGAGACAGATCCTTATCTAACCTACGCAGTTCGGCAGCAAAGGCCGATAAGTGCCTCCAAGAGTTCGGAGTCACCTGACCTAAAGGGAGTTGAAAAAAATCAAGCAACTCTACAAAGGCAGGGGGAAGAGGGAAACGAAGCCCGCATTCCAAGCCGGCTTCATAAACGGTGGCGTAACCCTCCGGCGGCGAGTCAGCCCTATGAAGGTCGTCGGGAATCGCAACCTTCCCCCCAGGAAAAAAATATTTTTCGTGTAGGGATATCACAGTATCCTTACTCAAGATGCTGTGAAAATACTCTACGGTCTTCTCCCCGGATTCTTTCCGGCTAGAAGACCCCTTATCCCCTTTCCTACCGCTACCTGACTCAGAAGAAGAAGAAGAAGACATAGTTCTTACTCTTTGAAAGTCTGAAGAAATTCTGAAGAAATTCTTGAAAGCGGAAGGAAATTTTTACGCGAAAGAGAGAGAATGCAGAAGAAGCAATAGCAAAAGTGTTCAAATGATGAAGAAAGGACGTATTTATCAGATTCGGAGAAGATTTCAAAATCATCGCACCGTTTCGAATCCCACCTTTTCAGGATTCAACGGCCGGATTTTACTGTCGCATTTAATGCAGTCACGCGCAAGGCACGTCCCCTGACGTCAGCCTTCCCCGTACCTTTATCCAGAATGCCGAAGTGACTCGCTTCGCCGAAGTGATTCACTTCGCTTTTCGGGGGGGTAGTGATGGGGTACGTACTAAACAAGCCCAATAGCAGTGACGGCCCATCAGCCCAAAGCCCAAGGAAGAGTATCAGTTCGGCATTACCAAAGAGTTCGGCCCCAGCCTACAGCTCGGTAAAAGCCGACCAATCAAGCTCTACTCTCAGATTGGCAAAAGCTGCTCGGCAATAGCTCAGCAGTTCGGTCCCCAAGGAAGAGTATCAGTTCGGCATTACCAAAGAGTTCGGCCCCAGCCTACAGCTCGGTAAAAGCCGACCAATCAAGCTCTACTCTCAGATTGGCAAAAGCTGCTCGGCAATAGCTCAGCAGTTCGGTCCCCAAGGAAGAGTATCAGTTCGGCATTACCAAAGAGTTCGGCCCCAGCCTACAGCTCGGTAAAAGCCGACCAATCAAGCTCTACTCTCAGATTGGCAAAAGCTGCTCGGCAATAGTTCAGCAGTTCGGTCTCATTATTCGACCGAACTGGGAGATAGTGGTGTCAACTCATGCAGGATCTCATGCAGGATAGCGGACCAAACAAAGAGATAGTGGACCCATGCAGGATCTCATGACCTCCACGACATCCACGACCTAATTACTGATGATGTAAGCCACGACCTACTTAGTGGTGATGTAAGTCACGACCTAGTTAGTGGTGATGTAAGCCACGACCTAGTTAGTGGTGATGTAAGCCACGACCTAGTTAGTGGTGATGCAAGCCACGATCTTAGTTCAATGTATAAATAGAACTTAGATCAGATAGACTAGAGGGGAGAGAGCGCTCTAGACATCAAATATCATATAGCAAGTCTGTATTTGTAAGCTGAAAACCAGATCAAGCAATACAATCTTGCCCTCCTTTCTTCCCGTGGACGTAGATTTACCTCAGTAAATCGAACCACGTAATTCCCTGTGTCGTGATCTATATTTTTTACCCGCATTCACTACCATCAAAAATTCGCCCAACCATCACTAACATAATGATCTTTATTTATTCTTAATTAATACGAATGAAAGGGATAATACTAAAATGAATTGATAGTTACGAAAGTTGCTAATATATTGTAAAAAAATTATACTAATGAAATTCGTTTTGAATTGAAGTGGTGGGTTGTAATAAGTAGGAGTAGTTTTGTAAGTAGAAAAGAAAGGGTAGCAGCTATATACATACTGTTTCCGAGTCAGGCAAAGCCGTTCGGCGCCGCAAATATCATAACACAATGGGGGAAATGACATTTAAACCCCCGCCCACATTCTCATTTTCCCATGAGAAACATATGACTTATTATTACAACTCTGGCAAGGCGTTAGAACTGTCTCCAAACTCTCTCCCTCTCTCTCTCTCTATATATATATATATAAATATACATACATAAACACATTTATTCACCACCAGTCCAACATAGCATTTCACTCACTCACTCTAAAGTCATCATGTCTCTCTCTCTTCTCCTCTTCCCCGCCCTAGGGTTTCTCCTCCTCCTCCTCTCCAAGAAACTCACCCCCCCTAGCCTCGGCTGCCTCATCTCCTTCTACCAAAACCGGCACCGCTTGCTGACCTGGTACACCGAGCTTCTCTCGGAGTCGGAGAATCAGACCATCGTGGTCCACCGCCTTGGCGCGCCGCGGACGATCATCACCGCGAATCCCGACAACGTTGAATACATGCTGAAGAGCAACTTCTCCAACTTCCCAAAGGGCAAGCCCTTCACCGAACTGCTCGGCGACTTCCTCGGCCTCGGGATTTTCAACGTCGACGGCCACCTGTGGTCCCTTCAGCGCAAGCTCGCCAGCCATGAGTTCAGCACCAATTCTCTCCGCGATTTCACGGTCCAGGTCCTCGCCGATGAGGTCTCCGGGAGGCTCATCCCCATCCTCGAAAATGCTGCTGAGACCAATTCCGTTTTGGACATGCAGGAGGTGTTGCGCCGCTTCGCTTTTGACACTATCTGTCAGGTCTCTCTCGGGATGGATCCTTCCTGCCTCGACATGTCTCGCCCTGTGCTGCCCCTCTCGGCCGCGTTTGATTCGGCGTCGGAGATCTCCGCTATGAGAGGCGCTGCGCCGGTTTTCGCGGTGTGGAAGCTCAAGCGGGCGCTGAATTTGGGGCCGGAGAAGGATCTCAAGGATGCTGTGAAGGTCGTCCGCGGCAGCGTTGATGAGATAATACTGCGCAAGAAGGAGATGATGGAGGACGAGAGCGGCGGTGATCTTTTATCGAGGTTTTTGGGGGCGGGGATGGAGAGCGAGATGGTGAGGGATATGGTGATAAGCTTTCTCATGGCGGGGAGGGACACCACCTCCGCGGCGCTGACGTGGCTTTTCTGGCTGCTGACGAACCACCGCGACATCGAGCAGAGGGCAGCGGAGGAGATCAAAATTGGTAGTGATCTAGGATATAATGATTTGAAAGAGATGAATTTCATAAAGGCTTGTTTGTGTGAGACCATGAGGCTCTACCCGCCGGTGGTGTGGGACTCCAAGCATGCGGCAAACGACGACGTTTTGCCGGACGGGACGCCGGTTTTCCGGGGGAACCGGGTCACCTATTTCCCGTACGGGATGGGGCGGATGGAGGCGCTGTGGGGGAAGGACCGGCTCGAGTTCAGACCGGACCGGTGGCTCGACGAGACCGGGGCGGTTAGGATGGTCAGCCCGTATAAGTTTCCGGTTTTCCAGGCAGGTCCGAGGGTATGCCTTGGGAAGGAAATGGCATTTATTCAGATGAAATATGTGGTGGCGTCGGTTCTCCGCCGCTTCGAGCTGGTTCCGGTTCGGGATGAGCGGCCGGTTTATGTTCCCCAGCTCACGGCTTACATGGCCGGTGGGTTCAGTGTTAGGGTTCGCCGGAGAGGGAATGTGGTGTAGTTAGTGAGAAGTTGCTAGTTTTGGTTATTGTCTAGGAACCTTGAATCAAGGAATGGTGATATAGGGTGAGTTAAAGTTGCAAACTTGCAATTGTTAGTACTACTATTTTGTTAGCTATTGTGTTATGAATATTAAATACTATGCAAGTGTTTAACATTTGGTGGTTTATGTTTATAATCTTTGTGATTACTTACCTGATAATTGAATTTGTACTGGTTTGCGGTGAGAATGTCAATTTCAATACGTGTCATTAGTTTGGTAAAACTTTGAGGCACGTGTAGAATTGGTGACGATGAGTGTTGGGATTTCAGTTCAGTCGATTTTTTTCAAAATATATCGGGTGGGTGTTGGACGGAAGTTTAAAGGTCTATATAATTTGTGTCTAATCTTAATTGGTTTGAGGTCTTTTAGAGTGACATAAAAATAAACTCATGCCGACTTCATCCAATATAGACAATATCAAATTAATTTGTAGTCGATAATCTTAACAAGTGGTATTAGAGCCCAGGTGGCGTGGGTCGGCCCAATATGACCAAAGGGTCGGTCTTGTATGACCCATGATCCAGTGGGCCCAGGATGACTCTAGTTCGAGTCGGCCTATAATGTCTCGATGTGTTGAGTGCGTATGTTTGTTCACGATGTGGTCTTGGTTTGAGGAGATGTTTGTTGGATTACAAACGCATCCCACATTGAGTGTTGTAGGAAAGTTGGAAGGTGTATATATAATTCACGTTCAATCTTAATTAGTTTAAGGTTTTTTAAAGTATCCCAAAAATAAATCAGTAAAAGTTATAATATCAAACTTATATTACAGTTGACTATCCTAACGATTAATAAGTAAGGAGTATGTTTTAGTTGTTCACTTACTACAATAAAAGTGGATCCAAATTTGCAAATTGTTTTCTCGTATATTAACTTGAGAATTGTCTACTTTAATTTCGTGATTGGATTAAAAGCAATAAATTTTAATTATGTTCTGTCAAAATTAGATTTATATTATTCACAATAATATAAGTATGTGTCTAATATTCTTTGAAAAATATAGAGTTGATTTAATCCAATCACGCGCTGAGCTTAACTTAAATTTGGTTTGTTTAGTGATCCCTTTTTTGCCAAAACCCAAAATGCCAATATGTTGTACACTTGTTTTTCGGGGAAACAATTATTTCCTTTTAGAGGATCCAATTGCATGTATCAGATAATTCTAATGTATTTTTGTGTGGGTAATTAATTGGTTTATAACAAAACAGGTGTACATATTCACTTCGTTGTTGAATAAGTAAAAGAGAGTCGGCTTGTAATTTGTATATTTATAGTGTGAGAGAAAGAGACTTAGTAAATGGATGATGTCATTTATTTAATAAACAATGTAAGTACTACTTAATTATCATATGGTACGTAGTAAAAATAGTTGTTATTATTATTAGAGGGGTTGGGACGCACGTGCCAAAATTGTTGTACAGCCGTACGTACCGATGTTGAAGTCCGAAATGAGAAGTGAATACGTGTCGGGGATGTGAGGAACGTGTGTCCACAACAGCAGAGCAACATTTGCAAGGTGTTGAGATTTCTTCATTTTGTATTTTAATAGTATTATCGTACTTGTACTTACTTCATTCGGCTCGGCTATTATGTGTACTACTTTCCACCAAAACATATAAATTATACTCCCTCCGTCCCGAATTACTCGCACATTTCATTTTCGGTACGGAGATTAAGGAATGAGTGTATAGCAAAGTCAACAATTGCGGCTGTAGGTGATAATTTTTACTAAAAATGGAAAGAGTGCAAATAACTTGGGACGCCCAGAAAGGAAATAAGTGTACTACTTATTCAGTCTGATTCGGCTCGGGTATTATGTGTACTACTTTCCACCAAAATATTTAAACTATACTCTTATTATTCCCGGGTTTATTTTTATACATCGGTACCACTCTCTCCATTCCCTTACAGTTGATGCAAAACTTTTCGGCACTAAGTTTAAGAAATAGATGTTGAGTGTGTTAAATAAATAAATAAATAAAAAGGGGGGAAATAGAGAGAATAAAGTAAAAAGTGAATAAAGTAACAGAGAATAAAGTAAAAAAAAAAAGAAAAAAGTTATTATATATTGAAATAACTCAACTATGAGGAAACTTTTAAAAATAGAAAAATGACTCAACTATGGAAGTATTTTATATCTCTACAAGTCAATATAGATTTTCATGCTCGCTCGACTGTTGGAGTCTGGCCACTTGTGTAGAAATAATAAAATCTATTTTAGCCACAAGATTCGAAATAAAATCTATTTTAGCCACAAGATTCGAAATTAAATTAACATTATTGTAGTAGTATTACATATATCATTGTTTTAAATTTGTCAACGGACAACGGAATGTATATTAATTAGATAGAAAAAACTACAGATTTAGTATTACTTCCAATTTAGTACCTATATTTTATTACTTTCACTTTTAAGCTTCATATAAAGGGCTTTTGTACTTTTTGGATTTTTTTTTAGATTTTTTTTACAAGTAATTTAATTTAGCTACACACTAAACACATCTAATTTATCCCTTTAGAACTTAATAGATGATGCAAAGATATAGAAAGATCAAACTTGAGAGGAAATACTCACTCCATCCCAAAATAGGAGTTTTATTCAGTTATGACACGGAATTTAAGAAATGTAAAGAAAAGTGAGTTTGAATAAGTTGGTGGAATATGAATTTCACTTATATAGTATTAGTTTTATAATAAAATGTGAGTGAAATAAGTTGGTGGAATGTGAGGCCTTCTTACCATTTATGATAAAAGTAAAATATGACTTATTGTAGGATAAACTGAAATGGCAAAACAAGACTCGTATTATGAGAAGACTCTTATTATGGGATGAAGAGAGCAGATGAAAAGTCTTGCCCTCAAGATACCTCGTAAAATAGATGAAAGGCCTAAGATGTCATGAAGACAAAGGCCTTGATTATAGTTTTCTTCAATTCTTGCCATTTTTCAAACTATTGCCGAATTAAATTATTAATATTTTTATGATTATACGAGTACTCCATCATATAACAATAATTTTATATTTGTAGCTAAATTTATGATGTGCAATCATTCAAATTGTATAAATTTATAAGTTTCGTATAAAATATTGCATTTTACGCATTTGTTTGTATAAAATAGACCTATATAATATTAGAGAGGAAGAAAGATAACAAGTTAAATTTTACTATTATACAATAAAATAAAAAATATTCAAAATGATTAGTGTATTCTATAAAATTCCCCACGCATTAATTCCGACAAAATGGAGTATTAAGTAGTAATTCAACGATTCTTGAAACATGTCAGAGTATAAATTGGAAACAAAAGAATTATATCTGAAATAGAACTGCAGCAGAAGTAGCAATTGTATGTCTAGAATGGTAATTAAAAAACATAAGAGAGAAATAAAAGAGAGAGGCCTACACAGAGGGATACAAATTTCCTAATTGAGCATATATGTGCATAAGTGCCCTTCCTAGCATAGTAATGCTACAAACACAAAATCACAACAATCTAAACCTATGAAATGATGATAACTCACAAGTTTTGTGTTCCGTCGTTGTAAAATCTCAATGATGTCCGAGTTAAATGGAGTCGGCTGCACAAAAAGCTCACCGGTTACAACTACTACTTGTTTCCAGCTGCTTCACTTCCAACTGCAGGCTTCCGATTTAAGTACCGGATAACAGCATCCTCAGTCCTACAACATCAATCATGGTGTTGAGGAAGTCGAACCGACAGCATTGGATATAGAATACGCAATTAGAGGCAACATACAGAGATAAGCATATTGAGATAAGCATTGTGGACAACTAAAATTCAACTAAATTTTAAATAAAAATAGCATTTATAAAACGCACAGGATAGAAAGTAGCAGTAACATTAGAGGAATGCGCCAAGACCAAAATCATAACAGCAATCGTTATTCGTATAAGCAGACAATAGAACATACAGCTAATAAATCATGAAAACTAGATACTGCTGTAACAATAATATCTGCTTCACCGGAAACAAAAGTCCATTTTCAGAGAGACAGCACAAAGATGTACAGAAGAACAAAATTGAAAATCAACCACAAAACATAAGCAAAAGTACATTAATAAAATAGCATGGTGACTTCTAACTGCAGATTACAGGGAACGTGATAACTCTTGTGTTTATTAAAGGATAAATTAAAAGATTCGCAACTCAAGATTTGGAATTAAATGGAGAGGGTGAAAAATTTACCATGGTTGATCATAGAATTCTGCCCGACGCTCTTTCTCCAGATCACGACCAGCATCAGCAGAAGCAACTTTTAAATCCCTGGCTTGAGAAGTTATTAAGGTATTAATGAACTCTGCAGGCGACTGACTAAATCCAAGAAAGAAAGCACGCCGGCGACAATGCTCGTGTATCTTCTTCAAAGCAGAAGAAATAGATTCATCACAGGAATCGATTGATTTGTTTTGCTCTAAACTAGTCAAAAAATCCTTTTTACCCTCTAGTGACAATGGAACGTCAACCAGTACATCATAACAAGTATTTCCAGATGGACCATCCCCAGAAAGCTTCACCCTATGTTCCAAATGTATGGGCCCAGGTGGAGTGAGGTGTGGAGTAATCTTCTGAGGAACCATGGAGAATTTCAATTTATCTTCACCAAAAACCTTCCTTAGTGGTGGATCACACATGAAGAAGGAAGCTTCACCAGGAATTTGCAACTTTTTCATCTTTACATAATGCCAAAGTGCTGCCATTATTCTGGGACGTGTTTCCACGTCAATCCCAAGAACTTCCTGCAATGCTGAAGACAATTTAAATTTTTCAGGCTCATAATTCATCTCCAATCTAATAATTGCTGTGAACTCCTTGTCGCCTTTTCTCTTCACCTCAAAACCTTCACAGAGCGCTGGTGATCGAGAACTCTCCCATAAGATCACGTGATTTTCAGGATATAGATTCTGATCCAAGTATATCGTGATTTTCTTGAAGAATGATGATAACTTTGGATATGAACATTTTGGTTTCTCCATCTGTCCTTCTGCAATAGGATCCTTGCCATCCTCTAAAATTCGTCCAATTAGCCTAAGGGACCATGAAGGCGGCTCAGAATTTTCCTTATCTATACTTATATCTGTTTGGTTAGTAAAAGTATTGAAGACATATATCCTAAGAACCTTTTGAAGCCGGACAGGGTTTTTCAAAGATTCCATGATGTCAATCTTCTTTCTTGCAAGTGCAGCATCCACACGAGCCTCAAATTCAAGCAATTGACTGTAAAGAGCACATTCTGGAATTATAGCTGCAATTTTTTCTGGAATTACTTTATCAGGAAGCTTCCGCTTCCCTCTACGCACAGCAGGGGCCAATTCCATAGTTTTCATAGGAGAAGCAGTGCCCTGGCCAGAGGATCCCCCAGAAGGCCGAGAAGGAGGCTTATGTAGGCGCTTGCCCGTTCCAGCTGCACCAGAACCCGGTGTGGACACGGGAGGGGATGAGATGCTAATGTTAGCATTTCCCTGGGGCGAGGCCAAGATTTGCGTAGGAGCTTGAACTTGCCCAGGCTGGGCTTGGACAAATGTCTGAGGTTGACCTTCAGATAGTTGGAAATGTCCTGCGAAATAGGGCCTTCCCGCATGTTGCACATGAGGCTGATGGGTTATCTGTTGTTGGTTATTGTTCATGGATGTTTGCATTGGCCTTTGCACTTGCATTTGAACCCCCCCTGCATTTGCAAAACTTATATTTCCTCTAATCAGATTGTTATTGCTGCTTGGATTATGCTGGTTCATTGTACTTTCAAGCCTACAACATGGAAATACAAAGCAACATCAATCCAAGAGACTACTGTTTTGCATCCGTTGTGGAAAACTAAGACAAACATAAAAAAAACATCTAAACACAGTTACTCTCTCAGAAAAGAGTGTCTACAATACCTTAAAAAAATCTCAACTACCAATAAACATCAAGTCATCTGTTATCTTGCTGTATGAAAACACTATTACACAGCAGTTTCTTTCATTTTCGCCATCATTTAAATTTCAATAAGTTTATCACAAACCATGAAGGTGACCGCAACATGCTTCACAGATTATCTCAAATGCTGCAAAAAGAAACCAGCAATGACAAAGCAAAATCCAGAAGAAGAAATAGAAAACCCTTATTTGCGCTTTCTTTAAGTAGATGCGTTCGTGGATTCAATTACGATACGCGAACATGACAAAAATATAGGAGTATTTATTCTATCAACACCGAAATTATGTATGAACCCTATCAATTGATTACAACTCATATTAGCATATTTACCTTAAACCTTTAGAATGTACAGCATGTGCGCAGCTCCGGTCCCCGAGTGTGCTATTTTCTCTGAGATTTGTGTCTAGTGTGGGTGAATTCAGGGATAAATCACGAAAATAGCTGGAGCAATCGAGGGATTTTTAGTAAAGACAATGAGATTAGAAACTAACAGTGGGAATTGTGCAGCAGAAAAAATGTTGGAAGGCTACATACGAACATTAGGGCAATTGTGTTTCGATAACCGTAGATTTGAAAGAGAAAATGAAATCAATAGAGATGATGCGCAGATTGATGAGCTAACAGAAATTCGTGTCCTGAAATTTCTATTTTCTGTTTCAGTGAGTAGAATGGATTTGAATAACGGTGAAGAAGACGACGACGACGACGACGACGCACTGAAATTTCTCTTTAGTTTTAAAAGATAGACCTGCATTATTTAGTAAGGCCCAATAGCTGATTGGATTTGTGATGTGATTTTATTTTTTGGTTTGCTTTCGTTTTGTTGGGCTTTGCCCATAAATAGGAGGGGTTTTAGTTCAAAATATGATAAGATTAAAGATTATTTTTGCTCCTAAATAAATGAACATTACCACATAACATTTTATGATTTTGGTCTAGAAAATTATGTTTGCTAATAGCTAGATTTGTATCGTAAACATTATAAATTTATTATTTTTCATCTGAAAAATTGATGATATAATTTCATTCGCGATATGTGTGGCGATGATTACAACCCAAATTTTGATTGATATTGATGGTAAAGATTGGTGAAGCATTAGGCGTTTGAAAGTCCCCATTCAATCTTCCAAATTTCTCCCATGATACACTCAACGCCGAATTTTCAAGGCGAAACTAACACCTCCAAACATTCGATAAGGTTACTTCTCATAATTGGCCATGGCGACAAGTGACAGAAAACCTCCAATCATGAATGAATGTCAGCAACTGACCAAGATGAAGGTGATGGTCAAAGGTATCGACGGTAGTGACGACAAGATTAAAGGTATAAGGTTTCACTTTTAAAAACCTAATTTTGAAATTTCAAATTTATTTCAATTTTCTCATAAAATAAATTAAAATTAATGATGTTTTAAGGGTTTCATATTATTGTCGTAAATTGTGAGGAGAAGCGACACTCGCAAATAATGGCAACAAAAATGGACAACTCATAATATTTAGGACAAGAAGCTAACAAACATAATGTATAATGTTTTAGACTAAAATTGTAAAATATTCCTATATTTATGATCAAAATGAAACTTATTATTAATACTCCTACTGAATTTGAGAGCTGAGAATTCCATGGGCAAAATTCTTGGGTTTGAAACAGATCATTCTTAGCAAAACAGAAAGAGGAGGGGGGAATTACACACACAAGAGCCTCTTACAGTGAGAAAAAAGAGGGGAAACATCAACAGTTCAAGAACTGTACTAAAACTTGCAGCAAGTCGGCAAGCTATTGAGTCAGGTGACACCAATGAGTCAACGTTTTGCAAATGGTCGAGAAGTATCATGGTTGTGCAGCTTCGAGAAGCTTCTCGTAGACCTGCCTGGCTGTCAAATCTTCCACCTGGTTCAGACATTGTACAGTCATTGTACAGAAAAATGCAAAAGGCAGACAGTGTTCAAACTTAAAGCAGAGAGCATCAATATTCATAGCTCCACTCTCTTCTTTATCCATCTATTTCTTTTTACTTGGGGCTTCTACTTAAGCTAGTTCTACTTTTACCAAACTGAAGCAGACATTTCTTGCATTATTGGTCATCCTTTCTTTCGATATTCACAATATTAACCTCCAGCAGTTTCTCAAAATCTACAAAATATCCTTGCCTTGCATAGAGAAACTAATACCGCCAAAGAATTGATATTTATTGACACAAGACCACTGTTAAAGATATAAAAACCCTTGGAAAATCAAATGTGCTAGTATCCAACGTACCACCAGGAGCTTTGATTTGTTATTCCACCCTCGTTGAAGTGTCATCTGGCTTAATTTTAGACCCAAAACCTGCCTCGAAACTTACTGGATCAGTCTCAATCTCAAGCTATATGAAGCTATACTAGGAAAAGATTATTCGTGTACCTTCCCCATGAATTCCAAAAGCTCATTGTTAGCTTCTCCTCGAGCAGCAACTGCAGCTACAGTCACTCGAACGTCATCAGCATTCACTCCTGAAAAAATAAGGAGCAGCATTATAAGCATTGAATGCATTATTTTCTATAGTTTCCCACATATCAAATAAAATTTGCAAAGCATCTACGAAACAGGTACATTAACTATCAGACAGCCATCAGGGAATAGTAAAAGTCCTGTTTTTGCACATTACAAGACCCAGTTGGGTACCTTTACAGGAAGTTGATCCTTAAGAATTACTAGAAGGTATTGTGGTTCACTATTAACAGTAGATAAAACTACTTGCATACGTAGTAACTTGCAGAATATCGTTAAGGTGCCTATAGCTAAAGCATCTAACAGAAGCATCAAATGCTATTTACCATGTTAAGAGTTCAAACATCATGATGAATGTAGCTTTCTTTTCATTTCAGATTACATACATATGACAAATTTATTTGTGATGCATCTGACCCTTGCAGTCCAACCAGGCAGCCATTGGACATAGAAGAACGAGAATGATGGACAATCATTAGCAATAGAAGTGCATCATTGATGTAAACGTGGCATCTCTTTCGGTGAAAGATTACTTTTTACATCTTCCACGTTTAAATAAGTGATACCAGAATCGTATTTCATATGCAAACTTCATCTAACCATTAGTGTCAAAAGTCCATTAATACACAAAATTTTGACAAACGTAGCTCTAAACTTATGTATTCTGTACCATGGAAAATTTCGAAACCAAAAAATTAACATAATTATTTAGTCTTAAGATTTATAGGCTAGATGCAACGTATATGTGGTCAAATGCATTACTATGAAACTGATCATCGCCTTACTCGTGATTGCAGAACGTTGTGCACGGTCTTCCACTTCTATGGCTACTTGCACAAGGCCCCCTTCCAATTGTGATATGCAAGGTGGAACAGGAGCATCCTAGAGCATAGAGTAAAGATCAAATAATAACCTACCAAAACAATTATCTTAATTATCTGATGAAAGAGTGAACTACAAGGATTAGCAGGAAAAAATAAAAATGTGTGCACCGGGTTAAAAAAAGAATGAGAATTGGAAAAAAAAAGGATTAAGAATTGTCACAGAACAGCAATTCAGAAAATCTGAGATCCTTGCATAACTGGCTAAAGTATTGGTTATAACAGGCTAAGCAAAAATGATGGATTTAAGAATTCAATTAATCTTGCCTGTGGATTAGTTTCAGCAGCAATTGTACTGAGTGCACCATCAACTACATATATGTATGAGGCAGACTCCAGGTCTTCTTCTGCACGATAGCAAACAAAAAGCTCACAACCCACACAATTCATTCGATACTGCCTCTCCACTTTCCCTTCACCACTGGATTAAGAAGGCACCATCATAAATAAGAACATTGTGAATTCAGATCAATATGTAGTATACTAAATACCAAAGCTGAAAAAATGATTAACTATCTAGATTATCTTCAATTGCGAACAGAAAAATGATTAGGCAATCATTACCTATAAAGGTATACAATACATTATAGTAGATGAAGCTATAAACAGGCAAGGAAAATCGCAATATATCCATTTTCCATCATTTTAAAGTTATAAATTGATGTTGAGTATTTCCCACAAAAGGTAGGAAAGAATCAGCCACAAAACAGTGAACATGCACCAGATGATACTAGATATATTTGTGGAACAGAAAATTACCGCTTTAAGAGGACCTTTCCTGCTTCGCTAGTATTCAGCCTGGCAAGATGTTTCTTCCTGTCCAAAACATATGCATTGTCTGTTTTTCTTTTGGGCATTTTCTGCAATTGTGTATCTAAAAATATGCTTCAGTGTACAGATACAAACTTTAATCACATTTCATATTAAGCAGGAAGAGAAAATGTTAGTTTTATAACATTAAAAAAGAAAACTGAAATATCAGAATCTCAAATATGAAGCAGCAAGTTAGTCTAAGGCCAGGCGTTTAAAATTACTCCAGCACTTGCATGAAACAAAATACAAATATACAGAGATGGGGACAGCACAGACTGGCAGGTTAGGCCTGAATCCTCAAAGATAGGAACTTAAGTGCAGATGCATGAATATTTTTAGTTTTTCTGTTATGTTAAACAAAACTTGTAACTTTGGGGAAAAAAGGGAAGGACAATGTTCGAACAATTAACCCAACCTCTAGTTACAAATCAGTAACGCAAGGGACAGTCACTTAGTTAGACATGGCATGATGCTTACAATATACGTATTTATGTTATCTTGTAAGTGTTTGCATCTTCCAACTCTGTAAATCATAAGGGATTTAAAATATATTGTTTCTCTCAAATGCAATCTTACTCTTCAGAGCATTGACCTTACTCTAGAAATAGCTTGAGTTTTGAATATGTGAAGGAAACAATTTAGATCAATGTTAGAAAGTAATCCCAAATGAAATTCTTCTGCCAATAAAAGTTGTAATGTTGCTGCTTTGATTTTCTGCAACATAAAGAAGCAAGTAGTGATGGTGGGGTAGCAAATCAACATTTGTACTTGATCAGTTAAATCAAACTCAAAGAAATAATGTAAATGTTAATTAATATAATCAGTGCGCACAAATTAACGAGTATACAAGTGCAACAGGGTTGAATAAGGTCCAGGAAATTGTTTACCGAATTGATGAAACACACATACAAAACATAAACATGAAATTCAAGCAAAGCCCCCAATAAAAATAAATAAATGGATGGAATACAAAAGGGAGTGAGGTGCAATTATAGTTGAACAATGTGGGAGATAAAAGGAGGGGGGTAAAGTACCGGTGATGAGGACATGAGAGCCGCAAGGTTTGCAGTAGTAAACGAAGAGATCGGAGTCGGGGCCCTCCGGCAAAGCGTCCTCGCTCGAATACGTATGCGTCGTTCGCTTCGGCATCTCTCTCTCCCTCCCCACTATTGCTATATCTAATTCAAACTTCCATCTCAGGGAATCCCAAATTTATTGTTGCACTACACAAGATGCATACACTCTTGATAATTTCACAACTACAGTAGTGGAGGAATTAAAAAATTGGATTATATTAATAATGATTTCATTTTATCTTTCAATCAATTCCAATTAATATATGTATTGACATCAACGATTCGAAAATTGATATTGCATGTATAAATAGGTCAACATAATTAAAAAAATATTGGAAAAGTGACATTATGTGTATATCATCTGATGTGGCATAATTAAAACGCTTGACTAGCACTTTGCTAAATAAATCACTATTTGACTTAATTCCAGTTGATCCCGTATTTTTTTAAAAAAAATGAGCTATAAATCTCGAGGTTGTGTCACTTAAACGTATATGCAATGCACACTATCAATAAACTAACACACTCACTTCTTTGTCAATATTGCTATTGCTAGTCGGTGAGAGTAGACTCTGGTAAAAGAGACAAATAATGTACTATCAATTCTATTTGGAATTATAGTAAGGAAAGGAAAATATACTGAAATAACATCACAAGGATCACTAAAATACAACATTTGTATGCAGATAAGAGGCTTGAAAAAAATAGAAACTTCATATAGTAATTTAATCCCCTTTTAGATCACTAAAATACAATATTTGTATGCGTATAAGAGGAATGAAAAAAATAGAACTTCATAGTAGTAATTTAATCTCTTTTTATATCTCACGGACAAACGCAGTGGAAACTCAACACAGCGTTTAGAAATGCAATCGGGGCACGCCAGGACGTTCCAGGGGAGAAAATACAAAAATATGCCTAAAACTAGGTGACCTTTTTTTTTATAAAAAAAAACGATATTTGAAAACTAGAAAAGGAATGCTGCGACATTCATGACAGTTATACATTAGATTACGTGATTTTTGTTGGGAAATTGATTACGAGATTTTTGTTGAGAAATTAGATTTGGAAAACAGAGAACATAAACGTCTAATTAAGCCTTTATTTTAATACTCCTACAAAAAAAAGCATAAACAAAATGAACAAAGCAGTAACTACTATTTCATGCAAAATTTGGAAAGTTGAAAACTAAAAACCGTAAAAATTATAAACCCAAAGCAAACACAAAAAATCTCGTCAAAAGGTATTTAGGATTCCATAGTCCCAGTCATTCAAAAGTAAACAAATAAAACATAGTGCGTAGAGGCTTGTTTCATTGCTTGTGATCCTGCGCAGCTATATATGATCGATCATGAACCGCGCAAATTCTGCAAAGGAAAATGTTAACCATTAGATATAGTACAAATATTCAATCTCACAACTGTACAGTTGAGAATAGGACGACAACAAGCAAGGAAATTGCAACATTAGATAGTTATTCACAAGCTATTGGTTGTCATGCTTCAATTACCGCACTCAGCACACAATATTAGGATGCTCTTATAGGCAACATCGCCATGTAACATGAAACTTAATATGGGCTAGGAAAAAAACATTCACAGAGAAAATGATGCACATCTTCAGAATAGAAAATGCTCACAAATTTTGTTGAAGGCCACAATGTCAACACTCTGGACATATTCATTAATAGGCTCTGCGGTAAGATAATCCTCAATGAGGTTGTCAACGGATACCAAATCATCCACAATGGTTATCATAATTTGCAGCTTCTTGATTCCATATCCAACGGGGACAAGCTTGGCTGTAAATAAAAAATTATATCAATAATCAATTTTGAATATGTGATGCGACACACAACAGGAACAATCTTAGATATAAATCACAAGTACATAAATTATTTCTAAAATGTTGTCTTATCAAGCATATTATGACCAGTTACTTATACCAAGTTAAAGAGCTTACATGCTCCCCAAAGGAGACCCTCCTGCTGCACTTTTCTAACTTCTTCTTCGAGGACTTTCATGTCAGTCTCATCGTCCCATGGCTTAATATCCAACACAACCGATGACTTCCCAACTGAGGAATAACAACCAACAAAGATTAATAAGGCTTTATTGATTAAAAATTTAAAAAGAATCAAATTCCTTGGGAAGTGGAGACAAGGAACTAACCAACTTTCTTCTTTCCAGCAGCCTTTGCAGCAGCAGCACGCTCTTCAGAAGCCTTCTTCTCTTCTTCAGTCTCCTCACCAAACAAATCCACATCATCATCATCGTCATCGTCGTCAGCAGTAACAGCCTGAATACACACATTACACCAAAATTCAAGATAAGCAAATCCACATTGTAAACCAGGTTTATAATAGATATAGTATTTCGTATATAACTATATATCACTCAATGACACTACCATCCCCAATACCCAGTAACTAAATAAGCCAATCTTCTAAAGAAGGTCAAATTTAAGAAAATCTTCATCATTATAATTGAAATTGAAATAGTATAAATCAGAAATCTGATCTACTATATATCTTGCCTTATTGTCAGTTGCAGGAGGAGTTGCAATAGCATCACTAGCCGGAGCTGATCCCTCAACAATTACGCCAGCTCCCTCACCAGAAACGCCACTACATCACAAATATAGAATTAACAATCTAACAATTCAAATTTGCAAAATCTGTAATCTAAGAAAAAAGACATACGAAATCCTCAACAGTGCATCGATGTGGTCGAACCACCGTGACACATTGGCATAGTCTGATGATGGAGGCTTGGCGATGGCGGCATAAACAGTCAAATCGTCTTTTGAAGCTTGATACCTGAAACAGATCAAAAGCACTTTAAAACAACAACAACAACATGCATTTTCAAACTGAATCTCAGCTTGCAACACATCTGTAGCTGAGAGGCTATTGGGACTAGAAATCAATATATATAACCCAAACCAATAATTGTTGTTTTAGAAACACACAATGAATAACCATCAAGTTTCAGATCGAAGTTAGAACCAGATCACTGTGTTAGAATGCTCCAGGTTCAAAAAATAAATTATGCTTACATACTAAATCAACAATGACATAGCAATCAAGTTTCAGATCGAATCTTATAGCCAGATCAGTGTTAGAATGCTCAAAGTAAAATAAACAACAACAACAACAGCGTAGTATTTGCAATCAATAAATCGCTAATAATCTCAAATTGAAAGGCTTGAGCTTGAGCAAAAACTAACCCGGAAATGTAACTGCGAGTAAGAAGGTACTCGTCGAGCTTCTTCAGGCCAGCGGCCGAACTAAGGTCGGAGAAACTGACGGCCATTGCTTGATGACGATATGGATTTGGGATTGACCTGCATCCAAATAAAAATACAAACCCAGAGTCAAACTAGAAAAACCATATCCGAGTGCCATATTCATGATATCTGAGAGAGAGTACACTTTTACGGAACCTGGGCGGCGTGAGAGGATTCGGCAATGAGGGAGACGGTTGCAGCTGGGGTTTCTAGGGTTTTAAAATGATTGTGGCTGCTGAAAATCGGGTTATTTCTCTTTGACCCCTTCAATATATCAGTATTCGGTATCTGCACCCTTGTATATATCGTTACAAGGTTACTGATTTGTGAACGAAGCAGGAGTACTAATTAAATCGTACTAATAGTAGTACTAAATTGTTTCCTTTGTCAAAATTAAATTTATAGGAATTGTGAATTAGCGATTTCGACAAAAAAAAAAATACAAATTAGATTGGATAGAATTTCAGCCTAATTCATCTAACAAAATGTATTGGTAAATAACTTAAAAATATTCTTTTTGTGGCAAGAAAGCTTTCAGAATTTATGACATTTTTGAAATAGCGCATCTCATTATCAATTAACAAACACAAAATCGAAATTGAAATAATAAGTAAGGCAAAAGTCCAATACAAAGTAGCATAAAATCTTCGTAAGAAGTAAAGAAAATAGTTGATCACGATGATAATGATATATGAATCGTGAAAATTGTGGCCTTCTAAGCCTTGACTTGCTCCAAGTACTTGCTCTTCTCATCTTCATCCATGAAGGCTGTGATAGGAAAAGATCTCCCGATTCCCATAGGAGTCTTGAAATAGATGTTACGAGGTGCAGCCTCCTCAATGCTCATCTCAACAATCGGCACCCAGAGAAGAAATTGCTTGCTCTTCACTCCACTCATCTTCTTCATCTTCCCCTTCTCTATGTAGGCAGTCACTTCTCGGTCATACCTCACGAGGGTGTTCGACCCCACGAAGTAATGCTCGTAGGGCGCCTTCTGCTTCATCCACACATACCCCGTTTCACGGACTAGGCCACACTCCTCGAGGTCCTTGAGGGGCAGCACGCCCCGGGGGAACCCGAGGTCGTGCAAGAGTGTTAGGGAGTGGTTGTAGCACTCCTCTGCACCGTGGATGATCTCCGCTCCTGCTCGTTGCTCCTCTTGTGATTTCTTGGTAGCCATTGTGTTAGGGTTGGTTGTGTTAGGGTTGGATTTGTTGGGGTGCTTAAATAAGCAGTGTGGAGGGAAGGGGAGGCTAGTTTGTGGATCGTGGTTGTTCTTGGGAGGTTGAGCTAAATTGATGCTCTTGGTTTATAGTTGTTTACCAAACAGGTCATTATTGAGACCTCTGGTGATTGGCTGGCAGGTGGTGAGTTTCACCAATATTTTATTGCTTTTCTTATAGTTGAATTTTTTATAGGAAACTTATGGGGAGACATAACATGCTTTTTTAATGTAAAGTCATAATTTTGTGGTGTCTATAGAGCCTTGAGGTGTTGAGAGATCAGAAAACAATGGCCTGCTTCTAATATCGTGTGATCCACCATCTATGTAATTACTATATCGTGTGATCAATATCTCGAAATTAGTACTTGTAACATTCCCTAAGTAGCAGTACTCCACGATTTGAAGTCTTCATCTTTGCTTCTAATAAGATTTAATAGATAAGTTAGTCTCAACTTTGTTGACTTGTTTAAAAAAAAAAAAAAACTTTGTTGACTTGTTTTATATCTCAGCATTTGATTTAGATTTAATTTGACTTTTTTATTTTCTCTTAATATTATATGCAACTTTGAAACTGGAATTTAGGTGAAATTGAAATTTTGGCTTTCATTGATAACTTTTGATATTCGTTGTTAGGATAGTCTCACTGTTTTATCAACATTACACGAGTTGAAATGATGTAATTTTGATTCATCTGTATATTTATGTTTAGGCGGAGATACGAGTATTTTGTACACTTTGCTCATCTAAGAAACACTAAATTTTCTTTTTTCATGGGTAAATGAATTTAAATTTAAAAGTCGTGGCGCCACGGAAGACTCAATATCTTAGGCATTAGCCTCTCCATAGCTTGGCCAACTCACAATTTAAGAACATCATCTAGACAAACATTCATCATTGCCAATGCATAGATCAAAAGTTACCGGTTAACTTAAATCAGCATTTCAATAAAGGGTTAAGCTGGATAAACATTGAACAATTCAGAGAACAGAAAACATGCGACAGGGTAGTAAGAATTAAAACTCAAGGTTGTTCATATGGGACCAAGTAAATAAACACAACTGTAAGCAACTAGATAGAAAAGTGCTACAAAATTTGCCAAATGAGTCTAAGTAATGAACTGCCATGCTTGGGATGCTGCAATGTTCTTGTAGCAACCGGAAGTCTGCCATTAAAAACGAAAAAACAGAGATACAGTCGGTCCCCTCCCATCATAAACACACATAACAAAATGATCACATTGCTTAAAACAATCCATGATTTGGAAAGCAAGCAAACCTATGAAGCTTTATGAGCCAAGCAATTGTTATACTAAGTTGCATTCAATCTAATACTTGAGATTTCAGTCACACTGCCTTACTTATCACGTCAGTGCTTCTACTATTATAAAACCAGCAAAATGAGGCATAAAAACATAAACATGCATATGCTTGGATCCTCGGGATTTTTTATTTTTAATTTTACAACTTCGTGACAAGTTCATCAATGCCAAGTAATGCACTGAAGATAGTGAAATCCAATTAAGTGAAAGTATCAATCAATAGATTAACATGATTTCAAGAAAACTATATGCCTCTTTAATTCAACATTGAAAGAGGTAAAACTGGAATGACTGGATCCCACATGAATGTAGTACCAAACCAAACAAGTTATGAAGTTATGCACAAAATCAACTGGAATTTCGAACTAGTAATTGTTGTTTTTTTATCATATAACCTAACCATAGCAAATGACATCTTTATCAAAATGCACATGCACCAGCAATTTGAATGATTATAATAAAGCTAAGGCGGCTAATTTGGTTTTACTAATAGATCCATCACAAGAAATTGCAGAAAAATTCCACACTGATTCAAGACACATACAGACATTCGCAATTACAATCATTTGGCTCATCAGACCGAATATATAAATAAATTTCAGATCAAATATTCCGAAAACGAAAGTCAATTTAGAACCCTCACAATTAGGCTGCGCCGACGATAATGTTGTTGATGGGAATGAAAATCAACTTGACGAAAAATCCGACGAAACCCATCACGACGAAGCCGATCGCCGTTCGAGTCGCGACCTTGGTGAATTCTATAGAAAAACAAAAAAAAATCAACCGTAAATAATGAAAATTGAGGGTAACAAACATCGATCGGTTTCACTCTGTTATCGGAAAAGTTGTACCTTTCCGATCGGGCTTGTGGCAACGCTTGACGAGGCGGATGCTGTCCTTGGAGAAATCTCTCAGCGGATCGAAAACAGAATCCAAAGCATCCATAATTCTTTCTTTTCCTTTTTGTTGTGCTAAATCTGTAGCCTCGCTCTGTAGATCTGGGTTTTGAGATCAGAGTAATTGTTACAAAGACGATTGGAATGGAGCAGTTTTTTTTATAGAAGTCGAAATCAAAGACAAGTCCTGCAAGGGCAAGGCGATGACGCTATCTGAAATACCGAAATTACCCCTGATGAATTTGGATTTATCAAAATCTTATTTTGCCACTGCAGTAATGTCAAAATTACGGTCCAGCCTCGCGAGTATCATTTCATTTTTCTTAGGTTTAGTAACAGAGTGAACTAGGTTCTTGCGTTTTACACCTAATGACCTAAATGGTGTACTTAAACTTTAAGAATATCTTGGGTAGTCTTTAAACTAAGACGTAATTATATTTAGGGTACTTTTTCACTATTCATTATAATTTTACACCCAATATGCACCCAAAACATGAATGTCATTTTTTAACTTTCATATCTAGGTACTGGATTTGATGTTTTCTTTATCTCTTTTTAATACTGAATATGATATTTTTTCTTATAGTTTAAGTACCTAAAATAATACTATTCACTTCACTTTTTCAACCACTTTATGTCGGATCTTCTTTCTCTCTCTTTCTCTAAAACTTGTAGAAAATAAAAAATTAAAATAAAAATACTACTATGAAATTCTTAAATATATTAATTATAAAAAGTAATTATAAATTTAATTATAAAAATGATATGTAGCAAAAAATAATCGAATCAGAATCAAAATTAAATTTAGTTACGAATTATTTTGATAATTAAATTTAAAAATTAAAAATGTTATTCTATATTTAAGAATTTCATAATACTACTATTTTTTTTATTTTAAGTTTTTACTTTCTACAAATTGTAGAGAAAGAGAGAGAAAGAAGATATGACATAAAATGATTGAAAAAGTGAAGTGAATAATGGAGTATCATTTTAAGTACTTAGACTATAAAAAATATCATATTCAGTACTACAAAGAGATAAAGAAAATATCAAAGCTAGTACCTAGATATGAAAGTCTTAAAATGTCCTTCATAGCTTGGGGGAATTTTGGGCGTAAAATTGTGATGAATAGTGAAAATGTACCATAAATGTGATTACACCTTAGTTCAGGGACTGTCAATCATATTTTGAAAGTTTAGGTACTATTTGCGTGCAAAACGCATAGTTCAGGGGTCATTTATGTAGTTCACTTTTAGTGATACATCCATCCATCATTTAAATAATCATTTTAACTTGGCACAAGTTTTAAGAAACTGTTTAATTTTATGAAGAAAGGTAAATAAAATACAAGACCTATTTTAAAGAAAGGTAAATAAAAAGTTAATGAAATGTAAGGTCTACATATAAAAAATGAAATAAAGTAAATGGTTCTTTAAATCGTGGATAACCCAAAATGACAAAATGACTCTTTAAATGGTGGACAAATAGAGTACTTATTTAGGGATATTGGCGTCTAATATCACGAAATTTCCTAAAAATTTATTTTTCCCCCCAAATATGAAAGTTTGTATATAATATTATGAATTTAAATAGTTGTTGTTCCACCGGCGATAAAATTCGACTTACATTTCATTTGTTATTACATCATACTCCCCCGGTCCGCGAATATGAGTCCCGATTCATTGTTTCTATAAATAGTAAAAAGTCTCACATTCCACCAACTCATTCCACGCACATATCTTTTAAAACTATACACGTTTAGTCCATATTCTACTAACTTTCTTTTACCCACTTTTCTTAACATTTTT
The DNA here is from genome assembly GCF_004379255.2 of Salvia splendens. NCBI lineage: Eukaryota > Viridiplantae > Streptophyta > Magnoliopsida > Lamiales > Lamiaceae > Salvia > Salvia splendens. Next base: position 11,270,385 of record NC_056041.1, read on the forward strand.
TAAAACTCGTGTCGAAAAGAAATGACACTCCTATTCGCGAGCATGAGGAGTACTAAGATATGATTATCACTTAAAAATGATAATGACGTGATTAAAAATTTCCTAAAAAACAGATATGGTTGTCCGTTTCGTTATAATTTAGTTGAATTTTGTTATCGTTGAGAAAAATTCAACAACTATTTAAGTTTGTGAAATTATATGTCTAAGTTGATAGTTAGTAGAAAAAATTAAGTTTTTAAAAATTTCATAACATCAATATTCCTATTTTTTTAACGTATTTCCATCTTATTTGTCTTAATCAACTACAAAAATGATATTTGAACAATATATAATGCATATTTAAGGTATTTCATGAAAATAAATTATATTTAAAGTACTTGAATAATATTTTAATTCATTTGAGATACTTTTTATATTTTTCCATTTCTTCACTTTTTTGCATTGAAGGGTATTTTGTAATGCTTTTTTTTATCATCTTTTCTAATTTATTTATAAGTTATACTACTACATTTATAGGTTATCTTCATACTCTTCCAATTTATTTATAATTTGTATCATGCTCTTTAACTTGACTCTACTTTCTTTCTTTCTTTATTATTTATTTCATTTATCGCTCTTAATATTATTAGTTATACTTCATAAATAATTAATAGTTTAAAATAACGAATGAAAATAATATACAACAAAAAAATAAATCTATATTTATACCAATGTAATTATTTAACTAAAAATAATAATTTGAATAAATAATATTATTATATAAATATTGTTAACATATAAAAGCAAATGAAAAAAGAAAAAAATAATTATTATAAATATAATTTCGTAGTTTAGCTCAAAACAACTTTTGTAACCACCAAGAGACAAGTAAAAAAAAAAAAAAAAAACCACCAAGAGACAAGAATAGGATGTGGTCATGACATGAAAAATCAGACAAGGGCCATTTACGTCATTTCACCTAATTACAACTCTTATTAATTCCATCGCACTTGCAAGTGCAATCATCCACCACTCTCACAACAATTCCAAGTTTGAACCCTATCAACACTACTCCGCCGTCTCTTTCCACCGTCGTCAATGGCTGCCGCTGCTTCCACCTCCGCCTCCCCACCCATCACCAACAACAATCATCTCACCAACCCCAAGCTCACCGCACGATTCACTCTTCCACTCCCCCATCACTCCACCCCCGCCTCCTCCCGCTCCCGCCGCCCTCTCCAAATCTCAAGCGTCCTATCTTCCCCAAAACCCAAGACCTCCTCCGACGACGCCTTCGTCTCCCGCTTCGCCCCCGACCAGCCCCGCAAGGGCAGCGACGTCCTCGTGGAGGCGCTCGAGCGCGAGGGCGTCACCGACGTGTTTGCCTACCCCGGCGGCGCCTCCATGGAGATCCACCAGGCCCTCACGCGCTCCGACATCATCCGCAACGTCCTCCCCCGCCACGAGCAGGGCGGCGTCTTCGCCGCCGAGGGCTACGCCCGCGCCTCCGGCCTCCCCGGCGTCTGCATTGCCACCTCCGGCCCCGGCGCCACCAATCTTGTCTCCGGTCTCGCCGACGCCCTCCTCGACAGCGTCCCGATGGTCGCCATCACCGGCCAAGTCCCCCGCCGCATGATCGGCACGGATGCGTTCCAGGAAACCCCAATTGTTGAGGTAACTAGGTCAATTACGAAGCATAATTATCTCGTGTTGGATGTTGATGATATTCCTAGAATTGTCAAGGAAGCCTTCTTTATTGCCCGATCTGGTAGGCCCGGCCCTGTTCTCATCGATGTTCCCAAAGATATTCAGCAGCAAATGGTGATTCCGAATTGGGATCAGCCTATGCGGTTGAGTGGCTATTTTTCTAGATTGCCTAAGCCTCCTAGCCAGCTGTTGTTGGAGCAGATAGTTAGGTTAGTATCCGATTCGAAGAAGCCGGTGCTTTATGTAGGAGGGGGTTGTTTGAATTCGAGTGAGGAATTGAGGAAATTCGTCGAGCTTACTGGAATCCCCGTGGCAAGCACGTTGATGGGGCTTGGTTCCTATCCTGGTTCGGATGAGGATTTCGCCTTGCAAATGCTGGGAATGCACGGAACTGTGTACGCAAACTATTCAGTAGACAAGAGTGATTTGTTGCTTGCTTTTGGGGTTAGGTTTGATGACCGTGTGACTGGTAAGCTCGAGGCATTTGCTAGTCGGGCTAAGATCGTTCACATTGATATTGACTCGGCTGAGATTGGGAAGAATAAGCAGCCTCATGTGTCGATTTGTTGTGATATCAAGCTGGCCCTTCGAGGGTTGAATTCGATACTTGAGGAGAATGTGAGGGGTGGTGGTGTTAGTTTCGACTTTTCAGCGTGGAGAGATGAGTTGAAGGAGCAAAGGATCAAACACCCCTTGAGTTTTAAGACATTTGGAGATGCAATTCCCCCTCAATATGCGATTCAGATGCTTGATGAGTTGACGGGGGGAAACGCTATCATTAGCACTGGTGTGGGGCAGCACCAGATGTGGGCTGCACAGTTCTACAAGTACAATAGGCCGAGGCAGTGGCTGACCTCGGCTGGTCTTGGCGCCATGGGATTTGGTCTCCCTGCAGCCATTGGAGCTGCTGTTGCGAGACCTGATGCTGTGGTGGTGGACATTGATGGTGACGGGAGTTTCATGATGAATGTTCAAGAGTTGGCCACGATAAGAGTGGAGAACCTTCCCATCAAGATCATGCTGTTGAATAACCAGCACCTGGGCATGGTGGTCCAATGGGAAGACCGTTTCTATAAGGCCAACCGCGCTCACACTTATCTAGGAAACCCGGCAGATGAGTCGCAGATATTCCCCAACATGCTCAAGTTTGCAGAGGCTTGCGACATACCAGCAGCCCGGGTGAGTAGGAAGGAAGATCTGAGGGCAGCGTTGCAGAAGATGCTGGACACCCCTGGCCCGTACTTGTTGGATGTGATCGTCCCTCATCAAGAGCACGTGCTGCCTATGATTCCCAGTGGGGGCGCTTTCAAAGATGTGATAACTGAAGGTGATGGAAGAACTAAATATTGAGCTCGGTAAGGATATGCTTCGTAGCATCTTCTATTTTGTGCTGTTACTTGTTAGTGTATTTAGGTGAGTTGGAAAGGTCGAAGCTTGGAACACATATGCTGTCAAGTATTATGGTATAATGTACTTTTGCTGTAGGGTGTAATAAATGGAGTATGACGTATGTAAGATTTTAGAGCAGCAGCAATGCATGTTTTTTTAATCTATATATGGTGAAATGCATCAAGCTTAGTATCTATGGTTTATTTTCATGTGTGTCAATGTGTGTTTTACTTGAGTTAGGAGACACTGAAATAGGTGTATTTTTCTCTCTTTATCAAAAGCACTTAACATGGTGAGATGGAAATACTGATTTGGAATTCGTTGTAACTAGGTACTTTTTTGGCCATTAAAGTTATCTTGCATTTTGAAAACTTGAGAAGACTCCAATGAGTATAAAATTTGTACCTACTCCAATTTGTGTTACTTTTCTATAGCACAGCACAGTGCGTGCGTAAACACTGTGTTTACACTCGGCTTTTAATAAGTCTCAGTGCTAATTTCGTTTCGTTTTTTGGTTGCTCAATCTCAATCCTATCGTCTTAAATCATTATTATTTTAATAAATTTCGTAAACACAGGACTGTCACATGATAACATGTATCTGTGGATCTCTCAAATGATAGTGGAATATGTTCTTTTTTTGATAAATTTTACCTAATTTCTGTGTAATATAAAATATTGTAAAGTAGCAATAAATATATTGACCAGTACTTTACATAATTATTAGTACTACATTTTTCATAATAATCAATGTTTTCTTGTAGCAACTTATCTTTCTGATCCCACAAATGGCGATGGTAAAATTTAGGCAAACGATTTTAACTGAATTCGAATGGATATTTGTGATTTACAAATGAATCATACATTAAACACTACATATCTATTAATTAGGAATTTGTAATTTCAGAATTTAATTATAAATCTTTAACTATATGTTTTCGATACTACACTATTTATTTCAAGTGTAAAATAAAGTATATAAATATAATGGTGGGAACCCCAAGATTGTGAGTGTGTGCATATTTTCACTATATTTGTTGGTGGTGGCATATGAAATCGTGGGCATTATGCCATACTTGATAAAGTAATAACTAAAAGACATACTAATGACAAATATTCAATTTAAAAAAAATGAAATTAATTTCCTGGTTTTTCACAGGGGTGTTTCATTATGGATTGGGAATTTTTGTAATGACATGTTTAAAATTAGATTAATTTTCTTTCTATAAAGAGAATACAGTACTAGTAACAAATAAAGAAATACAACACCAAGATAATAATAAACGTGTTTCTTTGTTGGAATATGATCGGTTTAAAAGAAATCAACTAAGCATTAACTAAAACCATTTTGAGTTTTTTATTTTTAATTGTTTTTTATAGGTAAATAAACATAAATCTAAAGGCTCTGCCACGGATGACTCAAAGCTGAGAACTTTGGCCTCATCACTAACCACTCTACCGCGGGCCAACTCATACACACTATGTTATATGACACTAAAATCATTTGAGTTCCAATTAGGCGTGGTGGTAACCTATAAAACGCACAATATATGATTTTTATTGTTCAATGAAATAAATATATATTGATGTTGGTGTCAAGATGGCCTATTAGCTCAGTTGGTTAGAGCGTCGTGCTAATAACGCGAAGGTCGCAGGTTCGAAACCTGCATGGGCCACTTTTTTAATATTTTACTTAAATTTTTTCTATTATCCTTAACGCATGTTTATTAATAAGTCGTTAAACACTTTAAATTTCATAATTCGTTTACCCGCCAAATAACTATGGAGTATAAAACTTTGTTGGTTTTGCATTTCCTTTCAATTTCAAAGCTTTTTATTATTAAGTCTAATCTGCTTATTTTTAAATTTCATAGAGTTGATTCCTTTTTTTAGCCAGAGGTCTATCAAAAAACTTTATTTAATTAGAAAGAAGATTGATCATTAAAAAATTTATTCAACCAAAGTAAGAGCATTCCCAACGGTGAGCAGCAGCTCACCGTCCGTCCTTGCCGCTGGCAAGGACGAGCTCCGCCACCATTGCGCTCTTGCCGCTGGCAGGGCGCTGCTCTATGCATAGAGCACGTCCGTGCCAGCGGCAAGAGCACGAGGCGTGACGTGGCAGCTTCTGATTGGCCCGTTGATTTATCATTTATTATTATTATTTTTTTAAAAAAATTGAAAAAATCTGAAAAATTCAAAATTAATAAAAAAAATATTGTCTCACTTCCTAATAAAATATATCCATTTTTTCCACACTTTTAATTTATTTTTTTCATTATTTTTACCCCAAAATTCATACTTTCATCTATAAATACTCTCATTTCAAACACAAAAAATGACACTATACTAAACAACTCTCTCAATCTCAATTTTTAGGATTTTAATTATGTAATTTTAAATTTTTAGGAGTTTAATTATGTAATTTTTATTTTTTAGGATTTTAATTATGTCGTTTTTATTTTATTTGTCATTTGTAATATTATTTAGGTTTTTTAATGAATTTTAGTATTATGGAAATGTTTTTGTTTAATTGAATTTTAAATTAATTGTGCTCGTCCTTGCGGAAGAGCACAGCTGTGGGTGTTGTGCTCTTGCCAGAGAGCAGGCATGAATAGTACCGCCCGGGCCCACAACCGTACCGCTGGCAAGAGCACGGTTGTGGATGCTCTAACAACTCATACTATCATTCTGTTATAGTAGTACTTCATTCAGAAACTACAGGTTCATACATTTAAAGCGAAGCTCTCTCTCTCTCTCTCTCACACACACACACACACACACACGGTATGATGCAGCAAAGATGAAACAAGAAATGCAAGAGAAGGGATGGTATGGAAAAAAGAGGATATCAAATGTGTAAAAGGTAGGTAGAGCAAAGTGGCGAATTTCGACCAAAAAATAATTATCAGTTCAGTGTATCATTGCACTGGAAACATTCTGCACATGTTTTTTGATTGCATTGATAGGAGGTCTCAGTCCCTACACAAGATCAAGTTTTATACAATTCCTACAACCACATCTTCTTTTATGCAAGAATTCAAGCCCCATTTATAGATATGATAACCTAAATTCCTTCGCTCCAAGCAAGTGACCACCGCGCTACTCTCCCTTGTCACTTCACCATTACTTTCAACTGCATCAAACAAGAGTGCCGTCATTAATGTCTGCACATGATTCATGCGAAAAAACAAGTAAAGAAAATATGTTGAATACTCCAAACTGACGCTACAAGATTAGTAGGTAGGAACTGCAAACATTGTAACAATCATGTGAAGCTGCTAAAGACACATGATCGTACAAGCATCTTAGTGATGAGGATGCCAACTATCTATTGTAACGATCAGTCAGTGAAAACAATAACAGCAAACGATGACATAAACTTCATGTTTATTATACTATGCAAGGCCAGTCCCCCCACAGCCCCATCATGGGCAGTCTCCCACCAACTCAAGCGCTGCTCCTATGATGTACATGAACTTTATCAAAATCTGCAGTATCCAACATTCTACTTGAATCATTATTAGGGAATTTCAGATAAAACGATTTTCCTTTACTAGGGAAACAAATCATTTTCCCAGTGACAACACTTTTACCATAATGATTCTTATCCCCACATAATGATTAATCAAGTTCAGTTTCTTCAGATGAATTTAGAGGAATACACAAAAATTGTGGTAAAAAGATCTCGAGTGTGATGGCAGGTTATGCAAATAAGAAAAACCAGGAGTCTGATTCCAAAGATGGTGCAGGAAAATCACCAATAGCCATTACTGCTTGCTGATTTCGACCAGGTTTGTCTTTTGGTATATCTAGTCCAGGTACAAACAGCTGATTTATTATGTAATGCAAATGGATTACAGAATTAAGGTTGAGGAAGGTGATTGAGACAAATGAGTAGGTATAAACTGCTACTCATAAAATTAAAACATAGCATGGATGGAGAGTGAAAAACTGAGATGCGGAATCAAAGCTTGGATTCTAATAGGTGCAAAGGACCTAAATCATATGCAGAAAGAGCTGACAGACAGCCAAAGAATGAGTTTTGCATGAAGAAATTGCTTCCGTGATGTCTAGACATACCAGGAACACGAGAAACACAGGCACCAAATGGGAGAAGGTTGACCAGAAGCCTGTTAAATTACAGTATTGCATTATGTAAATTATTATTGTGTAACACCATCAAATGGATAATTATGATTCAGGAAACTATAGTACGCCTGCATAAGCTACTAGTAATGCTAGAGCAAGATATTATGGTGGAAATGCAGACATTAAACGGGTGCTTGGTATGATGGAATAGAGAAGGGAATAGATAGTGAGTCCTACCTCCATTTCCACTCATTTGTTCTTAGGAATAATCATTCTTACTAGACAAGTCTTAGTCATTCCTTCCTCTAACATGAAAATAGCCAATCCAATTCTATCCTCATTTCACCCACCTTCATTCCATTCCATCATACCAAGCAACTCTTAAGAGCCTAGTATGTGCTTCAAAGTTCAAGGAAATAATTTATTAGTAAACAAGAATCCTGCAGATCTTTGACTGATGGCTTCCGGTTTAAAGGTATCACTTTCCTAGGCTAACTTGCTTGCCACTAAATTGACCTAAACAAAGGGTGGTCAAAGTAAGAAAATCCATGATCTATGAGCCACTGAGAATTTTCAGTGATTAAATTTACATATTTTTTGGATAGTACCAACTCCACAAGATAAATTTTTTTACAGGTAGCTGCATATACAGCAGAGGTGCAATACAGCAATAGAAACCCTACTACAATATTGAGAACTAAAGGATCACATTAGGATGACCTTTAAGTTATCACAATAGAAGCCCTTAACAGACAAAAATCTTTCATATCTGCCTCAAACTGCATAACAATTCTGAGACTTTGTCAATTTTGGGACCATGATAAGTTATGTCGACATACATAAGGACACACTAACTCCATACGTTATGGCGATTATTCAAGGAAATCTACCCACTAACAAAGCTTACAGTAGCAACCTACTTATGGAGATGATGCGAGTGAACAGAATTCACCAAGATATGGATGTTAAATAATTTAAGTGTCAAACATGTCTCATCTCCATAGGTAATGACTATCATCTAATGCATTGAACTAGAATACCGTTTTCCGCTCAACTCCTAGACATTTTTCAAGGCGAATTAAGCAAAGCAGTATGAAGTATGAACAAATTATAAACTCAGTAATACCGGAAAAAAACTGAAGACATTAGAAATTCCCCTGAACGTGAGTAGAACTCAAACCAATATCCACTGTATTCCCATGTCACTTGTATGCAAAACCAAAACACAGTAGTATTCAAAGAGGACATTAAATTATTCACATATGAAAATCAGAATTTAAAAACACTTAGGAAGGGTAAAAAATCAAAAGTTTATTTAGGGAAATAAAACGCCAATGTTGACCTTCACACATATCACCAGCAACTCAAAATTGATTTAATTACAATATACGACGTATTATTATCAACTAATACATACCCCAAAATGCTACCTAAACAAAACTTAGTTCTGAAAATAACGAAGAGCAGCTCCAGATCTACGTAACAAACCGAAGAATTAACAAAAAGCAACACAAAATAGAAAAAAAAATTACCATAATTGAGTTACCCTCAACCGTCAAGGTTCCCCTGACCGCTGCTGGCACCACCACCACTCCCGTAGGAGCCATCATCAGCCCCCGTCTGCCACACCGACTGCCAGGCCTGGGACGGCGGCGGCGGCGGAGGCTGCACGTAAACCCCCGGATCCACACCAGGCACCACGGCGGGTCGCCCAATCATCGTCTGCCCCATGGGCGGGTAGAAGTAGGGCACCACGGGGACCCCACCAGGGCCAGAAGGTGGGCCCACAATCCCCCCCAGAGAGGCCGCCTCGTCCTTAATCTCGTCCCTGGGCACAATGTCGACGAGGAAGTCGAAGATGTCGGTGCGCGTGATAGCGGCGGCGATGTCGTTCTTCTGGAGGGTGCGGCGCTTGTTCTCCTCGGCGTGGAGCCAGGAGCGGATCGTGAGCTCGAGGATGAAGAGCTCGCACGCCTTGGCGAAGAGGATCGGCGCCTCCGCGGAGATCATGCGCACATCCTCGTCGGCCTTCATGATCTTCTTGATCCGCGCCAGGGGCAGCTGGTGGTTCTTAAAATCGTTCACATTCTGGATCTCGTTCTGCTGGAAATTCCAGAACATCTGCAATTGCTGCTGCTGCTGCTGCAATAGGTGCTGGTACGGCGGCTGCGATGGGTACCCCGGCGCAGCTACGGCCGGCGGGTACGGCGGCGTGGCGCTCTGCTGCGGGTTGTTCTCCATTGCCTCTGCGATTTTCTTGGCCTAATTTGGGGATGCAAAATTGAGATTGGGAATTCTTCTCTATTTATTTGCTTTCTGTTTTGTTAGAAAGGGAGCTGCATAATATATATACGCTCACATATAGAGGTGTGGAATGAGTGTGATTTCGTTGCTCCAGCTAAATGTACACTTTGGGCTGCATGTGGTACAATGATATGGCTTGAATGGGAGTGGCAATAGTGTTTTTGTTGATTGGAAAAAGTAAAATCTGATTTATGAATGTTTATTTGGAAATACAATTTGATTTTTGTCAGATTTTACGGGGTAATATGCTTTGAGGATATGAGCATCGTGATATTATTGAAAAATCGATGGTTATGTTTGTGAAGTTAGTGGTAATATTTTAATTTGTAACTTTTGTTTTTATATGCATTATTTTATGAAATAAAAAGTGACATTTTAGAAAGGAGAATAAAATATGAACCAATGGTTAATATCTTATCTATGAAGATGCAATATGATTGGTGGGTTGATTTTGACTCGGATGATGGGACATACTTTAATGGAAAAGGGTTTTGCTGCATAAACTTAACAATGAAGAATAAATTCGAAATACGAATACTTGTATTTTATGTATCACTCAAAATTCAAGGATTTTTTTTTATATGTGACTAATCCAATTTCTAAATAAATTGGTTTCAACCTAATTTTAATGTGATAAATGCAAATTCTATACATGGTACAAACTCAAAACTCCTCAGCATAACATCAACACAATTTAAACAGTATAAATTTTAATATTTTAATATCAATATAGTGTCAACACAAGGTCAATACAATATTAACTGTTGATACTGTGTTGTCGTTTTTTTGTTGCTATTATTTTGTCATGTGTTGACATTTTCTAACGGTCCAGATCATAGTTTGAAATTTGTATTCGATTACCTCTCTAATTTACTAATACCATAATAGAGTAATATGGAATATTACTATAAGATGAGATAAAGTGCAATGGGAAGCTGCGAAGCAGACAAATGAAGATGTGGAAAAAATCTCTAGTAAATTGTGTTGGAAAAAACGTGTGATAAAGGCAAGACTTTTGGCCTTTCATGTGGCTAAGTCCTTTGGCCTTTCACCCTCAAATTCTTTATGTAGTGTGTTTATGTCTTGATCTTTCATGTCTACATCTCTAGCTTATATAAGGCATGGAGTGGTAGATGGAAAAGGGACGAACACCACAACAAGCATTCTCTCTTTTCTAGCTCTCTACATCCTCGTTCACATATAATAGCATTGTCTAGCTCGATTCTCGGAACTCCATCAAGTTCGCCGGTGCCTAGCGGGTTTGAGGTGCTTCTACACGCTAGGAGGAAGTCGTTTTATCTTTGGGGACAATACGTCATTCCGTGAGCACTAGCCGGGGCGTAATTTGTCTTGCGGAAAGAGGGCTTTCCTCGACTCGACTTATAAATTTGGTTTGCTTTATTTCCATTGTAATTTTCATTCCTCTTTTTGTTGCAAAGTTTCCTTTCGATTGTAATAGTTAGAGTGCCGCCTGTACACGGCTTGGGAATTTCTTCCCTTATTTCTAACAATCGCAAGACAAATTAGTGTACTCTTCTAAGATAGGATTATACCAATTGAAGTTGGAGGAAACATGAGCTCCAAAGCTGGAATGAAGAAACGAACAGTACCAATGTTCATGGGCTACGAAATGGTTAATTCCTTGAGATCTACTCTCTTGAGAATTGTGTTTATCGTTTTTCATTTGACAAGCAAGACCAATTTAGACTTGGTAGTAGTAATTGAGATGCATGGGTTGTTGAATATACCAATGCACATATGGTTCAATATAATTATGTACTTATTGGTGGAGACAATATTGTGCAAATTATTTGAACATGTTGTTATAAACTACAAAGATCACGAGGTGGTCGCAATGATCTCCGACGTGAACCATGGTAACAATCCAATTGAATGGTTTGTTGATACGGGTGCCACATGTCATGTGTGCTCCGAGAGAAGCGTTTTTTCTACCTACAAATCTGTTGGAGGTAAAAAAGTACGTATGGGAAACCAAGCCTCTTCTAAGGTGGTTGGTGTGGGTAATGTGTTCCTAAAATTAGGATCTGGAAAAGTTCTTACCCTTAAGGATGTACTGCATGTCCCAGACATCCGAAATAATTTGGTGTCAGACTCACTTCTAGTAAATCATGGATTTTCACTAGAATTTGAGTGTGAAAAGGTTTTATTGACCAAGTATGGAAAGTTCATAGGTGAAGGCTACCTAGTGAATGGACTTTTTGAGCTGAATGTTACGGTCATTCACCGTGGAAAAGGAATAAGCAATAAGGAAGATGACACGTTCTCTTATTTGCTTGAGAGCTCTGATTTATGGCATAATAGATTGGGACATGTAAATCTAAATGCTATAAAAAGACTAGTAAATCTTAATTTACTAAAAGTAGATAAGTTTAACTCACAAGAAAGATGTGAAGTGTGTGTTGAAGCCAAAATGGCTAAACTGCCGTTCCATTCGGTAGAGCGAAGCACAAAACCTCTTGAATTGATCCATACAGACGTATGTGATTTGAAATTTGTGCAAACAAGAGGTGGTAAAAAGTACTTCATCACATTTATAGATGATTGCACAATGTATTGTAACCTTTACTTATTAAGAAGTAAAGATGAGGCAATTGAAGCGTTTAAAGAATTCAAAAATGAAGCCGAAAGTCAACTTAATTGTCGAATTAAGTGTGTTCGAAGTGATAGAGGTGGTGAGTATGTAGCGCCGTTTGCAGAATTATGCCATGCAAGTGGTATAATTGACCAAACCACAGCTCCATATTCTCCTCAATCAAATGGTGTTGCTGAACGCAAAAATCGAACACTAAAAGAGATGATGAATGCTTTGTTGATTAATTCAGGATTAACCCAGAACATGTGGGGGGAGGCTGTGTTAACAGCGAATCATATCCTGAACAAAATTCCACTAAAAAATAGGGATGTGACTCCTTATGAGTTGTGGAAAGGGAAGAAACCTTCGTATTCATACCTCAAAGTGTGGGGGTGTTTAGCGAAGGTAGAAGTACCACCTCCGAAACAAGTTGCAATAGGCCCTAAAACAGTCGATTGCATCTTTATTGGCCATGCACTTAATAGTAGTGCCTATCGTTTCCTAGTCCATAGATCAGCTGTGCCTGGCGTGGCTGAAGGAACAACGATTGAGTCAAGGAATGTTATATTCTTTGAGAATGTTTACCCTTGCAAGAGGCAAGAGGATCGTTCTAGTGAAAGAATGATGGATGAATCCACTAGTTCTAATCCTCCAAAAAGGACGAGGTCAAGTCCTGAGGATGTTGAACCAAGACGTGGTAAAAGAGTTAAAGTTGCTAAAATATTTGGTCCCGACTTCATAACTTTTATGTTGGATGACGAACCAAAGTCATTGGCGGAAGCTCTGTCTGGCCCAGACGCAGCGTGGTGGCAATAAGCTATCAATAGTGAAATTGAATCCATCATGAGAAATAACACTTGGGTGTTAGTAGACTTGCCTGAAGGCTGTAAGGCTTTAGGGTGCAAGTAGATTCTTAAAAGGAAATATAAGTCCGATGGTGCTATAGATAAGTACAAAGCTCGCCTAGTTGTCCAAGGCTTTAAGCAGAAAGAAGGGCATGACTTTTTTGATACCTATTCACCTGTTACGAGAATCACTTCCATTCGGGTGTTTCTTGCGATTGCTGCTTTGCACAATCTCGATATTCACCAAATGGATGTGAAAACTGCGTTTCTGAATGGTGATCTGGAAGAAGAAATATATATGGAACAACCCGAAGGGTTTGTTGTGCCTGAGCAAGAGCGTAAAGTATGCAAACTGGTAAAGTCATTATATGGGTTGAAGCAAGAACCATTACAATGGCATTTAAAATTTGACAACGTGATGTTGGCAAATGGATTCACTATCAATGAGTGCGATAAGTGTGTTTACATTAAGAACACAAATAACGGTTTTGTTATGTGTCTTTATGTAGATGATATGTTGATTACGGGCAGCAATAGTGCCATTATCAACGAAACCAAAAATATGTTGAAGAGAAATTTCGACATGAAAGATATGGGTTTAGCTGATGTGATTCTCGGAATCAAAATTAAAAGGAATCATGAGGGAATTGCTCTGACACAATCTCATTATATTGAGAAAGTGCTAAAGAAGTTTCACTCATTCGATTGTGAGCCAGCTAAGACTCCATTGGAACCCAACGTGCATTTGAGTAAGCACACGGGTGAGCCTATAGCTCAAGAAGAATATGCAAAGATCATAGGGAGTTTGATGTTTATCACAAACTGCACCCGACCAGATCTTGCGTGTACGGTGAATAAGCTGAGCCGATTTACGAGCAACCCAAGCAAGGAACATTGGAAAGCTCTGCGTAGGGTTTTGAGATACTTGAAGTATACTCTTAACTTTGAGCTGCAATACACAAGATATCCCCAAGTACTTGAAGGGTGATGCAAATTGGATCTCTGATTCAAAAGACTCGTTCTCAACGAGTGGTTATGTGTTCACTGTGGGGGGTGGTGCTGTTTCGTGGAAGTCGACGAAACAAACGTGTATAGCTCGATCTACCATGGAATCTGAGTTTATCGCATTAGATAAAGCAGGGGAAGAAGCCGAGTGGCTCAGAAATTTCCTAAATGTATTCCATGTTGGAAGACGCCAGTGCCGACAGTAGTGATATACTGTGATAGCCAAGCAGCTATAGGGAGAGCACATAGTGGCTTATACAACGGTAAGTCTCGACATATTCATCGGCGACATAATACCGTCAGACAATTGATCACAAGTGGTGTTATCACAGTTGACTATGTAAGGTCAGTTGATAACTTAGCGGATCCGTTAACGAAAGGTTTAAACCGTGATCAATTGCATAAATTGTTAAAAGGAATGGGACTGAAAATCACATCTTAAAAGATGATTATAGTGGTAACCCAACAATACGATTGGAGATCTCATGGGCTTGGTTCAATGGGAAAACGAAGCTATATGAATCTAGTTGTAACACTCGGAAGATTTTTTATCTTCGCCCATTCTTTAGAAAGCATTGAGTGTTGTAACCTGCATGTGGTAAGAGGCTAAGTTTTGACTTTTAATGATTCTTAGAAACCTCGAGGAGGTGGGTATTGCAGGATACCTTGAAAAGAATCACCTATGTAAGTGAAGAAGTGTGGGCCGCTTCAACATGTGAATCACTTATGAATCCAAAGTGGTGTTCCATGGCCAGTAAAGGACACAAACGTGAGAACTGATGAGTTTGTAAATAATAATGTGTCAATATTATTGTCTCGGTATACACCAAGGAGGAATGGATCAAGGCATCACGTCCACCAGGCCCGCCGGTATGCCCGATAGTGTTGACTATGGAAAGTTCAAAGCCCCAAGCTACTATTCCAAATGCAATATTATTTCTCGAGAATTGAGCAAAGAGTCTGCATGCATGCATACATGTCTTGTGTTGGTTTGAGCTGACAGCGCTCTAACCAATGTGGGGGATTGTTGGAAAAAACGTGTGATAAAGGCAAGACTTTTGGCCTTTCATGTGGCTAAGTCCTTTGGCCTTTCACCCCCAAATTCTTTATGTAGTGTGTTTATGTCTTGATCTTTCATGTCTACATCTCTAGCCTATATAAGGCATGGAGTGGTAGATGGAAAAGGGACGAACACCACAACAAGCATTCTCTCTTCTCTAGCTCCTTACATCCTAGTTCACATATAGGAGCATTGTCTAGCTCGATTCTCGGAACTCCATCAAGTTCGCCGGTGCCTAGCGGGTTTGAGGTGCTTCTACACGCTAGGAGGAAGTCGTTTTATCTTTGGGGACAATACGCCATTCCGTGAGCACTAGCCGGGGCGTAATTTGTCTTGCGGAAAGAGGGCTTTCCTCGACTCGACTTATAAATTTGGTTTGCTTTATTTCCATTGTAATTTTCATTCCTCTTTTTGTTGCAAAGTTTCCTTTCGATTGTAATAGTTAGAGTACCGCATGTACACGGCTTGGGAATTTCTTCCCTTATTTCTAACAAATTGTTCATGAAGCAACGACTATATGCTAACAATTTTTTAAATAGACGAAATAAGCGAAAAACTTAAAGAATTTAATAAGGTTGTCGACGATTTAGAGAACATCTATGTTAATTTTGGAGATGAAGACAAAGTCATTATCTTTTTAGTAAATGCGAAGGCAAAAGAACTACTCCTACATAAATCAAATTACGAAAAGGGATATTTGTATTGATTATAAAATTAATGAAACATTATTTCATGCCGTCAATATGTCCGAGTGGTTAAGGAGACAGACTTGAAATCTGTTGGGCTTCGCCCGCGCAGGTTCGAACCCTGCTGTTGACGTGTTTCTGTTTTGCTTTTGTCTCCTTGCTTAATTTTTGAACCCTATCTCACTAATTTTGTACTCCATATTTCTAGTTTCTTATTTAAAATAAACAAACGATTTTACTACTCCATAAAGGTGACCTAGAGGTACAGTTATCATTCTCAACACCAAGATTGGATTGGAGGTTCCAAGTGCACTAAACACAGGACAATAATCTACATATTTTGTTCCCTTACAACTCTCATCTCATATTCTCCGCGCAGCTATTGTCTATTGCAAACACAATCACAAGACTCAATCTTCTTCATATGCACATCACATATAGTACTACTATAAAATATTTTGAACCACACCACTTGTGAGTTGTGATGGAAAACTAACTAACTATCTAGTTATGAATGGATGATCTAGTAGTCAATGAAGACCTCATGTCCACAATGGCCGACTCATCTGCACCCATCTTGACAGCCTCTTTGCACGCCCTAATAAACCTCGAGACCGCGCCCTTCACATACTCCTCCCCTTCCTTCACACTCATCTTCTTCCCCGCATCACCCCCCCGGAATGTGCTCAACCGATGCTCTCCATTCAGCACAGCAGCCAGCTGCACCACCTCCCCTTGAAACTCCGACAGCGCCCTGCTCTCATCCGCGCCTGTCTTCCTCAGAGGACTCACCTCCGGCAAAACCTCTGCACACAACAAAATCCATCAATGCCATACCAAACAACATCAGCAAGAGATTACGATTTGTGAAGTGTAATTCACCCGGGCAGTCGGTTCTTGGAGAAGCTAACTCGCCCCAGACTTGCTCGAACGTGCCAGCCCAAGCATCTCTGTGAGTCAGGAAGTTGGATGAGAGGTTGAACATCTTCTTTATTGTAGCAGGGATTGATGAATGCTCAAACTCTGAATCAGTAGTAGGACCATTTGGCTTGCTCACAACTGCACCACAATAACTGATATATATCAACTAAGCTACCACTAGGCCAACACACGCGCAATGACATACCAACATACCAGTTCCTTTCTTGATCCAAGGAGAGACCATGATGGTGGGAACACGAACGCCAAGGCGATCGAAGTTGAAGAAATGAGGCGAAGGGCCGGTGTTGCCATCGGGATTGGGGACACCGACATAAGGAGTGGGGACATGGTCGTAGAAGCCGCCGTGCTCATCGTAGGTGATGAGCAAGAGCGTGTCATTCCACTGGGGGCTCGCACGCAGCGCCTCGTAGACCTCCTTCACCAGCCTCTGCCCATTCGCCACGTCGTGGGAGGGGTGGTCGTCGTTGGCCGGCATTCCCTTCAGGTCGAAGTACCTCGGCTCGATCACGCTCACGCTCGGGAGCTTCCCCCTCTTTGCATCCGTCTTGAATTTGAGATCGTAATCGTGGAATTTCCAAATGTACTTGAGCTTCCTCATGTTGCGGTAAAACAGAGTGGTGGGGATGTTCTGGAAGTAGACGCCGAAATTGAGGCCGTTTTCGTGCAAGGAGTCGAAGATGGTTTTCTGAGGGTAGCCCTTGGCGAGGAGCTTCTTGAGGTGGGAGGTGGAGCCGTGGGAGGTGGCAGAGTAGAGGAAGAGGCGGTTGGGCTGGGTGGGGCCCGGGATGGAGGAGAACCAGCGGTCGAAAATGGCGAAGTGATGGACGAGGGCGGAGTAGATGGTGAGGTTTTGGGGGGAGAAGCCTTTCATGACGGTGGAGGAGAGGTTGGGGGAGATGGAGAGGGCTTGGTCGACGAAGCCGGACATGGTGGGGAAGGGGGAGGCGGGGGAGCCGAAGATCTGGTGGGAGACGGCGTCGAAGGAGTGGCCGGGATCGGGATCGATGAAGTGGGCGTCGGAGGAGAAGCAGATCTTTTGGGAGGGGTTTGAGGAGGGGGAGTTGCATTCGCTGCCGGTGACGCCGTTGATGGAGGGGTTGATGGATTTCTTCATCCACCCGATCATGTGGTCGAATGATCGGTTTTCCATTACTAGGATTACTATGTTTTTGATTGGATGCTGCTGCTGCTGCTGCTGGTGGGAATGGGATTGGGGGAAGATGGATGAGATTATCAATAAAATGAAGGAAATGTGCCTCATTATTGTCTTGTTCATTGAGATAGGACTTGAACGCGCTTCAAAAGAATGGAATGAAGAATGAAGAACTATATTAATGGCAGTAAACAATGTTAGGTTTGTGGGATGGAATGCAGCAGCAGTATTTGGTAAAGGAGGGAGCTATAGCAGTGCCACTGTGCATTAATGGAGAATGTTCTGGATTAGTGCTTTGGGGTGTGGAGTGTCGTTTTTCAAATCGCCAAGAAATTATTAAGAAAAAGGTAACAGAATTTCGTGGTTTGAATGGTGGGGGCCCACGTTTGATATCGGCTCATTTAAAGTTTAGATTTCGATAGTGATGATGGGCGTTACTGTAATTTTTTTGGTTGGTTTTCATTATTACTGGAGTAGCACGTAATTGTCATTTTATAAGCGCTATTGCAGATTGTTCCATTATTCTCTTAGGGAAATGCTACGTTGCCACATTATGGCGGGCCATAATAGGATATTTTGATCAATATACATACAAAATAATTAATAAAATCATAAAGATATTCATATATTAAGTAGTTACAGATATTAAACAATTAAATTATAAAATATAAAACAATAAATTAAAGTTTAAAAAAACTGAGTGGATATCTAACATAAGAAACGAAAATGAGCTACATATTCAAAGTTCCAAGATGATTTGACGACTTAGTCTTTTATGTGTATTATTTCGGGACAAAGGGTAAATTAGTCTTAGATAATTGTTACTTTTAAGATGAACTAAATCCAAGTAAATAAGCATTAAAGGTAACAATATTTTATTTTTATGGTCAGCCACATTATGGCCATTTAGCACTACTCATTCTCTTAACCACCTAACTCAATAACCTTATTTCCAACTTGACTTGTTAAACAAAATTTCAACCCAAATTTATATCCGATTTGCTATCTTTAAATCTGAAAACAACCTGCACGTGAGACTAATCCGTTAGCAATACAATAAGAACAGACTATAATATTACACGATTAAAAGCTGATATATCACAATTAAACATGATTTACACAATTAAGTACTTAATAGTAATAAAGTATAAAATCTAAATATTAAATATAATTTACATGATTTAAACCTAATTTACACAAAATAAAATAAAAAGAGTATATTTTTTTTAAAAAAATACAATTAATTATAGTAATAATGAAGTAGTATTCAATGGGTTATCTGAAATCCAACCCAAAATTATCAGATTCTTATATAGTCAATCCAATAAGGACATGAATCGAATAAGATTTGACCCCAAACCCTTTTATTTCGTGCGTGTTTGTGTCGGGTTCCATGTGGTGTCGAAAATTGTCTACCCTAACAATTATTATATCCAATTTTAATTTTTTTTTTCCTTTTTTATTTTTAAATTTTACGGAGGACAATGGTTTCATATACCATGATAATATTCAAATACCTATTGGTTAAAGGTAAATCTTGTTGTTAGAGGTGCACTAAATCAACTTAGATTCTTGCTACATTATGAGTTGGAGGACAAACTATGTTGATTGAATGAGTAATAGCGGCGTAAATTATGAAAAGGTTTTGACGAAATTTCCGGTAATTTGAATGCCTCCCACGAGTAAGGGAACCTCCGGCAAAATTAAATTGTTTTAAGGGTTGATTTTACGAAGATGGTTTTTTTTAATAATACCCAAATAGTAGGGCTTTCAAAATTATGAAAATGATTAGTAGGATTTTATGCATAAGTAATTTTATTTTTTAAAAAGCAAACTGTTTAGACTTTCTACATCAAACTAGATCATACTAATGTTTATAATTTTAGTGACAATGCAAAGCATACACCACACGTAATTATAATAGCACGTGACTGCAGTTTTACATTAGAATTTAGAAAATACTCCATTATACTATCTCTTAAAAGATAGAAAAACATTCCACAAAAATAAATATGCGACGGAATATTACTGTTATGAGAATAACATACAAATCGTTTGGTAACTGCATTGATTGCAGTCAGAAGAATTATGGTGTAGAAATAAATTGAAAACATACAAAAATGTATTGCAGAGACAAAAATAAAATTCTGTGGCCTTTTGAAGGAAAAAATACTAGTGCACACCACGTGATAAAGACGATAATTGTTGAAATTCCCCACCTCCTTTTTCTTGATTATTCAATATCCAATAATGCCATGCTATCTATTTTGCCTTTTATTTTGATTTTGTCCTTTTAAATATTTTCGTCTGGCCTTTTCAATATGCTTTGAGCATAGCACATGAAAAAAGAAAAAGAAAAAGGGAAATTAAGATGCACTCAAAACAGAGGTATTGGTAATTGGTATACGAATGTAAGATTAATAAGCAAAAAAAACCCAATTCACAATGGCATTGATATCATGTTCCAGTTTACAATGAGGACCACGATATTTCCCTTTCACACATTCAAAGACAACTCCCTATTGCAGAAAAGATATATGTATCTAACTACATCCAAAATTTTTCCATCACAAAATATCATATAATGAATGAGGCTGCTTATATAAACCAGTTTTGATTTCTTTCCTGCCTGCATATATGGTTCTATGCTTCCAGCAAGTAGATACTGGCTTTATCAGTTCCGATTTCGCCTCAATACCGCGTACACGCCTAAAACAGCCACTAGCGCTGCCCCAGCTGCAAGGCCTCCGTACGATTGAGATGATGCATCGCGTTGAGCATACTGCATGCTTCTTGAGTCGGACACTTTTTGCCGATGCTGCAGCAAGCCTGAGTAGTCTAAATGTAGCCTCAGTCCCTGCCTCCACGAATGTAGGAGTTCATTAGTATATATACATTGCCAAGAAAAACATGCAATTTAGAAACGAAAATTTGCATCGCCAAATTATCGTTACATGCTGCTCATATCAACTCGCGACGGCACATCATCCAGCTTACAAGGAATTTTGTGAAGCATATAAGTTCCATACAGACTCACAATGTCACAATATATTAGTAGTGACACAATTTTTTTTAGAATTCTGAGACTCAATGTGTCACTTATATAACTGTGAGTCTGTGACATCTTGTGATGAATAACTACAAAATTTAGTGACATTTGAGGGTGTATTCTCAGATGAAACAAAAGTATATAGATGTAGGCGTGGATGTAATTAAATTTTTATTATACTACTTAAATATGCGATAAAATTTACGATGCTTCTCTTGGTGACAATTTTGTTGGTGTGGCTTATTTTTAGATACCCGTAGTCGCTACAAAATTTATTAAACGACAAGGCGTTACCTTCCAGCCGACTAGCTTTGCGTGGTGCACGGCTGCAACAAGGTCACTATCTGATGCGAGGACAATTTTGTCCTTATCTTCGTCTTCATACTGCCACAGATGAGAATGAGAGTTTTTGAAATGTGATAAAGTAAGAGAGACGTAGTGGGAGATGGCGCTAATGTGTACCAGAATCTGTGGAAGGTTGTTGCGATCGATCTCAGCTCCTACTCTCTGAAGGATTGCTGTCATGAGCTCAGTCATGTTGTATGTATCTGAATGTGGAACAGCACAATCAAATTTCTTTTAGAACCATAAGAATGAATGATCATTGCACTATCTAGCATACAAGATCGAGTAGAAGGAAAAACGCACCGCAAATGAACCTATGCATTCTTCCTTTCTTGTCTTGGATTTTGAAAGCAAAAACGTTGGCAGCGGAAGAATTTTGCTGAAGGAAGAGAGCAGTCTCACCCCCCTCAGACTGCAACTTGAATGAAGCCATACTTACAAAAGATATGCAAAAATCAGCAACAAACAGAAAGAATGATATGAGCTCCGATGGTGATGATGCACCTACCTCCTGATATCATCATCGTCGTCAGGATTTAATGCCATTGCAGAGTCCCAGAAACTCTGGATCATGCTGCTTGCACCTTCAGTGTTAAATCCAGCACTACCAACCTGTTAAAAATTCAAGGATATGCCAAAAGAGTTAAGTTCTCGTTTTCTTTGGCATTAGTGAAATTCGAACCTGACTTACAGTGGTTACAGCCGCATGCGTTATGTTGAGCACATCGATGACAGTAACAAGTACCCCATCTGCATCATCACCGTCATGATATTATTAGTCTCTAAACTTAGAGTTTATTTTGGGTGATTAGTTTGGATATTTGAAATTATTTGTTGTTAGATAGAACAATTTCGGGGGTCTACCTTTATCAACAACTAGAAGGTGCATATACTTCCCTTCATGCATGCTATGAAGAGCCTCGACTATAGAAGAATCAACTGAAGTACATTCTGGGTTCGCAGTCATCACCTATACATAAAGAGTTGCAACTCAAATTACTAGTCGATTAATTCATCAGTTGGAACAAAATGAAAAGTATAAAGAATGTATATATGTATGTACCTTCTCCACTAGAGTGGTTTCTATTGGAAGATTGACAGCTACGACTCGCCTCACGATATCTCTTGAACTATGAGGAAATGTCAAGTTCAGAAAATTTGCTAGAAAGAGTCAAACCACATAACTTATAGTAGTTCATATCCAAGTCTCATTTTTTGTAACATGTAGCTCACGTTAGTATCCCTCGAGGTTTGTTATCAACTGTTATGACAGCGCAGCTTGCTTTTTGCTCGTGCATCCTTTTTGCAGCAACTATCACAGTGTCAGTTGGATCAACTGTAGCAATCCTAGTTAATCATCACAAAAATAGAAAATTTTCATCTTCTGGATTAAAGGTCATAGTAGTATATAACATTGAATAATGAATTAATAGTAGTACAAGTGAAGATATTACCTACTTTGTATTCTCAGAGATTATGGTAGACAGGGAGGGCTTAAATCGCTCTCGAAGTGTCTCAACGAACGTGTTGGGAGCTGCACATTGTATAAACATCATATCAATTTTAAATATTTAGTTGAATGATGAAATGGAGATGAAAGACTAATTACCTGAGGCTGAGGGGCCCCATTGCTTTTCAACACCTTCAACAGCAGCTGCAATGGCCTTCCCCTTCTCGGCCGCACGCTCCAAACGGGCGATGGCGTCGTACAAGCATTTTGTAATGTCGAGCAGCGCAATCACCTCACCATTTTCGACAACAGGCAGGTGTCTAAACTTTCCTGTCAACAAACATCAAAGTATTAGTGAAACATAAGGCAATAGTTAGATTTGGAAATCTGATGACATAATTTTAGAAATGTCATTCCACACCTTGAACCATCTTTTGGAGGGCTTCAACGGCAAGAGTGTCGGAGAGAACAAACACGGGGTTCCTGGTCATAACCTTGGAAGCATGTGTTTCTTCTATGTTAAGGTCTTGGGCTATGACTCTTGTAATTATATCCTTGATTAACATATACAGTATGATTAAGAAAGAAAAGGAGAATAAATGAATTTGATGATGATGATGATGATGATACCTTGTCTGTGAGGATCCCACAGAGCAATGCATTAGAATCAGTGAGCAACAAAGCATCAACTCTTCTTGCAGCCATCCGCTGACAAATTTCTTTGATACTTGTAGTATCAGGTACTGTCACAGCTCTCGACAGACGCAGTCTCTTCACCGTCCTCTCCCCTGATAATCCCCTGTTTCTATTAAACACAATGCTTTAGTACTTACACTAAAACTATTGCTTTTATACCATTTTAAAACAGAGGAGAAAACCTACCTCAGTGCTTGATAGTATGAAATTCATTTCAATAAAATACTACTACAAATTAGTCAAACCTTCAAGCATGAATATATAATAATACTCCATTACAAATAAACATACAGAGATCAAACACTATCAAAATCGAAATTGCAGGTTTAATATCAAATTAAGCATATTCCTCTATCATTTTCTAGCAATGAATAGAGAAGATACATGGAGCGGGGAGTGCCGAGAGAGAGAGATTGAGATTTGCGGTGAGAGGGAGAGCCCAAGAAAGATCCGGCGCCTTCAGAGGCGGCGATGGATTTCTTCCGGCCTTGAGAGGGAGAATGCATAATCAAGGACGACAAGCTTCTCTTGGTAGAGGCTGATAATCCCCCTTGACTCGTCGTCATTTCCTCCGATTAACAATAACTCACCTCCTCCTCCTCCTCCTCCTATATACATTCAATTCAAACCAATATTTTAAGGAAATCAGGACGCATGCATGCAAAATTGGATAGAAATTACCAGGTGTGAGCAAGCTGTATTAACCGTGAAATGGTGATTGCTTCGAGCCAAAAGGGCTGCCTTCTTGGTGAATATTGTTAAACTTTTATCTCTCTCTCTTTTTTTTTATGGGATTGGAAATTGTTGGGATGTGATGAGGAGTTCAAATTATAATTATGTTTTCCCTGATTTGGGAGTTGCATCCATTGGTTTCTGTCTTCTTGGAAAGAAAGGAGAAGGATTTTCGTAAATTACCATAAATGTTGTTATTTAAAACAAAATAGTGCGTTGATTACTTGGAAAAATATTGGCGGCGACCTTTTTATTTCGATTACATATATGGCTCTCAAATTTTGTGTTTTCTAAAACATTTTTATTGTTCCATGTTACACCTAGATGAGGTATAGAGATCAAAACCACAAATATGCAGGTATATGTTACATAACCGACTTTTGTTTAGTAAAAAGTATTCCCTTAGTCTAACCATAGTTAAGCTTTTATTTTGGATACGCAAATTAAAGAATAACCATTTACTAAAAATAAAATAAACTGAGGAGAAAATGTAAAAGAGTTAAGATTGATATCGTACATGTATATAAAATTCCCAAGGATAAAAGCCAAAAGGTGAACATGTCTTAAACTAAGAATGCAAAGCATCTTAGAACCCTAGATCCAAAGCAATCAAGATCCGTTGCCTCCAGCTAAAGACACAAAATCCCCCTTTTCAAAATCTTTAAAACGGAAGCAAACACACCTTAAAATCAAGTGATCCAATATTCAACAGTAAACACAAACATCGTTTTCAAGAATTTGATCAAAGATGTTGGATTGGGGTCCGATTCTAATAGGGTTGTTCCTCTTTGTTCTTCTGTCTCCGGGCATCCTGTTTCAGATACCGGGCAATACCCGGCCCATCGAGTTCGGGAACTTCACCACCAACGGCAAGGCTGTGATGATCCACACTCTCATATTTTTCGGAGTTTTTACTATTCTTATTATGGCATTACGTCTTCATATATACATGGGCTAGCTACCAATTTATTTAGTCCATATTGTTATGTATTTTTTGTAATTAAGTCTTGATTGCATTGTGGCATTGTTTCTTTGAATTACATATGGTCGAGCATGTTTCTTCATTATCTACATTGTATTACCACTCGTTGAAATTCAAAAATCTATTTCCGGCGAGATCCACCTGATGGCTCATGTGTGATGTGGCAACTATTATGGGATCTAAATGTGATTTCTTGAAAGGTTCATCGTGAATTATTAATAGTATATAGAATCATAATCACTGAATTATTTAAAATAATAGAATCTAAATTACAATGCTGAAACAATAAGTCGACAAAGGTTAAAATATGATTCAAATCAAAGCTTAAATTAATAAAGTCCAAGTTCTTTATTTGTGTGATAAGATGGGCTTTGAGGATTGGAGTCTATTTTTCACTATGGAGGCCTGGACTACAAATGATTGCACAACTATGTATGGGCTTGAAAAGTTTCAAGACTATTTCGACAAAAAGAAAAAAAAAACTAAACAAGGGTCAATCACTTTATTGAAAGTATAATCATCCAAGGAAACCGCTCAAATTTTTTGTTATCTTATATTTTCCTTGATAAAATTTTATTTGATCTTTTGGTCATATGTAACATGTCACAAGATTTCATAATTTCTATACACGAAAGCCTAAAAATTCCGAACAACGTAGCACAGTTTGTGAATCTTGTACGAGTAATATTTAAGTGGGTTTATTGTTTAAAATCAATTGCTCGATTTTTAATATATCCATTTTGCAGTTTTAGATTGTCGACAATCAAGAAAGATTAATAGACGCTGCAATTAAAGCAAATGATATACGGCAAATACAAATTGGAAATACCGAATGATTCCATTGAATACAAGATTGTACCTAATTAACATCAGTCTTTATCATCAACTTTTTTATCCCATGTGTTGAAACTTGAAAGAGCTACTTTAACTATTAGGAGCATAAAATAGAAAATATTTATTTCAAATATTTCACTCTTTTAACTTCTTCAAATACTTTAATGACGAGGATGTCCATATTGTGCGGATGTCGAATTAAGATGTCGAATTAAGAAATACGTTGATTATCCTAAAAAATATACTCCCTCCATTCTTTGATAACCGAGTCGCTTCTTTTTTGCACTCGTTTTAGGAAAATCATACTAATAAATAGATAAATTGGAGAAAAAATAAAATAAGAGAAAATAATGTAGACAAGGGTGAAAAAAAGAAGCGACTTAGCTATGAACGAACGAAGATAGTAGTCTTTCCTGATATATGTACACACCCTAAATTAAAATATAGCAATATCTAGTAATTAGGTTTATATCCTTAATTTAAACATAGAAATATTAAGAATACTGTGAAGTTAATGTATATAATTTGAACTTTAGGAAAGAAGTGGGATAAGAGCACAAAGTTGATTCCAACAACATTAATGGATGTGGATGAGCAAAACAGACTAAAATGCACCACCACCATGTCTTTTCTCATGTAATCAAGGTGAAGCTGAATTCCCATCACCAATGAAATCATCAAATTAAGCCGTGATTTTGGTTAATTTAAAGTTGTTTGACATGTTTTACGTCCGTTTTATCCAAAATTAGAATGCATATATATATATATATATATATATATATATATATATATATGCACTATCAAAATCATATCCTATCATCTTTAGTTTGGATCATTCCAAACTAGCTATATTAATCTATTTAATTAATCCCATAATGGTAATAATAATAATGTATTAATCTTAAGAAAAGTGTATAAAAATGAGTTGGAGAATATAGTATAAAACAAAGACGAATCAAGTACGAGAATGGGGGAACTTTATGCATCAGATTTTGGGTGGATTGATAATGGCTATCTTGTCTGTTGGAACATATATGCCAAAAGGGACCTAGTACATGCAATCGTGTCGATCTCGTAGCAAAAGTAAAATGATAAACGTGATATAAAAGTAACAATAAGTTCAAAAGTAAAAAATAAATATACTACTCATACTAAGGAGAGAGGGTGGGTGAAGAATCAAATTAGAGAACTGAAAAGTCGAGGTCTTATCCACCGACGAATAATTTGACGAATCAAGTTTTAATTTTAACACTTTTTTTAGCATTATAGTTGTTTTATAGAAAAATTAAACAAATACTTTAGTGATCATTTTATTAGGGATGACTAATGATAATTCCCTTTATATAGCCATGAATTCCATTTTAGTAATAATGTTTTCTACTACGCTGATAGCTAACATAAGCTTAAACATAGTACATATCATTATCAATATATAGTTATCAAATAATATGATTATATCAATTAAAATCTTGATGAAATTTGTCATTTAAATTATATAATTTTTTAGTTAACTTCTACATAATTTACCATTGTTTTATGGTCTACTTATATAAGATTACATTATTATATAACTGGTAAAAGTATAATGACTAAAAAGCACAACAAATTTCATTAAAATTTTAATAATATGAGATAATTGAGAAATATACAAAAGGTATTTAATCGACTGATGATTTTATAAGTTGTGGGATTAACCAGAACTCAACTAAAAGTTACTATTATGATTTACCTAAATGATAATTTTCCTTTTTTAAAGCAATCGTTATAAACATATGATACTTAAGTTTAACATAATAATATCGTAATGGAGAAGAATTTTTAACCGGTTTTCTAAGAAAAAACTAAACAAAATTCTTGCTATTGTCAACTCAAATATTTCTCCTAATTTTGACCAAGTTTATTAGAGGGTTTAGGGTTTTTTCCCCACTCGACATACTCCAACCTGTTTGTCAAATAAAGTGTAACCAAATAATTTGACCAGTTTATTAGACACGACAATAAATGGTAGTAGTAATTGTTTATTGTAGTGAGTCAAATAAAATTACGATGGCATCCAACACGTCCAATCCTACCTCTCATCAATCAATCAATGAGTAGATCATGAACGTGGAGACGTGTCGACATCCTATCGATGGATCTTATTTCCTTATTTCGCTACGTTTCGATCTGTCATTGCTGGTTTGCAACTCATTTTATTTTTATAAAGTAGCCACTTTCTCATCCAAATTTGTCACAGTTTGACCTAACATATACTATTTTTAAAAACATAATAAAAAATGAGTTAAAAAAATTATTTTTAAAAACATAATAAAAATGAGTTAAAAAAATTAGTAAAATGTGGATCATATTTTTAAAATATTAGTTTTATAATAAAATGTGAGTGAGAATAAGTCAGTGAAATGTAAAATTCACCACAAATGATAAAAAGTGAAATGTGATAAATTTTGTGGGACATGCGAAGATGGAAAAATATGACAAATTTCCGGGACGGATGGAGTAGTACTTATAAATATTGTAGTTTTTCCACTGTAATTTGTTTCACGGGTTAAACCCAGAATTTAAGGATTTATTTCGAACTTTATCTTGGTATGGTGTTTTGGACTGGATGAATATGTTCGCAAATAAAACAACCAAAATCTCCACTTCGGAGTAAGAATCGTTAAATTTAAGGAGTTACTAGAATTGAAGTTAAAATCCAATGAACTTCTTTTAATATCAAAATGGATACCCAAATATTGTGGGCCAAAATTATAATTGAGTCAACAATATATTTGGTCTAAAAAAATTAATACCTTAACAGTATATAAATATAACTGAAATTATCATATAAATTAATCCCATATTTGGACAAAATTGTCCCGATAAATAGATAGGATGCACAACGAAGGTTGAAGAATTTACGGAGTTTGTTTCGGCTTTGAGGTGTACATCTTCTTGACTATATTATTATTTCTTTATATTTATACTATGGTACTATGATTTGATTCCAACGAATGATATTTTCATAAAAATGCATTAAAATGAATTCAATTTTTAATTTAAATATTAGAAAAGAAAATTACTCACTCATCCCACAAGAATATACACTCTTTCATTTCTAGTCCGTCCCACAAGAACATGCACTTTCTAATTTTGGAATCTCTTTTCTCTTTAATAAAGTGAGACTCATTCTCCACTAACAATACTTTATTTACTTTTTCTCTCGATCTCTACCTCTCTTATTTTCTCAATTTTGCATTAAAACTCGTGCCGAACTCAAAGTGCATATTCTTTGAGGACGGAGAGAGTAATTTTTATTTGGATCGGACAACCCACATTATGTCGACAGCATCAACTTTTTTTTAAAATACTAAATTTCACGAGTTAGATTTTAATTTCATCAACTGTACCTATAAACCTTGCTCAGTTATAATACGACACGTGTTTGGTTGTTGGATTAACATGAGAAGATTTCGATTACAATAGTAAACATTTGCATTTATCATTCATGCACTTAATTCAGGGACAAAAACCTTTGACAGCACAAAGATTTAATGATGAATTACGTAATAGTGAGAAAAAACAAAGAGCTGTAAAAAACGTAAATATAAATGCTAAAAGTGCCACTAGTTTTCTATGCCATATGCAGTTTAACTTACTAGTAAAACGTAAATATAAATGCAACAAAAATGGCAGTAGCTTTCTATTCCATATGCAGTTTTCAAATTTACCGTATGAATACTTCGTGACATAATAATAGTGATTCATCGGAGTCTTAGCTTGTTAGCGCAAACATATCTTGATTACTTTGGAGTGAACATGTAAAGTGTGTGAATGAGCACAAAGCTTTATGAAATTACCTATGTTGGTCTTCGGTCCCAGAAATGACCTGTTTTTGTGACCTAAGGCGCCGTTCGCTTGTCATGACTCATTATTATATGGCTATCCATCTAGGATTAAGTTATTTTTAGAATTTCATCTATAGATGAGTTATCTACCTTATCAAACATGCACTTAAATTAAGTTATATGATTCAATCTTATGAATCAAACACGATATATATTCAATCATGAAATAGAATTGTATAGATTTTGGGTTTATGAGGAGAGATAAAAGATTACTCCCACGGTCTTGGATTCATCATTATTGCACCAAAGTCATGACACCATATATACTCAATTGTATTAAGGGCACCAAAGTCATAACTCCATATATACTCATCAGCAATAAGTGTGCTTATAATCATGCCAATCAAGACTTTCTATTTGATAGTGGTGACTAACTTTTCTAAAGGTAATAATCTGCATAAACATATTATTTTAATTCAGATTTCCTTTTCCTAGTACATAAGAGCATGCACAATATCAACCCCCGTAGACCAATGCAACAAGCCAACAACTAAACACCTTTAGTATTGAAGTCACGTAAGAAAGTAAAAGTTGTAACTCCATCAAGTTGATGGTTATGTATATAGATTTGAAAGAAATAAATATTTATTGAAAAATTGAATTAGGTTAGCTAGGTTGTATTAAATGAGAGTTACATATGAAGACATTAAAGAGTTAGTTTCTATATTTATTTGTTATTGTATTAAACATATCTATTTTGTCCCCTAAGTGGTGATCACCATCACCTAGTGCAATGGAGTGGTACCGCACCTTTAAGGCCAAAAGTCCAGCTTTAAATACCATCATCGTCTTATTTGAAATATGAATATCCAGACGTGTATAAATAAATAAATGAACATACTCTACTAGGACACCTTAAGCTTTGCTTTGATAATAACTTAACTATACCAATTAAAACTATTATGCAACACTTTCATAAATACGATCAACCAAAAAGAAATGTTAAAATGAAGGTGAACTTGGGATATTTTTGAACAAAAAAACATCACTACTATGATTTTATGTGTTTAAATATTTGATGATTTAGTGAATAATAGTATACGAAATGAATGGACTGTTGCGAAGGATACCATGTCCCACCCAAAAGCATAACCCTAGTTTTTTTTATGTGGTAAGACTATGCGTCACCCTACGTAGTTTGATTCCAAATCAAAGCAAGTCTCTCTCTCTCTTTCTCTGGCTATAAAACATGCATGGGACTAGATTTAGAACATCATGTGTAGAATAAGGTTGGACATACTCTGTCTTTGGTTTGTCCACATATTCTGACAAAGAGAGAAAAAAATGGGGAGAGGGAAAGTAGAGTTGAAGAGGATTGAGAATCCAACAAATAGGCAGGTCACATTCTCAAAGAGGAGAAATGGTCTGTTGAAGAAAGCTTTCGAGCTTTCTGTGCTTTGCGATGCTGAGGTTGCTCTCATCATCTTCTCTCCTTCTGGAAAGGCTTACCAGTTTTCCAGTCATGAGTAGGGTTTCTTCTTCATTTTCTACTATTTTTCATTATTATCAGTAAATTAGCAGTAGTATGATTGTTGAATTTAATTAAGGTAATGACACGTGTCGCTTTGTGGCTGCAGGATTAAAAGGACGATTACAAGGTACAAGATTGAATTAGGAATAGCTAAAACAGATGAACAAGGCATCACATCCATGGAGGTATCTTTTAATTGCAATAAT
Source organism: Salvia splendens (assembly GCF_004379255.2). Classification (NCBI taxonomy): domain Eukaryota; kingdom Viridiplantae; phylum Streptophyta; class Magnoliopsida; order Lamiales; family Lamiaceae; genus Salvia; species Salvia splendens. The sequence goes on from NC_056041.1 coordinate 11,301,788, forward strand.
TATTTATTTAATGGTTTAAATTACACATTTTTTGTGGCTATTTTGGTTTTGTACGGTGCAGGTGTGGAGAAATGAAATTGAGGAATTGAGTAGAACAATCGAGGCTCTGGAAGCAAGAGAGAAGTATGCATTCGTACCATCATCCATTGATAGAAATAAAATCATTTTGATTTAGCAAAACCTATTAAATTAACCACAATTTCAATAATCAACCTCTATTTTACCTTTATAGACATTTTGCTGGAGAAAATCTCTCTGGATTAGGCATGAAAGAATTGAAGCAATTAGAGCGCCAATTAAGAGTTGGGGTTGAACGAATTCGCTCTAAGAAGGTATAATTAATGATTAATGTTGAAATCAATTGTACGTACATGAATTAGTATTTGGTTATGATTCAAAATTCATTTATGGCTTTACCAATTTGATATATATTATCTCATTACTCAATAATGAACTTTTTATTAATAATAGTTATAATACATTATTCAACAGAGACAAATCATAATGGAACACATAAACTATCTGAAGAAAAAGGTATGATTCTAAAAACTACTTCTTGTATTACATTCATACAAGTATTACTAAATTAATGACAAATAAAATCATAAATGTATCTCTTTTGTCCATTGAGTTCAGCATAAAGATCTTCAAGAAGAAAACAGTAATCTCCAAAAGAAGGTGATTATTTTAGTTAACCGCCACTAGCTTCTTTAAGGATTTTGCTTCAGTTATTGTTATACTTATAGAAAGTGTAATTAATTATCACCTTTATTAATTACTAGTACTAACTAAAAGATTTTGTTTAATTATGTTTGAGGTTAAGCTTCACGAGCTTCAAGAAGCCAGCACAAGCTCAATAATTCTAGCATCAGATCCATCCAGAGTAATCCAATTTGGAGGTACGGATATATACACGATCTTTTTAATTAGTATGTTTCATAGTAGGAATACTTTTTTCTCATATTTTCACATAGAATAATATTATAGTTGGATACGCGTGACAACATTGAAAATATAGTTTGCTTTTCTGAGATAGGAAACAGAATCTTATGAAAATAAATATTCAGTGATTACTTAGAATGTGACTTTGACGAGTCAGCACATGTAACTAAATTCAATTTCTGTTGTTGACATATATAGGAATGAATAATAGCAATGTCGTCACCAAGAATATCTCAACTGTTTAAGCATTGTTCTACTTATTTTGGGAAGAAATGTTGATGCATGGAAGCGATGGGCCTGTTATCTTGTAAATCTACTATTTCTATATATCATTTATCCAGCTTTATTAAACCATTTATTTTCCTATTTTAGAAGAACCAGTCTATCCAGCAGCTTTTGTAAGTAATTCTATATTAGTTTTATGGAAGTTGAAGTGTCTCACAAGTGTAGAATTCAAGAGTGTTATCATCAATTGCTCCAACTTGTATATCCAACGATATATTATGATTTTGCTAATTAATTGTTTGTGTTTGGATTCAGATTTGACAAATTTTTTATTATGATTTTATATTAATAAAATTCATTTTTATTTTTTAACATACATAACTCTTATTTTTGCTAATTTTTGTTATCATAACAACAAAATGGAATACATAATTTTTGGTTTAAAGGTTTAAACCAAAAAATAGTGGAGTAAAAGAGTCCAACAACACCACAATTAAAATAACCCAACTTAGCTAAGTCCAATGTTTTAAAAACCGGACCGGCAAGCGAACCGGCGTCGTTACTGGTTCACTGGTTCAACCGGTTCACTGGTCGAACCATTGGTTGAACCGGAATACTGTTTATATATATATATATTTATTTAGTAGTAAATAATAAAATTTAATTAATTGTTTTATCAATAAATATTATAGTATTATACATTTAATAGTATTAGATTCTAGTATATTAGAATATTTAATGACGTTAAGTTTAAATACAATAATAAATTATAATACACAATATTAAAAACTAGTATTAAACTCTATGTATAATTATAAACTCCTATATTGTAAAATATTAGTGATTGTAAAAGTACAATTAAAATATAAGAAATATATTGTAATTAATAATTTTTTAAAAGAATATAAAATTAAAATGAATTATTAGTTTCAGCGGAAAAAGAATTTCAGATTTAATGTATAAGGATAATTAATGTTCATAATATTTCAAAATGACCATATGGTAGAGTGGTAAAGGAGTAGGTATTTAGAGATGAGGTCATGTGTTCAAGTACTAGCAACAACAAATCTCAAAAAAATGTGAAAAAGTGAAAAACCGGTTTCCGTTCACGGTCGGACCTGCCGGTTCCACTGGTTCGCAGCGATTCAATGTGCTAGTGGTTTTTAGGGGTGAACCGGACCGGACTGCCTACCGGTTCGCACTTGAACTAAGTCCAACGAAAAAAATCCTAATGCTAATGCAAAACCAAAGAGCATATAAATAGGACACATAATACCCCATCCGATGCACACACCACATGCATCAAAGCCACAAAGCAAGCAAGTCTATAAATAAGAGCACTAAAATAACATGAAGCCAGAAAAAGTAACCTCTTAATTTTTTATTTTTCAATTAAAAGAAATTTTGTTGAACCTGCTAATAGTGTGTATTAGTATATTCTTTGAGGGTAGAAGCATAAATTGCTACTCCCTCCATCGCACATTATTTAAGACACTTCTTTTTTATACTCGTTTTGAAAAAAATTATAATAAATAGTTAAAATTGAGAGATAGTAAAATAAGAGAGAGAATACAACGAGAAGACTCATCTACATTATTCTCTCTCCACTTTAACTATTTATTAATATCAATTCCCAAAACGAGTGCAAAAGAATTAAATAACTCAAGTAATGTAGGACGGAGGAAGTCGATGAATATTTTTTACTTTTGTTAAATAAGAATGAATAGTTTGGTGTATTTACTTTATTTTTAATTACTAATTTTTTGAGAAAATATAATGTAGAAGGAATATAAAATACTACGGTCTAGTTCATTCATCAAAAGTAATTTACATTTATTCGTGGTCTCTCAAATGGGATGGATCCTATTTTCTCCAGACAATTCTTCATTTGTTTAAGTATTATTTATTTTTAAATCCGATCCCAGACTCACATAGTACTCCATATAGGCTAGATCCTATTTTCTCTTCGTCACATAAAAATATCGACTTAAAAACAGAATTATGAACTGTATTCACATAGTATGTCCTAACTCCTGAAAATGCAGACATCAAAACAGAAAGAACGAGACAAATTGGGTAAAGTTAGAATTTAGCATAAAAATGATGTTACCCTGTCTTCAACTGCAGTATCTGGCGATATACTATGTTTCGTTGAGATCGTTGCAGAGATAAGATGGAGGTGGGCTCAGTTTTATGTGGGCCTTGCAACTTGGGCTTAAAGTTAATAATAGTAATACAGTACTGCCCAATCATCGGAAAAAACTCATCAAACTTAATCCAGTGATTAAATATATATATATATAGGATCAGCCCAACAACTTTACGCGCTAAAAAGCCTCTCCAGGAATAGTGACCACTTTAGCAATACTAAAACCCGGCCTTTAAAATTTAAAATTTGTTATACTTTCTGTATTTATATATTTTTGTTCAAAAAAATAGAACTTTGCAATATTTATAAAAACAACTAAGTTGTGATTTTAATTTATGCTTTAATTTCAAGAAAAACTGTAATTGAGTAAGCCATGAAATGTCTTCTTGGATTTGTAGTATGAATTTCTAACTATGCCTCACAGGATGTACGACATAATTTTAAAAAAATTAAAACAAAATCAAGACAAAGTGTATAGGATTGGAACCTCACATTAACATTCCTTTTCTTTTCCGTTTTTGTTCTAATCTTTGATTGTGCAACAAAATTATATTTCCTGAGTGGAGTTATAAAAAAGAAAAACGAATTAGAAAGTCGATTGGAAATATTAATAGGGCATTTACTCACCCATCAAATTCAATACTTGGAGGGAAGAAACCAAAACACTTAGGAGGTGTTCGGTTTGTAAGATTGTATCCGAGATTAAATTTGTAGTGTGTTTGGTTCATGAGATTCAACCCCACAACTCAGTCCTAGATGGATAATCATGAGATAATTAGTCATAGCTAATCCCCTATGACTAAAATAATCTCACAACTCAATCCTAGATGAATAATCATGGGATAATTAGTCATAGCTAATCATCTATGACTAAAATAATCTTACAACTCAATCCTAGATTAAATTTTAATATTATTTTATCTTAGAAACCGAACACCACCTTAGTGTAGTTATTTGATATTGGTCGAAGCACCATATCTTTGTTCCAATAATTGCCTTATCTTATCGAATATACTTTCCATCTTAATAATTTTATTTTACTTTATATGCTGTACACCATCATTACAAGATTATATACACCAATCACTACATTCGCCCTTCCCAACTACCACATCACATAACACGCTCTTTACAAATAAATCAATATTCAATATATAATCAATCGATTCAGTTAAGAAACTTTTTATTGAGTGATCGCTTGAAAATTAAATATGTTTCGCATGTACTCATTTTTTTTCGGCGCTCTGCCTTCTTTTGGAATAGTAATAATAAATATATGATCAACCTCAAATAAAATATTAGAATTAAAATTAGTAGCAGCCGGCACGACCTGGCGTGGTGCTCGTGCAATTGACACTTTCTCTAACCTTTTGTGTTTCTCAAAAGTTAGGTTTATTTTCGAACCTAAGTCTATAAGTTCAATATATTAAATTGAAATGAAAGCGTGTGCAGACGCTCTTTTATTCGATTCCATTTATTAGGATATACTTTTATGTAGCAAATGGGGCAACAGAGTAATGCAAATATGTTGTAATATATTGGGGAATCTTTGTTTTCTTCTTGTCTTTAATGTTGATTGGCCAACCACTTAGGCATTTTAGAGCTACATTACACTCCAAATATAGTTTTATCTACCATATTAGAATCTAGTTCTATTGTAAAATGTTTTAAATGTTAGTTCGTTAACTGAAATGGTCATAATGATGTCGAAACTTTACAATAATTATCTTAAAGGTATAATAATACTGTCGTAACCTATCCTCAGCCAACTTGATTACAGCTCTTCCTAGATGATTGCTACTACTATTTATTATTAATAATGTTAATAGTATTTTTCCTTTTATAAGTAATATTTCCCTTTAATTTATTTTCTTATTATGTTATCATTTCTTGCTGATTAAACAAGTTTTTACTATTATTTTGTTTTATTTTATTATTTGATAGAAGTTTAAACGTGCTTCACTTATCCTTAACTTATCATGACTAGAAAATACCTCGGAGTCATGCAAACAATGTATCCTATCTAAGATTCTAAACCCTAAAACCAATTTAATTTGGAGGATATATTGCATTAATAGATAGAAACCAAATACTTATATAGACAACTGGAACCACATATGAGGCTTATTTATCAAAATTAAATATCATTCCAATTGTAGGTATGTGATATAAAAATGACAGTATACTTGTCCAAAATGCTTAATCGCTAATCCGAAATTTAAACATTCACTTGATACTATTAAAATGCAACTTTTCATCAGGAGAATATTTAAACTTATTCTGAAGTGAAGATATATACATATTACAAAAATCATACCTCTTGTAGTATTGCTCCATAAAAGTATGCTACAAAAGAAAATCGGGCTTTGATTATTCTTAGACAAGCATTTAGTCCAAATTTTTGTTTTTGTGATTCTTGTTTTAGATTCCGATTAAGTCTATGACATAATGATGGTGCTAATGATGATTTAACTATGGTACAAAGTTGGTTGTCCAATCTGGCAGGTCACCTAAAGTAGTTAATGGATTTTCTTTGAAATTTCCGGAGAAAGTGACATTATTTTTGTCATTGCAAAAATGTCATCAACCACTATATATGTTTTCATTTGAAGTCCTAATGATAAACCCTTTTGTTTGTATATATCTCTGATCAAAATCAGGCGAAGACCAATATTTTTCATCTGCCATATTTCTCGCCTTTTCCTTTTGATGATAACACACACACACACACACACACACACACACCTAATTTCTTAAATATCCTCCCTTTCAGTGTATATAATTAGGGTTTCTGGGGGGACGAATATCCCTTCTTCAAAAATCTAATTTCTGATGAGATGCAATGAACATGTTGCATCTAGATGCAGTGGAGGTAACTATTTAAATATGGAGTAGAAATCACCTCAATTTTTTCTGCTTTATTTTCATTTTTTTTTGTATTGATTATTTTGTTGGGCGGTGACCGGCTAGTTATGGTGTTGGAACGACTCAATCAAATCAAATCTCCCAAGAATTTGGGTTCTTTAGTTTGATTGAGCCGTGCCAATATCATGTTCTATTTTGCTCACGTTACCTCCGATGACTAAATTTAGGCAAATTTAACTTATAGTAGTACTATGTATTTTGTGCGTGCTTAATAAGTACATACTATATTAGAAAATTGAGTGGAGGAAGCCATTTTTCAAATATAAAAACTGAAATATCAAATCACTGGTTTATATTTATCATTCTAAGAAAATACATGTGAAACTTGTTTCTTGCATTTAATTTGGCTATCCAAGAGTTTTCATTATTAATTTCACATTTGAATTGTTTATTTGTATGTTCTGTTTTATGTTTTATTTTCTTTTCTTGTTCTTTGTTAGATATTGGTGGTGATTAATAGTTTGCGAACATCAGTAATACGTAATATGAGGGTGTCTTTTGTAATTAAAGCGCAAATTGTTGTGAAATTGTGTTCGGAAATGTTTTATCAGACACTTTAATTGTTTATACTTAGATCGTTTAAAATGTACATATAGTTTGGGAAAATGATAAAACAAAATGCATCTAATGCAAAAATGCAACCCAAATCGTGGCCCTAAGATTAGGTGTCTGATGGTCAAAAATTAACCCAAAATACGGATGTTATATATTATTAATCAGTTTTAGATCATTTTATAAAATCTAGGTTTGATGTCATTTTTAGATCATTTTAGGCCATCCCTTAGTAATATGACCTAAACATAGTCTAACAATGACCTAAAAATGCACTCCGTATGATTTTATTCTGCGTTTTTGTATTACTAATATCTAATTTTATATAGATCACGACTAGTTTGTATTTAAATTTAATTTAGTAGTAGGTGTCCTTCTCAAATCCTTATTACTATTATGTTCTAATTAATTTCACTATGTTATCCTTAATGTAGTTTGGAATATGTATGTTTACAATATAACACAATAGATAAACAAAGAAGTAGAATATGCTCTCCCATTCTCATTATGTTATCCTATATATGTATGTTTAATTGTTTATATATGGTTCCAATTCTATGCATATGATATGATATTCTTAAATGTTAATTGCGTTGAATTGAATTTTTTTAATAGGTAGCAAATCCAGACTATTATATTTTTGCATCTTAGTTTTCCATCACATACAAAAAAAATAAAAATTAATGTCTCATTTTATTGATTGGGAGAAGGCGTCGTGCTCCACGTAGAGTCTAGAGACAATCGGGCGTATGAATATATTTATCCAAAACATAAGTCAGAAATTGTGTTACGCAGTTTAGAATACTAAGAATATCCTATAATGCCAGCAGCTAGAATTAATTTCTCCCAGTCAGCTAAGATCTCGACTTTTAATTAAGATTCAGTGATTTCATTTAATCATATTGTATGGATGTACACCGTGTATGGGAAACTATAAAATAGAAACCTTCCTGATTCCATCAACTATAAATCAATTTAGTTCATAGATTTTTATTGATTTGAAATAGGATCGTCATGTATTTTCTGCAAAGTAATTAAAGCTTTTCTATGATCGATTTTTAAACATGAAATTGTGTGTGTTTTTTTTCCTTTTACGCATGAAATGGTGAAATAATTATGTGTCTGTGTTTTGTTTCTCCAATTATGAACTTACAAGTTTCTTATAATTGAACCAAAAATGTGATATACTCCTCCCGTTAAAAGGTGCTATATTTTGTTTCTCTAATTATATACTCCTCCCGTTTTTTAATAATATAAACTTTTGAAATGACACAAATTTTAATGTAAAATTGGTAAAATAAGGATGAGATAAAAAGAAAAAAATGTGTTAGTAAAAAATAGGTCTCACCTTATAAAGAGAAAGAACTTTGCTAAAATGGAGTGTTTTTATTTTTAGAAAATTGTCCAAAAAGAAAAGAGTTTTTATTTTTAGGAAAGAGAGAGTACTAAAAAAGTGATATATATTACGTCAACATTTTTTTTAACTTGTTCAAATCATTATTCGAAGTCAGGTATATCACAACCAAGTTGCGTTGTTATATTCTTAATAATTGACACACAGCATTATAGTGTCCAATTGCTTTGTTTCCTTTTCTTTGAGTTTAATTCATTTTTGCACTGTAGATTATTGTTTTATATCAATACGCATAATACAGTTCATTGCCACATATATAACTAGTTTTTGACTTTTCCTTAAACAAAACTAGGTAGTGTTTGTTACACCTAATCCAACTTCTCACAAATAAGCACAAAACAGAAATTTAAAATAATTGGATCGAGAAAAGAATCATATTATATCATCCGAATAATGAAAGGATTTGTTAGGTTTCTCTTCCACACTAAAAATTGATACGATTGTGTATATAAAGTACAAAGTGGATTTGCATAAAATTGAATTGTGTCCAAGTACAATATTGGAATGACTTCTATCAATTTGGGTCTAATTTGTCAAGAAGCCAATTTGATCAATCATTAGGCTCATGTGGGAATTTTTCATGCTTCATTTATTTAGATTGTTTTGTCTAAATGGTAAAATTAAGGAGCATAACATAACACAAACAATGTAAGGTCTTTGATTATCGCAATCGATTGAAAACGTTATTGGAAAAAGGTGGATATCGAAGAACATTATGCCATGAGTATTTTGTGAGTGAATTGAAAAATCATAAACGAAAAGCAGTTGGATTGCTCATGCTTAAATCACTTGATCATGCACTTGCCTTGGCTAGATAATACGAGGGTCATATATTTAGAATGGAAGAGATAGAGGAGTTAAGGATAGAAGATAATGTGGGAAAGATGGAAGAGGTGATGGTTGATGAGATCTAGAAGGAGAATGAAGAAAGGTAGATTTGTATTGATTTTTGATAGATCTAGTAAATTTTTTGTTGTTATTGTTTATAGTCTCAACTATTTTTATATTGCTAGCTCACCATCTCTTAGTTTGAACATTTTGTACCAATTTAAAAAGTTTGATATTATCAATTTAGTTCAATACAAATTTATTACTCAAACATGGAATTTATTTTATTTTAATTTAATTTAATTTAATTTAATTACTACTATATACTATTAATTATCGATATTATTATAGGTTTTTTCGATTGGCATTATTCGTATGCTTGGAGTTTTTATTGGGTTGGCTTTTATACGCGAAATTCATTGCAAGTGGAAAATGATGAGTTCCCACAAAATACACAGGGACTTGATCCAAATCATAGATTTCGTAAACATTGTTTATCAATATTTAAATAAAATAACTTGGGACTATCAGTATAGGATAAAATAGAAATTTATAATTAGTTTTCGTTATTATCATATTATAGATGATATAATGAGTAAAATACGAACTATAAATAGAATCACTCTTATTTTTCTTTAGTAAATTATCCATATTTACATTGGGCTTTGGAGATTTAAGAGGCTATGAAAAATCAAACAAGACTGTGACCCTACCCTTTGAGAACTGAATAAATGATCCCAAACCAAAATTCATCTCAAGCCCATGTCCCTTGCAAAACATTTCTCTTTTCGCACTTGTACAACCTTGCTATAATTTTTAAAATGAAAATAGTTTACGGCGACTTATAAATAAATGATAATATCTATTGTACCACAAGACACCTCTATATGATAATACTCTTAAGCGCAGGGACGGAGCCAGGAAATATTAGTTAGAGGCGCAAAAATATTAAAATAAATAAATAAATATAAATAAATAAGAAAATATAATATATTATAATAAATTTGGATCATTGGGGAGGGAGAAGGCCACTGTCACTCTCTACAAATTTTTTTAGATGTTTTTTTTATATTTTCTAGAGCTTTATGTTTGTTTGTATATTTAAATTTGGGCCTTGGCCTTCGCTATTTTATTAACTATTGGTGTAATGCGGTGTGAATGTCAAGGGAGGGGCAAGTAAATTTTTTTTTTATTAAATGAAGAGGGGCAATTAGTATAAATATATGTATATTACAATCATATGTCTATATATCAATGAAAAATTGAGGTGGTGCATTTGCCCCATCAAAATATACATTGGGTCCGTCCCTGCTTAAGCGCATGTTTGGTATAGTAGATAATTAATTTAGGGATGGATTTATACGAACAATTTTTGAAGTATGAATATGTGCTTAAGAGTATTTTTATTCACCTTAATCCATGGTGAATAAATATGTTTGAATTAGACGTGGATGCAACACATATACAAACATATCATAACTATTTCATTATCTCATTTGCTTAGAATGGTTGATTAATATACTAGGACAAATAAATTATTATTATTATTATTATTATAAAAAATGAATCAGCGCCACCAAAACATAATTCGACGTAATGAATCATATATATTTCCAAATAATAATAAATCATACACAAGCACAATAGAATCAAAATTCCAACTCATCAATGAATCTACTTTAGCAAGTTAGTCATATATAGTTGTACCAAAAGTATGATACAAAGTACACTGTGATAGTTACATATTCAGTTTTGCATACATATTTTTTTTTTATAAACTATGCAATTATGATTTCGTTAGAGTTATCATAAAATTACCATTATTTTTTTATATAAAACGTGTGAAAATTAATTTAAATTGAGAGACTTATACAAAATCTTCTCATGCGATATAGTATAACTATATTGAAATTGCAAATTCCAAGTGTTTAAACGTAGGGCTGATTGATACATGGTTCACGGAAACATATAAAGCTATGTGTTTAAGTTAACAAGTACATTATCGACAACTTCAACAAGATATAAAACGTAAATCCTTTATTATACTGTTTTTTTCTCCTAATAACTATTTCCGCATAATTGATAACCCTATTTATTTCGACCTAGAACCAATAATAGATCAAGAAAAAGAGTTCCATGATTGATTATTTGATGTAATTTTGCTTTGATAGCTATCTTATCTTTCGGCAACTTTAATATTATGATTTTGAGGAAAGTGTTTAAAATCATGGGACCAAATCTTGTCACGAGAAATTGACAGTAGTAAAAGCATCTTACAACTTGTAAATAAATTTCTCCATGCCTATAATTTGTTCGATCCCGAACATTGTACCTACATTGTATTTTTACTTTCTGTTAAAATAAGAGAAATGAATTTCGATTCCATTCTATCCAATTAAAATTATACAATGAAAGAAAGAAAGAAAGATGAATATGAGTATTATTTTATGTGTGGGCTGTTCTATCCATCTTATTTGTGGGTTGGGCTCTGTTAGGTTTGCTTTCAAATAATATTATTAATAAAATGTGATTTTTATTCAGTTCACAACTTTCAGAAATGTTGCCTGTCTATAACTAAATCAGATACTCGTACTAATTAAGAATATTTTTGGCATCTTTATAGGGGATTAAGTTGAAAGAGTAATTCCAAATACTAGAAAAGCATGAATGATTGATTTACTTATTTTTATTTGAAGAAATAGAAAACAAAAACGTTGTCCAATTTGCAGTGTCACGTCCGATGTATGTCTCTCTTTTCTTGGGTATTATTCCAAAAAGGCATCATCAGATATAAATAATTAAATTTCAATGTTTGATTTATTTCATGCATTTTGCAAGGGACGAAAGCATAGTTTTGGTGGCTTGTACCTTGTGGGTCTTTTAAATTTTATTTGGCTCCACAAAGGTATCCTCATAAAAATAATTGTACCATGGTATGTCGGTCTATAGTCCTACAATTATGACATTCATGTTAATTTGCCAAGATTGTGTAGCATTAAATATATTCTATAAATCCGGAATCTTATTTATGGAGTATAATAGGCGACATATATACACGTAATTATAATTGATAGAGTAAATGATATTGATACCACAATCGTACGACTATATACGCAATTATATAATTATGATTGATTAATGATACCGTAATCGCATGACTACATACGCAATTTTGTTTATTGAGCTGAATTACTTAATTAATAATTCATAAAAAAAGGAGTAGATGCAAAATATATTATTGACTACGAAGTGCACGTCAATTTGTTAATATAAAGAGCGATGTATTATGTATATATTCCATCTGTCCCTTGGATATATGAACTTTTGTAGGATATGGATCTTAATGAACAATTAATAAACTATGAGAAAAATTTAAATAAAAAATAATTAAAGTATTGTTAATGGAGAATGAGTCTCATCTCATTAGATGGAAAAAAAAATTCTTAAATAGAAAATTCATAATTTTAAAGGATGGACTAAAACATAACTTAACGAAATTAAATAAACTTATATAATTACGCAAAATTATATAGTTCATGACTTCGTATCCATGAAAAATGAGAAAAGTTATGGTAGAAGATTAACAGATTAACAATTGGTTTAGGTACGTAACACTCAGATGTCGTGGTAAATCCAAATATCATTCGAATTAAATGTATTTGACTGTTGAATACTCCAAGTGTGTTGACTGTAGATGATTATTTTCAAAATTTATGCGATTTTTCATTTATTTGACAACTAGTAGCATTTAGTTCACATAAATATCTTTTTTTCATATTCTATATTCTAACATCTCATAAATAATTATTATAGGATCATCGAACTTATAAAACAAAATCAAAGTTCGATTTAGTTCCATTGACCTTAACTTCAGTCTTCAATAACATAAATGAAATACTAATAAATATGAGTTCACTTTTATGCAATTTGTAAACTTAATTAATTACATGACTAGTATTAATTTCTGAGCTACTAGTAGATAAAAATAATATAAAGCACAAATCAAAATTACTGACGTGGATTAAATAACAGCGTTGCAATTAGCGACACACGTTGGGTGTCTGATTTTTTTTATCAACTTTTCTCTAAAACATAGATGTTGTTGTGCGCCACATCAACATTAACTTTTACAAATCAGAACAATTTTGACGATATTTTATGGTTGAAGAGAATCCAGCTGTTGTGGCATGACCCAGAGGAATGGAAAAGAAGGCATCACAGTTTCCACATCAACAAACCATCATTAACAAATTTAATGATCATGTTACCTTATAGTGGTTTATGCCACCTAGACAATTCATGTAACTTCTTGATCATAATCTTTGGTAATACAAGAAATCACATTTAACAAAAAGCAGGTAGGACCTCAATAATTAAGAACAACTAATGCAAAAGGACTTATGAAGGATATAAACAATTAAAAGTTTAAGAAGCACAAATCGTGTGCAGTTTAAGTACAACGCAAGTTTTGGTTTAACTATTCATTCAAAAGCTACGCATAAACAAATGTTAGAACAAGTTGAAGGCTGCCCACACAACGAATTGCTAAGCAATGAATGAGCATGACTGCATGTGTGATCATTTAGGACTCTTAAGTTGAAAGGGGTCCAAAAACAGTCTCTTTTTATAGGAGTATCGAAAATGTCGGTAATTCATTCTATATATGACGTCTAAATACAATTATCAACTAAACTAAGTACATTGCAAAGCTGATCGTTGTGTGTAGTCAATGAATTGCAACAGAGGCTGAAAGATGCGTTTCATGGTTGCCTCAAATGAGGATAGTGTGTTGGAATAGCAATCTTGTAGGTCTCATATGTATGCACTCGGATCTGGCGTGATAACCTGACCGAAGATCCAATTTAGAGAAAAAAAGGGGGGAGGCATGGAACTCATGAGTCTTGTTATCCGAATAGAAAAGGGGTGTTACATAATTAAGAACGAGGAATATATACTTGGTACAAAAATAACATATATTAAGGATTTGAGATGTTGTTTATTTAGAGAGACAAAATCACATGGATAGAGGGGATGGTAATGCAATGCATGGATATACCTCAGCTTAGACACTGTTGTGATACTTAACTTGACCTATCATTGATTTAACAATATTCCTCCTCTATATTAATTTACTCATACAATCTTAATCATATCATACAGTTACAGTCATTTCACTCCCCATATAAAATTAATGAATTTATTTTGGATCGGACGAACAGTCAATTCAATCCTTGCTTAAAGTCTATCTTGAAGATGAAGATAGAACAATCACCACAAAAGTATGGGCAAGGACAACAATTCTGACACAATGTCAATTGGAGATGAAGTTGATGCTGATGCCGCCGAAAATGGATAAAGAGCTAGGAACGTATGGATAGAAAAAAACATTTTCGTCTCGAGACATTTGCAACGGTGCACGGACCGCAGGAGCTACACGATACATGTAAGTCGCATCGGTCATCGCCACCTCACTAACAAAAATTTGGTGGCATTTTGATTTTTTTTTCTAATAGTGAAAATAAAGATCAAATACCGTCCCCGAAGGACATGCATTTTGGTTCGATACGGGTTTTAATGCAAAATTGATAAAGTAAGAAAGAAGTAGAGAGAAAAAGTAAATAAAGTATAGTTAGTGGAGCATGGATCTCACCTCATTAGAAAGAAAAGAGTTTCCAAAATTAGAAAGTGCATATTCTTGTGGGACAGACTAAAAAAGAAAGAGTGCATATTCTTATGGGACGGAGGGAGTATATGTGAGGAAATTTGATGGGCTGTGTCCCTTTCTGCTAAAATACATTGGATCCGCACATTATGGGATGAATGAATCAATAAATCTTCCTATCCCATTTGTAGTTTGCTAAATATTAAAGCATAATCTTAGTAAAACCACTAAGCTATTTAGTAACAGTAATTCTAGTACACCTGATTAGACATTATAATAATTATAAAAAGAAATTAAATTAAGCATGTCACTTAATTTCTCTATCCAAACGTACAATCCTTATCTAGTTAGCTGATAAGAAATCAATATGGGTTTGAATCAGCCAATGATATTGAATGAAATAAATGATGATATTCTATCTCCAACCGCACTTTTGCCTCCCAATTTAATTACTCCTATTGCAGCATATATATAACCTCTCTTTTTCATAAACAAACTAAATTCGATAGTATTAATCATATTTTTAATTTCCACTATTAATTTTTGTATTATTCTATAAAGATTCTGTAAGATATTATATGCTCCTATTATGGATAATTTTGCTTTAATAGTAATTAACTACTACTCCATTACTTAAATAATTGTGTAATAAATAAATAAAAATAATTGTAATCCCTAACTGAAATAGTGAATCATTGGATTTTTTTGGCTTTTGCATTATTTTGTTGTAGGTCTTGCTAAGTTGTGAGAGAGAATTATAACATTAAAGACCTCCTTTCTTCAATAGTGAGTTGATAATATTGATAGAAAAAGCTGTATCTATAATTGCCTTTATCTTCAAAGAGTGTACATCCATTTTTCATATAACTTTTAACAAAAAGTCATGATATCTTTTTCACTTATCTTACTTGAATCACAGCCAACAATGTCTAGTTCATAAGACGTCATTAGTGTCATGTATCACCTTGTACATATACCATCGATCATTTTATGTTCAGTGTTTTATATAAGTTATAAGAATATAATAAGAAATCACATTTTGTAAACAAGATTTTTTTTTTATATTAGTAATTCCTCCGTCGCATAATAGATGTCATATACATATTTAATAATTATACGAGATTTATGAGATGTTTTTTTGTGTGTTAAAGTGAAGAGACAAAATAATATATTTATATTAATGTGAGAGAGAACTTTTTCCAAATGACAAATATATGGACAATATCTGATGGAAAAAAGAAAATATTACACCCTCCGTCCCTGAAAATTTGTCACACTTTTCCATTTCCGTCCGTCCCACAAAATTTGTCACGTTTCACTTTTTACCATTTTTTATAATGGACCCCACATTCCACTATCTTATTCTCACTCACATTTTATTATACAATAAATCTATGTGACCAAATTTTGTAAAACCAAAAACTGGTTAATTAAGAAAAAATGATTTATTTATGCATTTAATTAAAATATATGGGTGCATATATAGTACATGGAACGTGCATAATATTGTGATCATATATTAATAATTTATGTATAAAGTTTTTATATTTTCAGAACCATAAATGTAATTAATACATACTTTAATTCAAATTCAAAAAAAATATAGAGATAATTTAAATATTAAAAAAATTGAAAATGAGGCTGAAGAATAATCACTTCTTTTTAACTTATCCACTAACTACATTTATTATCATAATATATAATTAATACATCAAATTACTAATAGTATAACATTTTTTGGTTGTACAAAATTTGGTTGTTTATCATTACTCTTTATTATAAAACTAACACTTTAAAAGTATGACTCATATCCTATCAACTTTTTCAACTCACTTTCCATTACATTTCTTAAAATTCGTGCCCAGTTAAACTGTGACAAAAATTTGGGGGACGGGGAGAGTAGTAAATACTACTAGATCAATCACCCATATTGATTTCTGCAAGCTTCGTAGGCGAAGGTTTTCAATTTGATCATTCACACACACACACATAAAATATTGCTGTGTTTTCAAGGTGCAAAATCGGGTATGAGGCCTGGTCTGACGACAAATGCAATCGTGTTTGAGGCCGCAATTGATTTTCCTAGTTTAATACTACCACAAATTTTTATAATACTAGAACACAAATTATTCACAAATTCATTCGTATTTTATGAAGTATAATTTTAAAATTTTAATTAAGTAGTTTTTGAATTTTGAGTTATTTTATTTTATTTTAATTATATTGCAGTTTAAATAAATATATAAAATTAAAAAATAACATGAAAAAAAAAAGAAATGTAACTGGATTTGGAGATTAAAATTGAAATATTTTGTGAGTTGTGATTGAAAAGTAAAATAATTATGATATATGAAAAATAGAATTGTGACTAGATGAACAGGCAATATATCGACATCTAGAATTAGGCAATGAAGTTATTAGGGTAAAAATGGAAACAACGATTACTCTCTTAGTTCCAAGATTAATCAAGATAAAAATTTCAATACGAATTTTAAGAAAATTATGTTAATGAATTATAAAAATAGATACATGCATATAGAATAAAATTGAAAAATAAATAAAGAATAATGTAATAAAAAAGTAATTCATATAAAATATTTAGGTTTTCTAAAAAGTAAAAAATAACTCATTTACCTTAATGCCCGAATTGTAAAATGCATCGATTAATTTTGGACGACTAAGCAATTTTATTATTAATAATAATAATAATAATAATAATAATAATAATAATAATAATAATAATAATAATAATAATAATAATAATAATAATAATAATAATAATAAATGAGGGCATCTTAATTTCCAACAAAATACTACAATAACTGCAATTGTAATTATTTGAAGGGCCGTGTAGTCAAATCCGATTGGTGGAATTGGGAGGTGGTCCTCTTTATAACAAAATCAGCACCATCTACTGAATTAACTTTTTTGCCTATAATTTCTGTATTTTTCTGCTCAAATATTTATGATGGACCACCAATTATATACCTGCAATATTCAATAGTTGCATTTAATATTTCCTAACCTGGCACACCTCAGCCAGATATTAAATGTTGTACTTAATGCCCGAGTTTGGTATATAAATATTTAAACTACTATTAATAACTAACACTAGCACTATTACCAGTCAAATTTCGATGTTTTATATTCTACCTTCAAATACATAATTGTGCAAATTATAAACTTTCATTTAATCTGGAATTTTCCACGATTGATGATTCCGATTGAAGTAAATCTGACATGAACAACAATAATGACATTTCCGATTCATGTTTTGATGTTTTATTAGGCTGTCCTTGTTTTTTTAAGATTACAATTAAAAATATCAATAAATTATATCGATAATAAAAAATGATATATTGCGATTAATCTGCATTTTTCTAGGCTTTAGATTATATGACTATCCTTATATGATTTGTTTTCACCAGAATCGTCAATTCTCAATTGTGCATGAAAAATCTTAAATCCGATCGAAGTTTATGATTTTATTAAATCAAGTTTTAAATTCTTAACAAAAATCTGAAATTTGGATACATAGTTCTTAGTATTGACGATCGAACAATAGCCCATAAATATCCTATCCATTTTCCATCCTTTAATAATCTTGAGACTTGAACTCGGATGTTACTGATAATTTTTCAACTTTATTAATTTTAAATACCAAACCATTAGACATCATTTGGTGTCATACAATTTAAATGCATAATTTCTAGCATGTAAGCAATACATTACTATTTATTAAAAACAGAATATATAAATTCAAGAATTAGCAGTTTTATATTTGCAACTAATGTATTTCACATATTTTGGCAAAATTTTATGAAAAAAGCTGTATTCACATGGGCTCAAAGAGATGTCAGAATCACATTCCATTACAAATTTAAACTTGCTAATATACTTTATGGTTTTTATTTGGTGGAGTACATCTTTATTTTGATTTCAATGTCATTTTCAGAAACTGTTAGTTTATATTACTTGAAAAGTGGCTTTGGGATGGATGTAAAAAGTTAGATGTAGCAAAAATTACAGAAAATATATACGTAAATACTAGTATTTTATTTTCAAATTATTTTAAAGTATCTTTACATGACCCAATGAAGTTAGAATTTCATTATAATTCTAATAAAATTAGATATATATCTTTTGTAAAAATAAGTTAAATTAAAAAAAATTACGTGAAATTGAAAATATTGTGTTAAAATGATTAAAATATACTTTTAAAATAAAATTATTTGGATAAGATCATCACCTGAAATTATTTTTATCTACTACTATTATATTGTCATATTATGTGTCTCATATTAGTTCATGGTTATTATCTAAAATTCTGATCTTATATGATTACAATTATATATAATGCACATATTAAAAGAGGATTCTAATTTTAGTAAAAAATGGGAATAATGAACAGGAAGTGAACGATCAAATATAGTGTTCACCTTTTCTGTTCCTAAAGGGAGTAAAACCCATTTGTGTATTCAATCAGTGAAAAAAATGCATTGAAATTGAACGTATAACTTGTGAGTTGTGATCAAATATATAAAAATAGTTCTCATTTTTCATAAATATTTATTAATTTATTGGTTCATTAATTTATATTCTATTCGTTCCAAGATAATTGAGTAATACTAATATTCTTTTACGAGCTGTTCCAAAGTAGTTGATTTGTTTTGTTTTTTTTATATTTTGTAAATGGAAAAGAGTAAAATATAAGAAAAAATAAAGTAATATATAAAAGAGGCTAAAATTATTACTAAAAATAAAAATAACTCAATTATCTTGAGATAATTAAAAAATGAATACATAGTTGAGACAAAGTGATTATAATTATTCGTTCTATCAAACAAGTCCAATTGTTGCTATACATAAATGCATATATATTATGCGTGTGAATGAACTTGTGAGTTGATTATTCGATGCTAAATGGTCATATTATGGCCGGCCATAAAGAGTTAATTTAGTCCATTTACATATATAAAAAAAATTAGAATTACCGATATAACCTTATATGCGTGCGAATGAACTTGTGGGTTGGTACTTATCTTTGAATTTCATTATGTAAAACACATTAATATCACCGGTCGGCTGCCGTTGCGGGTGTACTTGGCGGCGTTGATGTGGCTAGGCCTAGGCCTCCAAAAAACGCCACGGATTTTGATGCGCTTGCCGGAGATCTCAGGCGTTCTAGCCAAGATTATACTAGCCGCCGCATCCAAATTCGATCGACGCCACCCTCAGCTCGAAGAAGGATGGGCTGAGAGCTAGATACCTTTTACTTTCTCTTTTATTTCCGCCCAATATTATTATTTGTTTAAGCTTTCTTTTTCTTTTCTTCAATTATTTACTCCTCTTTGTAGGATTAATTCCAATGACTCCGATCCTCCAGGAACTCCGACCAACTTAGCAACATGGATTCCCATTTTCCATTTCTTTTTCTTTTAGTGGAAATAATAATATGAAACAAGAATATTTAATATTACCAGAATCATTTGAATTTTAACCCCATATATAATCAATCCACAGTTCTGTTAGGATCGGTTCTTGATCCCCATCCCCTGGTAAATGAATTTTTTGCAAATATTTACGATTGATCAATGAATTCCACAGCAATATTTATTTTACGGGATCTACATTTTGTTGAATTTTGCATAAAGAAATGGCGGAAAGAAAACACTTCAGTGGTTTTGTTAACAAGAGTGAAGTAAAAGCATGCTAATAGTGAAGTGTTTTGTAAACAAGAGTGAAGTAAAATCAGAATAAGAGTGATGTGTTTTGTAAACAAGAGTGCAGTAAAATCAGAATAAGAGTGATGTGTATTGTAAACAAGAGTGAAGTAAAATCAGAATAAGAGTGATGTGTTTTCTAAACAAGGGTGAAGTAAAATCAGAATAAGAGTGATGTGTTTTGTAAACAAGAGTGAAGTAAAATCTTATTATAAGAGTGATGGGTTTTGTGAACAAGAGTGAAGTAAAATCCGAATAAGCGTGATGTGTTTTGTAAACAAGAGTTAAGTAAAATCAGAATAAGAGTGATTTGTTTTGTGAACAAGAGTGAAGTAAAATCAGAATAAGAGTGATGTGTTTTGTTAACAAGAGTGATGTGTTTAGTAAACAAGAGTAAAGTAAAATCAGAATAAGAGTGATGTGTTTTGTTAATAAGAGTGAAGTAAAATCAGAATAAGAGTGATGTGTTTAGTAAACAAGAGTGAAGTAAAATCAGAATAAGAGTGATGTGTTTTCTAAACAAGGGTGAAGTAAAATCATAATAAGAGTGATATGTTTTGTAAACAAGAGTGAAGTAAAATCAGAATAAGAGTTATGTGTTTTGTAAACAAGAGTGAAGTAAAATCAGAATAAGAGTGATATGTTTTGTAAACAAGAGTGAAGTAAAATCTTATTATAAGAGTGATGTGTTTTGTAAACAAGAGTGAAGTAAAATCATAGCTACCAATCAGGGGGAAGTGGTGGTGAACAATGCCCTTTCAGGAACTTTCAGCCCTACCATTCAAGCCTTATGTATATTAGAATAATATGTATAAACTAATAAATTTTGGGTCGATTTCCAAAACAAATATTCAGGCTATGTAGTAAGAGCTTTCCTTCAACTTTACTGATACAACATAATAAGGCATGTATCCTCTTCATCCTGAAGCCGAAAGACTAACAATCAAATGCATAATACGAAAATAAGAAATTTCATTCTGCTATTTACTGAAGAAGTTTCAACTCTCAACCTCTAACCATGGCTTCAGAAATCACACATAACAATAGCAATGAGTGAACTGAAATGGAATCGCCGCCATGACGGCGTCGGCGCATTCGACATTTCCAGATCCGTAGTCGCCGGTCACGCGGGAGAAATTTCCGGACGGATCTTCGGAGCAGTGCGTGCACCACCAAAATCGGAGACTACGGTGGCGGAGGTGGCGGTGGCGCAGATAGAGGAGGAAGAAGATCCGGTGAAATTGGATGAATTTCTCAATTCCAGCTTATGAATTTCATAAAGTTATTTCCGAAAATGCCCTTGGTCTATTTTACATTATTAAAATAAATAATATTTGTTTCATTTATTTGTGTGGCTGAGATTTGTTCTCTAGTTATACATTTAAAATTAGTTATATCTTGATCACTATCCTCTATATATATATATATAATAATTGTTCAATTTTACTAAATTAAATATGTATTCACTTTATAATCATGGTGTGCTGAAAGATTGGTGCAACTAAATAAGTGAATGGTGTAGGAATTGTGTCAGTAAAGAAATGGGAAGTAAATTAATAATGACTGCCGGATGTGTAAAAACAATATCTTCTTGTTCCTTAATAATTGAAACATTTATCATGAATGTCACTAAAAATAGGATGAACATTCAATATTTATAGAATGTTTTTCACTCAATCTATTTTTATATTGCTGCAATGATTAATTCAGATATTCTCAGAATTTCTTAAATGGATAGGAGAACGGTATACTCTGCCTGAAGACCGAAAATATTTTATTACTTCCCATCATTGAACGTTTGTCACATCAATTAACAATTTCAGCAAGATACCATTCTTTCGATTTCTTTAATTTTAGGTATTTGATGGAGTACATATAATACCAAGATGACATATTTTTCATATACATGACTGACAAACTCACATTTTGATAGGTGTAATTGGTATGTTGAAGTGCTAAATGTCGACTTTATCACTCGAAATTGTCTCTATCCAGTCGATTATTCTACCTTTCGGAGTTTTATGTGTTTGTTGAGTGTTCTAGGAAAAACAGAGGAAAAGAAGGGAAAATGAGGCATATATTGCTCAGAGGCAGGACAGGAGACCCGGCCGGGTGAATTTCATGTGTAATAATTCGACCCGGCCGGGTAGAGCCAGAGGCCAGCAACGACTCTAAAAGGGAGACCCGGCCGGGTGAATTTACTGTGTAATAATTATACCCGGCCGGGTACTATAGTCTGACGCGTCTGAAAGCTGAAAACGCGATTTTTGAAGGGAATTAAAGGGGGAGAAAGCCTAGGGTTCGAGATTCATTCTACACCTACCGCCTCCAACACTCACACACACCCCAAGAACACCACTGAGAGAGAATTGAAGATTGGAGACTCTAAATCGGAAGATTGAAGACATCATTCCATAGATTCGTTCCACAGGAGTTCTTAGTATCTATCTTTCATGTTTTTGTTTGGATTCTTTGAGTTTGACTTGGTTTTCTCCATAAGCATGAGTAGCTAAACATTTCTTGTAGAATTCTTGGTGATGATGCACTGATTTCATAGTTTTTATCCAATTAATTTTGTTCTTATAAAGACTTATAATTCTGAACAATAAATTTATAAGTATATATATTCTTAGTCGGCGAAGGAGATGTTTCTACATAACTAAATTAAGGACACCTTTAGCAATTCAACCTTAAATGTTGAGTTTAGTCTAACAATCAACAATTATAGTAGAATTGTCAAAAGTTTCCCGGATTTAGCTTTATAGAGAAATCTAATTCACCGACTAGAATATATACAAATACAATTATTTAATTGTATTTGCATATTTTGAAAGTATAAACATATAGAAAAAAAAATTAAGGAAAAATGACTTAAGCTCAACTTAAATTTAAAATTTAAGTTGAGGTGCCTACGTAACTCCAATGCTCAATTGCATTACGGAATCAAAGCCACGTAGTTCTCTTACCTTACTTACCTATTTGGCTTGGCCGGCGGTTGACGGTTGGCCTACGATTCATCCCCAGTGAAATCTTCTTGTGATCCTCCTGACGATCATCCCAATCATTTTCTTGTTCTCTGACGTCAGCTTTGGCCCAATCATCAAGTAACATCACGGCTTCCATATTTTTCGCGGAGAGCTTACTTCTTGATTCATCCAACACACGTGATCCAACACTGAAAGCAGACTCGACGGTGACGGTGGAAGCCGGAGCCGAAAAATCTCCTTGGCCATTGGCGCAAGTATGGAAAAATCTTTCTCGTGTGTTCCCCACCAATCGAGGACGTCAATTTGGGCGGGAGGAGTAGGACCTTCATCACCAAAGGAAAAGAGTGAATCGAAATATAAATCTAACTCACTTACCATATCTGAGGTCGACCTTCCGCCGGTGCTGTAGCTGTATAGGTCGGCTAATTGGGATTGCACGCCGGGGTCATCATAATCAGTTTGAAATGCGAAGCCAAAATTATGTTGTTGAGGAGGGGTAGGTCTTCTGACTTGGTGGGTACTGTTATACTTGGTTTCATATTCGGTGTAGAGAGCACACAAGTTAAACTCAGGTTTGTTGGACAATTGACCGGTCCGGGAGGTTTATTTGAAATGTTTCGGTTAGGTTTACTCTCCATTGGTCATTGGTATCCGCTTGCAATGCTTGAAGTGGACCAAGACCAATAGAACTTAAATTGTTATAATAAAAATCTAAAATCCTGGAGGTACCGGCTAATTTCAATTTTGGATCCAAGACCTTTGCAATCAAAAACACCGTTGGAATCTCACTGAAATACTTAAGCCGTTTGTCAATCATATAATATAAAACACACATCAATTCAGGTGAAGAGTAAGCATTTTTCATCGCAGTTTTAAAACCAAGTGATATATATATGTAATGTTCTAAAACACGAACAACAGTGCAATATTAAGCACCCGATAATTCAACGGTCGCATTTTTGAAATATCTGAACAATCTAAATAAACTCACGCTATGATCCCAACAACTATGCGACAGATATAAATCAGAAACTGGATAGGTTCTAAAAAAATCGCACAAAGAATCTTTATGCTCCAAAGTAGAATTCAGACAATCATATGTCGAATTCCATCTATGAGACACATCCATGGTAAAATTCGTATATCTTACCTTCTTTTGATGACAATACTTCTTCCAAGCTTTGCCAATAGGCGGCTTTTGATGGATTAATCTAACTGCAGTTCTAATAGGACTAACATGCTTTTGCCATAATTCAAGCACATCTTGTACACATAAATTCAATATATGACATATGCATCTTTGATGAAAATACTTACCACCAATAACCGGAGCACAAACCGCAATCAAGTCATTAATACTTGCAATGTTAACAGTTGCATTATCAAAACCAACAGAAAATATCTTATTGCATAATTGAAATTCATTCAAAACTTGAATAATTAAAGAAGCAATTTCGGTGCAGTGTGTGGTGTCTCAAATTCTCTAAAACCAATCAAACGCTTGTTCAAAGTCCAACTATTGTCCACAAAGTGAACCGTAATGCCCATGTATGAATGTCTATTAAAAGAATCAGTCCATACATCTGAGCAAATGTTCACTTTGTGTCCCAAGTTGAGTAAATAACGTGATAATTCAACTTTTTTCTCCAAACATTGTCGAATGGTAGATCGTTGAACGGTCATTCGACCTACTCTTTTGACAGCTACGTTCAAACCACTTTGCATAGTAACCTCAATTTTTTTGTCATCATAAACATTAAAAGGAAAATGCTTCATTGCAGCCCATCTAGTCATAACGTCAGCAAAATTTTTAGGATCATATTTAAAAAGATGCGTACCTGACAAACCTGAGCCACCGGGTTGGAAGTTTAGTTGGGTTTGGGTAGCGGCAGAGCCACATTCTACTGGATGCTTTGTCACCAAATGACGACGGAGGGTGCCATATCCCCCACCACTCGCAAATTTGTAGACTTTATCACAATAGTAATAATATGCATGAAACGCCGATTTCTCTTCTTGAGAGAGCGGATCATTAGGACTTGAAATTACCACCGGGACCTTCTTGTAGTGTTTAACAAAAATATCAGATTTCAATGCTTTTTAGTGGGTGGAGGGAAAGACATGTCCTCATTTCTGCCGGTTCTAGACGGAATACGAGAACGAGATCTATCATCATTGTTGTCCGAGTCCGACGATATAGCCACGTCGTACTCGTCATCTTGTTGCACGGAACTACCACTGCACCCCACCTTGATTCATTTGAGCGAGTAGCATGACGGTCCTATGATCTTCTTCTATCTATAAATATTATATAAGTTGAAGTTTTAATTAGGAACACAAAAAAAATTAAAAAACTCAATCTTATGAAATTATGAATGGTAAAAATAATTTTATTTTTTAGAACTTACTTGCATGCGTTCAGCCGCCACTCGGGAAACCTCTTCCATAACTTCTCGACGACTAGGTCACTTTGATTTTTGGGGACGACTACTTTGATCTTGGGAAATTCCTTTGCCTCGATCACCACGTCCCGGTCCACTACGAGAAGAAGACATAATGGAAAATGAAAGTAGTATGGAATATGGAGTATTGAATAAATGGTAAATTACAAACACAACAACAAATATAGTAGTAGTAAACAACTTAAGTAATTAGAGAGAATGAGGATAGAGAATAGAGAAATTGAGATTGAGAAGGAAATCCTTGTTAACACAAGAATGGTTTGAGTAAAAATGATGGGGAAGTAGGGTATTTATAGGAGTGAAATTGGAAGAAATAAAAAAAATTCAAATTTCAAATTTTGGTCGGTTTACCGCCTGAACCGGGGGTTCAGTCCACGATTTCTGACGAAAACCGCTGGTTTCTGGCCGAAAACGGTCCTGAACCGTCGGAAACCGGCGGTTTCTGACATAAACCGCCGGTTTTTCTGCACACCATGCCTGAAAACCTACGCCCTAGCCGGAAATACCATTGGAACCGCTGAACCGCCGGTTCAGGTTCACGATTTTTTTGAACCTAAACCAGCCTGCTTGAACTGCCGAACTGCCATCCGGTTCGAACCACCGGCGCCGGTTCCGGTTCCGATTTGTGAACCGGCGGTTCCGAACTGCCGGTTAACCGACGGTCTGGTTCAGTTTGTGCATGT
Source organism: Salvia splendens (assembly GCF_004379255.2). Lineage (NCBI taxonomy): Eukaryota > Viridiplantae > Streptophyta > Magnoliopsida > Lamiales > Lamiaceae > Salvia > Salvia splendens. Next base: position 11,328,340 of record NC_056041.1, read on the forward strand.
TTATATGGGAGTTTGTCTTTTGGCTCTTAAAACTTAAAAAACGACGTCATATTTATTACACCAAATGCTAAATATACATCTACAGCTGATATTTATTCAATGAAATTAATTGCAAACTCAAATTCATTTCTCATTAATACTCGTACTACTATTAAATATTTCATTCGTCCTACCATAAGAGTCCTATTTGATTATATTCATAGCTCGAGTTTTAAAAAATGTAAGAAAAGTGAATCGAATAAATTAGTGGAATATGAGTCCCGCTTATATATTATTTTATAATAAAATATGAATAGAATAAATTGATGGAATGTGAGAACTACTTACCATTTTTGGTAAAAATGAAATAAAACTTTTATTATAGGACGGACCAAAATAGTAAAACATGACTCTTATAGTGGGACGGAGGGAGTAATAAGCAGAAAGTTATAATAATCATTTCATTAGTCTCCTATATTATAGAGATTTTAATGTGAAATTATTAAAGTGGAGTATATGGGATAGAAAAAAATTGTAATATTAGTAAATAGTGAGATATTTATTACTATATTAGTGTAACATGTGAAATATTTTTCAGTAAAAAAACAGACTAAGTCCGATGAATAAGCTAAAAATGATAAAATAGGATTATTTATTTAGGATAAATAGAATATCCGAGTATAATACATAGGTCATAGGTGTAATACCTTGAACTGTTTTTGGCTAGGGATATGGTTAGCAATTCGAGCTTAGATTCCTTTTATTTTTAAAGAATAAAGAATAGATATTGGGCACAAAATTCCTCGGTAGATAGATTTTTCCAATGTCCGTAACTCTTTAGTCTATCCTAATGACTTTTTATGTATGGTAATTACTATATATTACTTTCTCCGTCCCGTTTTAGCAGTCTCAATTACTTTTGAGCACTCATTTTGTAAAATAATACTACATCCGTCTTACATTAAGTGTCCACATTTGACTTAGCATGGATTTTAAGAAATTTAAAGGAAAGTGAGTTGAAAAAGTTAGTGGAGTAAAGGGTCCCACTTTATATATTAGTTTTATAATGAAATGTGTGGAATGAGTTAGTGGAATGTGAGGTATATACTTGCCATTTATTGTAAAGTGAAAATGGGCTCTTATTGTGGGATGATCCTAGCTCCTCTATATAAGTATGAATAACCCTTATAAGGCCTTTTAAGGGGTGAGTAGTCCATTTCTAATGGGCTACGCATGGTTTTATCTATGGGTATTGCTGTGAAAATAATTAAGCGGTTTTAATCTGATAAAGAGAATATTGCATCTTAATGGAGTATAAAAATAATTAGATGGAAGAATAGAGGAGCACGTGAAGAGCACGTAAGAAAACGCAGGAATATGAGCAGAGACGAAAATGCCAAAATAGGTATGCCTTAAAATAGGGTTGCCCATAACGTAGTGCAGAACTGCAGATACACCAAGCATGTGCCACCTCTCATATAGCTGCCACGTCACTTGCTTACTCAGACCTTTGTTATCCTGTTTAAACAAAATCACATGAATCATGCTCATTTTAAGAGCACGCACAACGGTGGACGCCGGTCCCGCGTCCGTCCGCGCCGTTGGCAAGGACGAGGCTCGCCGCCACAGCGCTGGCGCCATGCCAGCGAGCAGCCGACGTAGCGGCACGCGATTGGGCAACGGCTATGCCGTTGCCTTTGAATTTTTATTTTTATTATTTAAACTCGTTATTTAATTTTTAAAAATGATAAAAAAAAAAAATTCCAAATCACAAAAAATATGGCCGTTTTTTTTTTTTTTCCGTTTTTCTGATTTTTTATTTATTTTTTTTCCCCAAAAATCATCTATAAATACACACATTCATCACTCATTTATCACCTCAAATCATCTCTCATTCATCTCTCATTCATAATTCTCATACAAACTATCAACACATTCATCTCTCACTCAAAACCTCAAATGGATTTCACCCATCATATGGCAGAAGCGGAGCGCGAAGAACAAGAATACTACGAACAACATCGGGCCGCTAACGAAGCATATGTCGCGGCGAATACCCCCGCTCCTCCTCCTCAACGAACTAGATCAACTCGCCGCTACATCTATCGTGACCGGGAGGGAGCTCACGAAAGGCTCGTTGCCGACTATTTTGCACAGATTACTTCAGGCGCCTTTTGCGCATGTCAAAGCGCCTGTTCATGCGAATTGTCAACACATTGTCCGCACGTGTTGAATTCTTCCAAACAGGTCCAAATGCAGCCGGCCGGCAAAGTATCACGCCGTTGCAGAAGTGTACGTGTGCCATCCGACAACTCGCTACTGGGCAAACGACCGACCTCTTCGACGAGTATTTGCATGTCGGTGAGTCCACTGGAATCCTTTGTCTAAAGATGATTGCCAACGGTTGCTTCACGAATTAGTCCATGGCTTTCCCGGAATGCTTGGCAGCATTGACTGCATGCATTGGAGGTGGAAGAATTGCCCGACTGCTTGGAGGGGGCAACACTTAAGCAGTTACAAAGGCGGCGGCCCAACACTTATCCTTGAGGCGGTCGCCGACTACCGCCTATGGATTTGACATGCATATTTCGGCGTTGCCGGATCCAACAACGACTTGAACGTGCTCTATTCTTCACCACTCATCAATGATGTGATGAATGGTATAGCACCGGCGATCGACTTCTCCGTCAACGGAACTACATACCACATGAGTTACTATCTCGCCGATGGTATCTACCCAAGGTGATCGACTTTCGTGAAGACGCTCAACAACCCGCACGACCCGAGACGGGTTCATTTTGCGCAGCGTCAAGAGTCCGCGCGGAAAGACGTCGAAAGAGCATTCGGGGGAAGCCCGATTCAATATTGTGAAGGCCCCGGCTCGGCTGTGGTACGTGAATAATATCGCCGACATCATGTTCACGTTTATTATCTTACACAACATGATTATAGCCAACGAAGGACCGAGGGCGGCTAGCTTCTACGACGAGGATGAAGCTGAAAGCTCAACCGCAAGGTCTCCCCCACGCCGAGGTGTGCATTCGACGGTTGACCAGAGGATCGAGACAAGGCACACAATGCGCGATACCCGAACCCACATTCTGCTACAAGAAGACCTAATCAAACACATGTGGGCGAAATTCTGCAACGAGTAGTGGTTTTTTTAATTTTAGGATTTTAATTATGTAATTTTTAATTTTTAGGATTTTAATTATGTCTTTTTAAATTTATTTGTAATTTGTAATGCTATTTCGGTTTTTTAATGAATTTTCATATTATGGAAATGTTTTTGTTTAATTGAATTTTAAATTGAATTGTGCTCGTCCTTGCGGAAAAGCACAGTTGTGGGTGTTGTGCTCTTGCCAGAGAGCAGGCAGGAATAGTGGCGCCGGGTCCACAACCGTGCTCGCTGGCAAGAGCACGGTTGTGGATGCTCTAACTTCCTAATTACTATTACAGTTTAAAACAGAGGTTTATGTGATGAGGGAAAATATGTGCATATAGTATTAACTTTGCTGGACTTCATGAAATATAGAAGTTGGAAATTCTGCTTAAAAAATCAGATGAGAGTGATTTCGACTGATGACAAATTATCGGCAATAATATTAGTAGTATAGTTTAAAAGGATCTAACTATTACACCCAAAATGTCAATTTGGGTATATTTTTATACTAGTATCTTTGAAAATATGAATGAGAATGAAAGAATTTTCAATATTCCTAGCTTTTGTATTCGACTTAGATTTTCGGTGAAATCGAGTCTTAGTGAGTACTTGCGACGGATGCACAAATTCGGGTTTTAAGTGCGGGTATGTAAGTGTGTTAGATGAACCCGTGATCATGATGTCGTTAATTTAATTTGTCCAATATTTTGTCTATGTTGATATTTCAGGCTTCCAACTCAATTTCTATTTCATCAGAATTGTTTATCAGATAAAAATTAGAAAATTTTAAAATTTCGTTGAATGTCAATCAAATTTCAAAAAGCACGTGAGAAATTAATTTAAATTCGTTATTTTTAACAACATATAGGCATAGTTTGTATTGTCACCAAACTATAATTGCTACGAAAGGCACAAATGCGATACCCACCTATAACAACACATGCACATATTTTATTGAGAAGTTTATCTGAAATCACCCAAACGCAGTTTCATCCTAAATGAAAGCATACATAATTTTAGAGTTTTTGTAATGAGACTCGTCACATTATTTTGATTATTCAACAAACTATACAATCACATTCATTCATAATACATTGAGTAGAACGTTGACATTGCATATAAAGATGTGGAATGTAGTAGTTTGATTTTAAGACTGAGTGAGACTTCGATACTGATGGCCCAAATATATATACTACTACCCTACCCCGTCACTGAAAGTTTGTCCCATTTTTCCATTTCCGTATGTCCACCAAAGTTTATCCCGTTTCACTTTTACCATTTTTGATAGTGGACTACATATTCCACTAACTCATTCTTACTCAGGCAGAAAAAAAAAAAAAAAAACTCATTCTTACTCACATTTTTATTATAAAACTAATATATAAAAGTAGGACTCACAATCCACTAACTTTTTCAACTCGTTTTCCATTACATTTCTTAAAACCCATGCCGGGTCAAAGTGATACGTTTATTATTTATATATCTTTCATATCTTGCATTATTATTTAGTTGCATTATTTAGTTAGATATTTAGGGAGTGCATATCTTTTTCATATCTTTTGTCTTACCCATTAAGTTAGTATCCACTATTATAAATAGTGGACATTGTTATTCATTTCATTCAGAATCTAGAAATAACATATTTTTCCAATTTTATCGTCTTCTTTAATTTTCTGCAAATACTAGTTTTGGAGCTGATCCCGGGGAAAGCCCGTGACGTCCACCTTTATCCTTCCGTCGTCGACAGCTCGTCGTCGCCGGAACCTTGTTAAGGGAGTGCACCCTTAACAAGACAAAGATATGAAAAAGATATGCACTCCCTAAATATCAAATTAAATAATAATACTAATTAATAATGCAAGATATGAAAGATATATAAATAATAAACGTATCACAAAGTGTGTCAATATTTGGGGGATGGAGGTAGTATCCGTCAATTGCTACTTTACTCGTCACTTGAGAATTGAGATCCTATCTTATTTATCCCATGCTAGTTCATTTCTTCTACAATTTCTAAATACTCCTTGTATTTCTTGTATAGAGTTTGTTTTGCGATCATTTATTAAAATTGATTATATCTGATTATATTATATAGTGACGGAATTATAAATTTATACTAGTTGATGTTGAAATTTAAATATAGTATTAAAAAATTAATTTATATATAATGGCTTTACAACTTTTACTAGAGATTAGAGATAACTATAATGAACAAAAGTTCAATAAATCTTCATTCTCAAATTCATGCAAATGATATAAAATCCAAATTCCTAAGTATCTAATTTCAAAATCAATAAATCAAATTATAATTCACAAATCACTATTACAATCTTTTTGAATAAATAAAATATTGAGTCTAAATTCACCATCCTTAAATAATTGGTCATCTGATTAATTGAGAAATCAACATTTGCGTAATTAGATTTTAATTAAGTTTAGGTTAGTAAATATTGCATCATATACATGGCTAAACACATCGTTTAGAGCATTGGCAATGAAGGACAATCTCCCGAGGCCATGATCGGCCCCCATTGTGAAAAAGGGGCCTAATATCGGCCCATTTCACCTCACCCCAAAGGGCGGTTCCAACGGCCATGGCCGTTCTCCATGGGGCCATGATCGGCCCATCATTATGGTGATAGGGCTATTGAAATAAATTTATTATTATTATTTTTAAGCCCTATATATATATATATATATATATATATATATCTCCGTACCCCATTATTTACATTCACCCCTTCATACTCACTCTATACTTTTTTTATCTCTTTAGACAATGAATTGCGACAATTCTTTCCAGAATTCCATGATGGAAACCAATACTCTAATATTCTTCTATGTTTTTTTATGTGTTTTTTAGTTTATTTTTTTCTATATTTTTATTTTTTAAATGTGGGTTCCTTTTTAACAATTAAGTATGTTTTTGTTAAAACAAAATTGTGGTGAATATTTTTTAAAACTATTTTATACAACTATCTTTATATTTCAATTTTAATTAAGCGGTTTTAATCTGATAAGAGAATATTGCATCTTTAATACCAACAATTAAAAATGAAATATAAAGATATACTTGCGTGGAAATAAGACAACTATGTGATAGGCCACGAGATGGACTCTTCCATTATAAGAAGATGGCCGATGGAGTAAAACGCTGAAGTGACATGAGGAAATGGAGATAGACCTTTGAGATGGGCCTATAAAATGCTCTTATGTTGAATATATCATGGAGTAAATTAATTTAATATATTTAATCGAAGATGTAATTTATTGAAATTCATTTTTTAAATGTTTAATGTAATTTTCTTAAATTATACATTTAAAATTCCAAAATACTTATAATTAATCTATATTATCCCCCGCATTAGGTCATTTCATTTATAATAAAAATTATATTTCCTCCGTCCCATAAGAATATGCACTCTTTCCTTTATAGTCCATCCCACAAAAATATGCACTTTCTAATTTTGTAAAGTCTTTTCTTTCTAATAAGGTGAGACTGATTCTCCACTAACAATATTTTAATTATTTTTTCTCTCTACATCTCTCTTACTTTACCAATTTTATATTAAAACTCGTGCCGTCTCTAAAGTGCATATTCTTTGGGGACGGAGAGAGTACTTTTTAATTTTTTCCCTTTTATTTATACTTAACTAGCCAAACACCATGTTATATAATGCTGTTTAAATTTCCCGTTATTAATTTAATTTGAAAAATATTTTCGCAAATGAGGGGTGGCATATCCAGTACGCCTTTAAAATTTGTCGATACTAATTTGGGGAGTAGAAAATAGAATTAATAAATGAAGGTTGAGTTAGAGCATCCACATCCGTGCTCTTGCCCGCGAGTATGGATGTGGGCCCGGCCCCACTTTTTCTGCCACAACACTCACATCCGTGCTCTTCCGCAAGGACGAGCAGAGTCCGACCATTCTATTATTCAATTTAAATAAAAACATTTCCACAAAATTAAAATTCATTAAAAATACCCTAAATAATATTACAAATTACAATAAAATTAAAATTACATAATTAAATTCCTAAAAAATAAAAATTACATAATTAAAATCCTAAAAATAAAAATTACATAATTAAACTACTAAAAAATAAAAACTACACAATTTAAGCGTTAAAATGTCCCCGGTGAAGACTAATCATCATTCGGCAATACCCTCAACGTTCCCCCGTATCATCGCCACATGCGATCGAAGTTGCTCGGAGGTCATATTTGACCTATCGGCCAAATTGAGTTGGGCCAAAACCCCCCACAACGAGTTGGTGGGGGGTTGAGGTGGCACATAAGGAGCGGTAGCGGGTTCGGGATTGGGGTGGGATGGAGTTGCGGCACGACGGCGGTTGGCGTTGGGTACTGCTCGGGCCGGCGTCGGGGCTACCCAAGTTAGCTCCGGCAAGTTGGCTAGCCACGTCTTCGGAGCCGGCGTCGGATAGGGATACCTGACCGTTTGGAGGAGCCGCTAGAAGAGGATGTTACGCCTCCCCTATACTTCGGATGCGACCGCGTCTCCTACCAAATGTTGAGGTACTTGAACGGCTTGTAGTTCATGGATTGGTAGGTCGACAAGGCGGAACTGATGATGTCGACCTCGCTCCGGCCGCTCCCCGCCGACCGCTCTTCCTGGAGGTAATACCCCTGGAACTTTTGGATTTCTTCGTTGGCTCTGTATATGGCGTTGTGCACCATACTCTCGTTGCGCTCGATTGTTCCAGCCAGCCTGTTTTCATTGTACCGGCGACAGATGCGCCACCAATAATGATCGCCGGATTGGTTCTTGCCAATCTCTGGATCTTCGGAGATTGACAAGAACGCTTTGAACAATTGCTCTATCTCCGCCGGAGTGTACGGTGTGCGGACACTGCGAGTAGGAAGAGTCCGAGTTTGGGAGGGGTCGCTCGACCTCGCTCTAGGCTCGGGTGTCCACCCGTATTGCCCTTCGGAGGCATCTTGGTCGTCGATCGGGTAAGGCCGATAGCCACCCGGAACTTCCGAACTTTGGGTTTGAGGAGGGGCCGAATATTCCATTTCCGGGCTAGGAAACGGTTATGAACCGAACCAATCGGGGTTCCAACCGTGTGAGCCCGGGGTGTGATCGCCGTGACCGAACATTGTTTTGTTGTAAGAGTAAGAGTGAATGAAAGATTGGATGAGAATTGAGAATGGAAATGAGAGAATTTGGATGATAATTGTGTAGTGTGGAAGTGGGGGTATTTATAGATGAAAATGTGTATTTTGAGGGGAAAAAATTGAAAAATAAATTAAAAGTGGGTAGAAAACGGATATAATTTTTTGGGAAGTGGGAAAATATTTTTTTATTTTTAATCGTATTTTTTTAATTAAAATCTGATTTTTTTTAAAAAAAAATAAATTGCAAACAACTATGCCGTTGGCCAATCACTCGCTGACACGGACGTGCTCGATGCATCGAGCAGCGCCGTGCCAGCGGCGGACTGCGTCTCTGTGCCGCTGGCACTGATGGACGGACGTCGTCCTGCTCGCCGCTGTGGATGCTCTTAGATGATTACCCCCCAAACATCACCCCACCTTTAAATTCCCCCCTACCCCAGTCCTCTTTCTAAATACACACTCACCAAAGCTCTAAACCTTTGCATTTCCGCTAGAGAAACGAGACTCATTTTCTGCAAATGGGAGAGGTCTCTCTCTCTCACCTCTCGCGCTTTCTCAATGTCCGCCTCATTTATGTTTTCCCTTTTTTGAGCAGGAAGAGAAGAAACCGGAGGAGCCCAAGCCCGCCCCCGAGGAGAAGAAGGAGGACCCGCCCAAGCCGGCCGAGGATGCCCCCAAGGACGACAAGAAGGTGGAGGAGCAGCCGCCGCCCCCTCCGCAGGAAATCGTCCTCAAAGTTTACATGCATTGTGAGGGCTGCGCTCGGAAAGTCCGCCGCTGCCTCAAAGGATTCGATGGTAGTAACTACATTAATTAATTAATTAATTAGATCCTTCATTTTTGTAATCCAAGATTCAATTTTTTTTATTAATTGTTCAACTTGCAGGAGTGGAGGATGTGATGACGGATTGTAGGACGAGTAAAGTGGTGGTGAAGGGAGAGAAAGCAGATCCGGTCAAGGTTTTGGAGAGGGTTCAGCGGAAGAGCCACCGCCAAGTGGAGCTCATCTCGCCGATTCCGCCGCCTCCCGCGCCCGTGGAAGCCAAGAAGCCTGAGGAGAAAGAGCCGCCCAAGCCTGAAGAACCCAAGAAAGAGGAGGTCTTATTAATTTAATTAATTCATTTTTTTAGTGTTGATTAGTTGAGAATGTTGATTGGTAAATCATGGGATTTGTGTGCAGCTGCCTGTGATTACAGTGGTGTTGGGAGTGTACATGCATTGTGAGGCCTGTGCTCAAGAGCTCAAAAAGAGAATCCAAAGAATGAAAGGTGATTTCGCCATTTTTTTACAAAAAGAGAACAAACTAATCAATTTGCCTCTTTTATCACTTTGAATTAATTTCATGTTTTCCTTTTCATATATCTCTATTAGCCTATCTCCCTTTTCCATCTCTACTAATAAAGATTGGTTTAAAAAGCAAAAAAAATCAAGTCCAAGATTCCCTTTTGAATTAATTCCAAAGTCAATTGAGTTAATAATGATGAAATTGCAGGAGTGGAGAGCGTAGAGCCAGACCTGAAGAGCTCACAAGTGACAGTGAAAGGAGTGTTGGATGCGGAGAAGCTGACGGATTACGTGCACAAGAGAACGGGGAAGCACGCCACTGTCGTCAAAGTGGAGCCGGAGGCGAAGAAAGAGGAGGAGAAGAAGAAGGAAGAGAAGAAACCAGAGGAAGCGGAGAAGGAAGCCAAGAAAGAAGAAGAAGCAAAAGACAAGAAGGAAGAAGGCGGCGGAGAAGCGGCAGCAAAGACGGAGACAGCTCCGGCGGCGGAGGAGGAAGAGACGAAGGTGGTGGAACTGAAGAAGAACGAGATGCAGTACTATTACAACCCGAACTACTACTACTACCAACCGCAGGCGCCGCCGCCGCAGCAGGTGTATCCGCAGAGATTTATGCAGGAGTACCAGCTTGAATATCCACCGCCGCAGATGTTTAGCGATGAGAATCCGAATGCATGTAGTGTGATGTGAGGGAGGGACAGGGGTATAATCGGGAATTCAACTTATAGTGCTGACCACATGGGTATACTGTCCCATCTTAATATGTTCTTGTGCTCTCTCTCTCTTCATGTGGCCCTGTCTGCCCTCTAAATCTACATAAACATAAACATACCCCTCTCTACAATTCTTACTTTTCACCTTTTATTTAATCTTTGTTACATACCCATCAATCAATAATAATACTACTTAAACAGTTAAACCTATGGCCTTTCTGCTGTTTTTTTTAATGTAATTTTTGTCTTTCTTTTTAAACAACACTCATAAGACTATATGTTAATTAATTCACTTTTGGCAATTTTTGTTTTATTTTTTAAAATATTAATTAATGGTTCCCAATTTAACTTGAATTTCGATATATCGTTAGTTATAGCCTTCAAGATACACTAAAATGTCTTCACTGTATAAATTGGAAACTCAACTTTAAGTTGGGTACCCAATGTTTGAAATTTATTAATGAAGATCCAATCTTAACATTAACTCTACTTTGGAGCCAATTGTTTAAAATTCATTTATGAAGATCCTATCTAAACATTAATTTTAATTTATCTACTAATTTTTAATACGAGATCAAGATTTAAATAATCTACTTATATTAAAACTCAAAATTGATTAAATACTTTTAAACTGGGGCCTGGACTGTTACCTCATCATATTATCCAACTCTAATCTCGCCTATAAGATTAGGTAAATTTATATTGCAAACAATGTTAAAATTGACCAGTATATTGCTATATTATAACGATTTGATCTAAATTGCAAGTAATTAACCCCATAAGATTGGGTATTCATAAACACAAATTAAGATTGGTCATGTTGCAATGACGGATTCAGATGGGGCTGAGGTTAATCGACTCTATCGTCTATCCACCACCTTTAGAGTAGCCGCAAGACCCATGGTGCAACAGCTCTGCCAGCAACTTTGTCCGACTTCACAAGCTCTTTTTGCGGGATCATCATTGGAAGGTTGATGCATTTTAAAAAAAGCATGGGAAAACTAGGACAAAAGAGGATGAATTGTCATAAAATGAAACTGACTGGTAGATATAATAGGTGAATTTGTGTAGGTGAATTAATGTGGGGAAAACAATAGGAATTAAATGCCACACAATCCAAATATAGTACTGAATGGTGTGCGGTTATTCTATGTCATTGTGGCATGTCAAATGTTCATCTCTAGTGACATATAGTGACAACATTTAGGTAGATCGAATTATCCGATGAGTCGGTGATATAAAAAAAATAGGGGAAAAAATGGTTGGTAACCGATTTTAACATATGTGCTACTACTTTATGTAAAGAGAAAAATATTTTAATAGTAAAATTTGTTAATTGTATAGTTAGAAATAAGGTATCATGTGAGTATACAATGGATGCATTGAACATTTATGAGATGGAGATATTTCATTTTAGAAGCATGGCATCTAAGTAGGTGATGATGGTGAGATATTCTGAAATGGGAAATGTCACTCTTTCAAATGTTGGAGTTTTACTACGTTTGTTACGTCTTATATGCTGCACTTACCTTGTCATTATGTAATTTTACGCAAGTGGAGAAGCAATTATGAGCTTTGGACTATATTTTAATTGTTTTGGGATAGATTTTACATAAATAATCATGATTTTGAAAAAAAGCTAGACACCGTTTCACCTCCTCCAGTAAATAATCAATTAGGCTATGTTTGGCAATATAAAATATTGTTGGTGAATATTATCATCCATTACATGTTGTATTAACTAAGTTTGGTAACATAAAATTAAGAAGGTGGATCTGGAATCAAATTGACGAATAAGGTGTTTAATTTGATAAAATTGCTTCTTTTTATAGAATTAAATTTTTATCATATCTAATTTTTCAATTTCAGTAGGTGTGATCTGTATACTAAAGCATACAAACGAGGAATAATGTACGTGAATTATAATATAGGTACGAGGGAGATTGGGATCGAGATGTAGAGAATCATCACCAATCGCAAATTTATTGGCCCACTTTATCAATTGATTACCTCTGATTCATAAACCATTCAATATTCCTTTTGAACTAATGTGACATAATATATAGATTCAACCATTCATTTACTCAATGATTTTTCATGCCATTATTAATGGGGTACATATATAAACTTATTCTTGTACCACAGCATGTGCTCTCATATTTATGCATCCCATCCAACTTGCTATGGAATCTTACTGTACCACTTTTAATCTAAGCAGTCGCATTTTAGATTATTAAAATTTTTATAACTATTTTTTATATTTAACCGGTCACATACAATTTGACCTATTGGTCTAGCATCTTGAATTTTTGTACTAATTTGTATGATCATAACATAATACTCCGGTCAAAGAGAATTCGTGGTATATTGATTTCTTTAATTACAAAGTAATAACACATTGGCACTAATTATTAATTAATTATTCCTAATTTTAATATTTTTGAGAAGGGACTGCATCTTTTAATTACCGTCACATGCACTTAATCTTATCTTATTGTAGTATAAACAAGGAATGAGCCACATTCTGGGTCCCACGGACTTGGGGAATATTGATTTAAAGGAATCCAATCATTTTTTTTATTTAGACGCTTTTTTGTAATAATAGAAGAAAGATTTGGAGCAAATGAGGTAATGCAATGCATAGTTTGGAATGAGATATCCTGACATTTATTACAGGATTTATATTATAATGAGAGAGGCTGCAATGCATCCGTAGCCGTTACATCTCCCGCCAAGATGTGCAACCTCTCTAATTTGGACTATTTCGATTTGCAGTCACGTCCAACACATTCGCACATCTCATGGGAGAATCTAATGAAGTTTACCACTTCTTCTATTATTATTACCAATATTTTCTCTGACAACAGATTTTGTTAATTGTTTCAAAATGTAGTTTGGACTTGGACGGAAAAATGTTTTAATAAGAACGAGATTTACACTTTTAGTTAACGTATTTTACATCACCCACTATGGTGTTACCCTACGATGAATTAATGACACATCATCAAACTACTTCAATTTCTACATTATGAAAAAAAATTGGAAAATAAAAAATAAAATTAGTTAGAGGAAACCATCAACAATTTCTAAATCAAACACGTGTCTGGTCGTCCAATCGCATAGTCATTATGAGCCCTGCACTCGCCCGATATGGGCGAGTGGCTCTCCCCCGTACATGTGTGGGTGGGCAATGAGACTCATTGTATCATACTCCCTCCTGTCCCAACTTAATTGTCACTCTTGAAGTGGGCACGTATATTAAGAAACGTAAAGAAAAGTTTGTTTGAAAAATTAGTGGAATATGAGACCCTTTTTTTTAAATATTAGTTTTATAATAAAATGTGAGTAGAGTGAGCTAGTGGAATGTGCGACCTACTTACTATTTATGATAAAAATGAAGTGTAACAATTAAATTGGGACGAATCGAAATGGAAAAGAATGAAAATTAAGTTGGGGACGTAGGGAGTTATTGTTTTTTTCCTAGAAAATCTCAAGTAAATTTCAGTATCGATGTACACTCATGTGATTTGATTGGTAAAATAGTACTACCGTAAAAATAGTACCATTCCGTTAAACACTAGTAGTACATGTTATTTACAAATTTACATAGACTATTACTATGTTGTAAAAAAGTTATTAAGAAATTCTCCAAATGTAGTGATGCCCCAATAATTTTCCACATGAGAAAAGGAATCTTATGTCGAAATTAATCAAAATAAAAGCATATATGATAGCGTTTACCTATATTTAATTTTGTTCAGTTCTCACATTGCCGATTTACTGCGTATGTGCTATTGTACTCCTATTATTTTCTCCTTTAGTAAAGGAAACTAACTTTACCAACCTCACCAACTTAAAATTTACATACTTTTATAGGGTAATTATTTCGAAACGAATCATGATTACCGACATGATTTCTTTATTTTGTTGCTTTGTAATTTGAGTATCGTCTAATTATACATGGTGATTCGAAACCAAAATCATTTGAGAAATTAATCAGTGACAAAATAAACATATTAATTACTTTCTGCTTTTCATTAATTTACGTCCACTTGACGTGGATCTTTGGTCCGATAACAAAATGTCTTTAATTAATTATGAGATGAAAAAAACTCCTGCATAGCAAAGAAAATAATAGAAATAACAGCATTCTTTGTCATTTATTTCGGACTGCATAGTTATGCTTAATTATATATAAAAAAAATCTGATTAAATTGGTATATCTATTGCTTCATCTTTTTTCTCAATCTATACATAACTGTTTACAATGCTAGAATTACACTAATTAGAATAAAATTAGTCTAAATCATTTTTATTTATTTTATCAGCTACTATGTATGCGTTTAATTTTTTGAGAAACTATTAAATGATTTAATGGTATGTTATGGAATCGAAAGAAGTATAGTGTGGTTGACAGAATTGATCTCTCTACATATACGAAGGATGGCACTGCGCATTCTTCCCCACTGTGAATGCTCTAATGTCATAGATCATTTGATTGTTTTTTTGCCTTTCATTTGTAATATTATCATGGGGTGCTAATTTGTGAATAAGGTGGAAATAATTTTAAATGTGGCCATAAAATATCAGGTTGGGATATGGCATGCGTCCACTTAAATAGTAGTAATATTTTTAATTGTAGCACGTGATAATCAAGGTTAGATGCGAAATTAACTGCTCCTATTTTGAATGTGTCATTACGGTAGCTATATTTGAAGTTTACGTTGGAGTATCAGGTGGGGGCATCTTAAGTTTAAAAATCAATTTTATAAATCAATAAGAATGAATTAATTTCCAAATCTCAGTAGTAATAAAATACTACTCCTACACAAAACTCTATTTTTTCACAATGGAGTAAACACCATACGTTTAACTGTTGAAATGCAGAAGGATTTGACCAAGATTCAAAAATAATTGTTTTTATTTTTGTTACTTCATGAATTGGAGATGTATTGGATTCGTGAAATTCATATCCTAGCTTGGTCGCTTGATTTTATATTTTTATTTGCAATTCGTATTAATAACAAAACAAAAAAACAATACTTATATGATTAGATTATTAATTAAAAAGGGCAATCCTTTAATGGCATGGACGTGGGTATTGTCAGTTTTATGTTTTATGTGTAGCTTTCCATTTTGAATTCATCTCATTCCGTACGTTTTCCAGCTTTCCACCACATAAATACCGTATAAATAGAGAAATAATAGTATTATATTTGCATATTAATCAATTAGGATTCATGTTGAAATGATTTAACAATAGATAAATTAAATGCAGTAGTACTTTCCTCGGAATGTGTAAATGATGTTTCCAATGAATACATTTATGTTAAATAAGGTCATCCGCAATGGGGCGGACGATGGCACGCCCAATAGGGCGCATCGTCGCCCCCATTGCGGTGTGTGACATAGGCCGCGGACGATCGTCGCGCCCTATACTAAGGGCGCGGAGTATAGCTCGGACGATGTCTATCGTCCGCGCCATCGTCCGCCCCATTGCGGCCTACGCGGACGATGGCCGCGGACGATAGGCCATCGTCCGCGTCATCGTCCGGCCCACTGTGGGCTACGCGGACGATCGACGCGGGCGATGGCACGCGGTTTCGTTTTTATATAAATAGAGTTCATTTGTAATTTCATTTCACGATTTCACTTTCGAAACTTATTACATTTACATAATTACTACGAAATGGATTCAAGTCCCAATAGTCCTATGTTTAGCGAAGAGGCGCGTTGGCCCGGTACAGAACCCGGCGAATATCGTTCGTTCGACGCCGACACCCAGTACGATCCCGATTTCAGTACGGAATCGTACGGGTTGTCTGACATGGAGCCGTCACCAAACCGACCAAGCGTTCCCTCCCGCCGTGACGCCGCAGCGACCGATCCCGAACTCGCCGCGACCGCTTCCGCCCCAGCCAAAAAGAAGCGGAACCGGCAGCGGGCGCAGAAGTTGATGCCGCCTCCCGGAAATTGCGATGAGTACGCCCCCGGCCGTACGAACTACACCGACGATGAAACCCTTATTTTGGCCCGGTGTTGGGTAGATATATCGGAAGACCCGATTTTCGCGAACAACCAGAGGCAGGGCGCGTACTGGGAGCGCATCGCCGGCCTCTACAATGAGGCCAAGCCGCCGACCGCGTACAAGCGCAAACGTGAGCAACTCCGCAAGCACTGGGATCAAGTGAAGAAACAAGTGAACTTGTACGCGGCGGAGTTCGAGAAGTTCACGAGGGCACAGGGGAGCGGCGAGAGCTTGAGCGACGTGCGCGCTAAAGCGCTGTTGTCGTACCGGTCGATGTACATCGACTTCAAGCACGAGGCCATCCGGGCGCTCTTGAGGGACAAACAGAAGTTCCAAGGTGGAATTCTGCACACTGGTGCGCCGAAGAGGACGAAGACCACCGAAGCTGGTGATTACACGAGCAGCGGCAGCGGCAATCACCCGGTTGACCTCAATCGGACGTACGTGGATGAAGGGAGTTTCGGCACACAGGTGTCCTCCCGACGTCCGCCCGGCGTCAAGGTTGCGAAGGCCAAGGGGAAGGCGGCCGCGACCTCATCCTCGACTGCTGCAAACCCATCTTCGTTCCCGGAAACGCTCCCGACCCAGACGGCTACCGCGTTTGAGTCGTTGGCAACAGCGTCGATGGCGAGGACGTTATTGCAGACGCACAAGGCCCTCAAGAAGTGTACCGACCCCGACGAAGCCGAATATCTCCGGGCATTAATCGATGAGCTGCGTCGGAAGTTGGGAATTGCACCGACTTAGTTGTTTTTTTTTTGTAAGTTGAATGGTGTAACTTTTTTTTTATTAATGCGTCGCCATTTATTATTTAGACGTTTTTTATTTACTCGTTACTTGTTATTTGAAAACATTTAAATTAATTAAACAAAACAATAAAATGATGATGTGGCGCGGCTTAGGGCGCCCCACTACAGGTGGGGAGGTAGGAGGATAAAACTGATGACGTGGCGCGCCATAGGGCGCGCCTTAGGGCGCCCCACCGCTGATGCTCTAAACCCCTCAATCGATTTGAACCTGAGTTTTTCTTTCTTTTATTATGAATTTTAATAGTATTAAATCGAAAAAAGTGGATTCATCAAATTTAAAAAGTTTAATTCCAAATAACATGGCACATGACACGTGGCAAAACAAAAAATCGCCAGCCAAATAGGTGGCATCAATGTTTTAAATTTTTATTTTTGAAAACTTCCGATATAAATGGTTTAAATCCGCCAATGGCAATGATGCACCTTATCTCCCCTAAAAAGTTCAACTTTTTCTTTGTTTTTTTAAATAAATTTTATCTGTTAGGCCATCCATAATGGGACGTCCTAAGGCGCGCCCTAAAGCCCGCCCTATGTACCGTCACGTCAGCATTTTATCCTCCTACCCTTCCATCTACGGTGAAGCGCCCTACGGCACGCCCTAAAGGACGCACTAAGCATTTTCTTTTATTTGAATATTTAAATAACTACAAAAATTGGGAAAAACTTTCATTTCATTTATAAAATTAATTATCTTAATAACTTGAAGAAGCAAATTCTCGTTTCACCGAATTCTACTTTTTAATCATAATTTTATTTATTCATTTTCCCAATCATACTAATTAAATATAACCTTATTGCGAATAAATTCGTGTAAATCTAAAACTATTTAGGGGTCTACTTTAACAAAGCTAACAAATAATTAGTAAGACACTAAGCATTTTTAATAATTAGTTTTCAAAATATCTCAACTAGTGCTTATAGTCCAATGGTTAGGATACTACCCTTCCAAGTAATAGACCCGGGTTTGACTCCCGGCAAATGCATTTTTTTAAGGAAAATGCGTTGCATCGTCTGCTTCGCCCACAGTGGGCGGACGATGGCGCGGACGATGTCCTATCGTTCGTCCGCGGACTAAGCTTAGCTGCTTAGGGTAAGAAAAATGCATTGCATCGCATTTTTTAAGGAAAATGCGTTGCATCGTCCGCGTCGCCCACAGTGAGCGGATGATGGCGCGGACGATGCCCTATCGTTCGTCCGCGGACTAAGCTTTGCTGCTTAGGGTAAGGAAAATGCATTGCATCACATTTTTTAAGGAAAATGCGTTGCATCGTCCGCGTCGCCCACAGTGAGCGGACGATGGTGAGGACGATGCCCTATCGTTCGTCCGCGGACTAAGTTTAGGGTAAGGAAAATGCGTTGCATCGTCCGTGTACCCACAGTGGCGGACGATAGCGCGTCCGGAGTACTTCGGAATTACTTGTTGACGATATTGAGGAATACTGAATTAGTGTTAAATGGTTTAATTCGAATTTGCCGTTAAGGTTATGATTGTTTTTACCACCGACTCAACTGTAAAATAAGATAACCTACTAATTTTACAGAGAGGCAAGTTTATTTTTCTGGATATTTTTGCTAAAACAGGTTAGACAGGAGGACAAATACCTCTCATTCAAATTAGCTATTTTAATTATACACTCATTGATAACAGAAATATAGTAGTAGAGAAAAGGAC
Organism: Salvia splendens; assembly: GCF_004379255.2. NCBI lineage: Eukaryota > Viridiplantae > Streptophyta > Magnoliopsida > Lamiales > Lamiaceae > Salvia > Salvia splendens. Next base: position 11,347,127 of record NC_056041.1, read on the forward strand.
ATAAAAGTAGTAGCCACAAGTTACGATGAACTTTGGATTTCTCTCATTCCACCACCACCCACGTGATTCCTTTTTCCAGAATTGCAGTTTTCAAGAATTTGGCAGTTTTAAATGTTAATACATTCAAATTCAATTAATTAATTAATTAATTAATTATGCCATAGGAACAAAAGATAGATATTACTACTCCACACAAAATCCTCCAAAAACCTGAGTTTACATGAGCACGATAATACTAAGTTTTTAGTTGATTAAATCAAAGTGAGAGAGAGAGAGAGATCATGGGAGAGTATGTTTCTTGGAGTGCCAGAGTGATCTAGCTCTCACAATATCAGCATGACTTCCTTCCATCCGAAGAAGAGATGTGCATTCCAAGTGTTGTTGTTTAGTGATGGGATTGATGGTTGTTAAGGACTCAAGCACATTGCTCTGACGACATTCACGTCTATACTCTAGAGTTATGTTCTTCATCTTATAATCTTCCAGCACATTTACAGGCATACTCTGCACATATGTATAATCATTCCATCACTAATCTTATAAGCCTAGCCTAGCCTAGCCTTGCCTTGCCTTAAACACTGTGTACAAATGGTAAGTAAAAGTAATACTACCTCCAAAATCCATCCTATGTACTTCACGTTGTTGACGTGCTGATTGGCATCCATGTCGCTCCATCGAGGCTGCACAGGCGATTAATTAATTTTACAACATTAATGATAAGAAAGGGACTTAGTAGTAACTTACAGCCAAGCCGGTGCGAATTCGATTAGCAATTTGATCACTAAGCTTTTGGATGTTTTTGGTGTCCATGTTTTCGATTGCAATAGCTGCCCTGTCAAGGTAAAAGGGCTGCAGCTCCTGCCTCACTTCATCTGGAATTTTACTCAGTCTTCTTGTTTCTCTGTTCATTATGGCCCACGTGCTGCATATATGCATCCAATCAAATTCATTTACTACTCCATAATTTTATATCTCAACAAATGTGATTTCTTTAATACCTACCTTGTTGCTCTTGTAATAATTTTCTGGGATTTGTAGTCTCTGATAATCCAGTCACGCCGCATTCCGTTTTTGCCCGCCGCATCTACCCACGTGTCTATCTCCACCACGTCACCCCTGCACCAAATATACTTTTTTTTCACTCCACCTACTTAATTACCATCAACTATCCATAGTTTACATTCTTCATACAAGGTTTACTAACTTAAAAGAAGACCATATTTAAGATTCTTCGTAGAGACTAGCATAATTTATTGAATTTAAGTTCAGAGCTAATAATTGATTTTTCCTCTCCATTCTGCATATTTATTTCTTTTCATCAACTCCAATACCTTCAGCCCTTTCTTATTTTTTTTTTATCTCGATGTCATAATCTTGTGAAATTCACTAGAATCCCTATTATTCCTTTCAAATTAATGATATTGGTGGTCAAAACTCGACATCGCATTTAAATAGAAAGTTATAGTAGTATGTAAAGTTAATGGATTCTTTCAAATTAATGATATTGGTGGTCAAAACTCAGTATCGCAATTTAAATAGAAAGTTATAGTAGTATGTAAAGTTAATGGATTGAATATATATGAGATGATCAAAGTATGACTAATCTTAAATGCATGATTAGAGAACAAACATTTAGTCACTGTAAGAATAATTTTAGTTCATTGTAAGAGCGATTTAGTTCACTATAATTTATAGAGAAGTATTCAATCCGTGAAATATTTAGTTAACTATAATGACGTTTTGGTTCACTCTGTGTTTTCAAATTCGTGAACTAAAACACATGTATAGTGAACTAAATTGCTTTTACAGTGAACTAAATTCTTGTTCTTTAGTTATGCATTTAAGTAATGGTTGCTCTATATGGCTACTCTTTACTAGTAGTATAAATAAAAGAGAGATACCATGAGCTATATTTGTCAATTTGAACATGGATGCGGGTGACGACCCAAATAAGTTTCCTAAGGCTCATCTCCCAGGTCGCTCCAAACCCGCCTCCAGCCACTCCAGATTTCGCTACATGATTCAATGCTGTTTCCTGCACCCACATAATCGATCATCATTGCAAACACAATAAACTAAAGTTAGAAAGTGTGAAGAGATAATAAAATGAAAATCAATCTTGCTAATTATCAAATGTTAAAATAATCTGTGAATGACCTGGAGAAGATTCATGAGGGTTTCCATGGTGGCAGTTTGATCAGGTCCAATCTCATAAGACCTAATTACATACGCCTGTCTGAACACAAATCGTTCCTCCGCAAATCTCCCCAACAGAAACTCATGGTTCATCAAATTCGTATCCCTCTCTACGCACACTCCATTCACTTTCTTCCCGTTTATCGTCTCCACATTCGTGTTCAGCACCAACTGCAGATTTCTCCTCCTCGGCCTCAGCTTCCATCCGCCACCAAAACCCACGCGCACACGCGCACCCAAACCCTCGTATTTTTCTAAGCTGATGAGCGAATCTCGATTGAAGGGCACCGCGGCGCTTTGCAGCAACGCCATGACTGTCACTGATTCAGTAATGTGTCAAATTTTGGATTTTGAAGCTGGAGTGTGGCATCTCAATTAGGTTTAGTGAATTTATTTGAATTTAAGTTGGTAATCTAATTAATGGAAATTAGAGCTGGAACGAAGGAGATGGGCAGCTAAAGATTGACTTGAAACATTCAAAGGAGGGAGTAAATAAGCAGCTCAACCACTTGTTTAAGAGTGGGAGAGAAAATGGTGGAGGCCATCACGGAAATAGTATAGCATACGATACTACAAAGTACAAACTATTAGAAATTTTAATGTTGCAATTAGTAAATTAAGTACAACTAATTTCCATCTAATTATAAACATATTTGCCTTATGTATATAATCCAGACAATATTGAAGGTTGTATTGTAAAGACAAGGTTTTTCTCCTCAAACAATTAGGATGGATTCCTTCAATATTTCAAGTTTCAAAAGGTGTTTTAAGTATATTTATGTTATTTGGGGGCTATAGGTCGTGGAATAAATTAATAATTCTATATGATATTATTAATCTAAACTGCGTATATGAGTATAATCGTGGCTATGATTTACTTTCCAGGCTTAGTGGGTTCAGGCCCATTTCTTTTTATTCTTTTTATGGAATGGGCCATTGTATTAAACGCGTAGGAATTCATACTATATGTACTACTATATGGAAACAATATTACTTGGGTGTCTTAATAGTTTTCCATCTACCTATATAATCATTTGAATGTATAAAAATTATTACTAATATACGAAATCTGAAAAAAAAAAAAAATAATCAGTAAGTAGGAATTTTAATAAAATGAAATTAATAAGTATTCACACAAAACACCATAATATAATAGCATCTCCAATAATTTATATTAAACTCAAACCCATTTTAGTATAAATATCACATTAAATATGATTTTACTACAACTATTTACACTAAACTCAAACTTAAAAGTATATTCTCTATTTTATGTTTTTTTTACTCACAAAATTTGAAAATATTTTGGATTTGACTTTCGTGTAAACCTAAAGATAGGCATTTTTTCCCCCAAAAATAAAAAATGGGATTGGTTTTAGAGTACTATTGGAGCTAATTACCTATCCCATTTTAAATTTTAGTATACCTTGGAGATCGTCTAATAGCCTTATACTCATAAGCATACAAATTTAAAGAACATGTTTGCCAACTTGGACCAAATAAAAAGTGAAGGTATAAAGCCCAATCTAATTATAGCCTCTCAAAGTCTTAATTGTCACATCTACTTCCTTCCTTAGTAAAACCCATTGTAGCATATTGTATTTATCGACTGATTAAATGCATTGTTCCACCATATTGTTAGCGTGACTTTACCAAGTAGCCCTCACTCAAAAATATTGATTTGGGCATAATGATGCCACAAATGAAGTACTTTGATGCACGCATACCTTCTAATTAATGAACATATAAATTATTAAGGAGTACTCTCTCTGTAAAAAAAATTGTGTTAAGTGAGTCAAGTAAAGGAAGAAGAAAATGAGAAATTAAAATGGTAGAGAGATGAAGAGAGAATAAAGTAAGAGAGAATAAATACGCTGACTTTTATTAAAAAGAGAAATGACTCTACTACTAAGGAAAGTACCAAAATGATAAAATGACTCAATTACTATGGAATAAGGGGAGCATAACATACACTAAATTGTATAAATCTCCTCAAATTATTGGAGGAAACAAACTATAGCGTGTCTATTAATGTACCTTCTAGAAATACTTATTATACTAGTACTTACTAAATAATTTATTTAGCGACCAATCTTTATAGAAATATTTAGATATTCCAATTAGATACTAGAGGATCTAGTCGTAGTTTTTAGTGCTCGGGACAGACAGTATTGAACTCCAACGCGTGGAATGGCCTAAACCAATTGTTGCTCTCTAATTCGCAAACCTTACAAGTTGGTGCCTACAAAATATAAAACAACATGCTTTCTCCCCAACTTCAATTTTTAACTCTAACTCAATCTTGCTTTAATTATAAGAGAACAAACAAATGAAAAATTAATCCTAGGATGAGATTGCTGACCAATGAAATGGATCATCGTTACGGACGTGGAATCACTAGAAATATCGGTCAATTACAAGTCATGTTCGATAATACTATCTATGATGGAGTAGTAGTATTGTCTTGTCTCTTTAAGTGTGTTTATAAAATCATTAATTATTGGGTAGTGATCATTTCCAATTATAAGCAGAGTTACTAATTATAGAAAAGATCCTTATAAAACAATTAGATTCACATCCTCAATTAACAATTATTTTTGGTAGAGTGTCTAAATCTAAGAGGCCAGGGAATTTAGAATCTAGAATATCAGATCTTGAAAGAAAATATCAGATCCGAGGCGAAGCCGGATATCAATTTCTTGTGTACTTTGAAATCAAGCCAATTCAATAGAGTGGACTTCAAATAATCATATTCTATATATTTATTCGCTATTTTAAAGACTGTATTTTTTTAAATGTGTATATATTTATGAAGTAATAGTATTCCCTCCGTCTCATAATAATTGTCACTCTTATTATGGGCACGGGTTTTAAGAAATGTAAATAAAAGTTGGTTGAAAAAGTTATGGAATGTCTGATTCACTTTTTTATATTGGTTTTATAATAAAATGTGAGTGAAGTGAGTTAGAGAAATGTGAGACCTACTTACCATTTATGGTAAAAATGAAGTGTGACAATTCTTGTGGGACAGACCGAAATGGAAAAGAGTGACAATTATTGTGAGACGGATGAAGTAGTAACTAAGGGCATCCACAATGGGAAACCCTATAGTCCGCCCTATAGGGCGCCCTATGCTCCACCACATTAGCATTTCATCCTCCTACCTTCCACATGCAGTGGGATGCCCTATAGGCCGCTCTATAGTCCGCCATAAGCATTTTATTTATTTAAATATTTAAAACACTACAAAAATTGGAAAAAAAAACTTCATTTCATTAAAATTCAAACATTACACTACGAAATTAAAAAAAAACTAAAAATTCTCAACGGCGGTTACGGTCCCAAACTTCTTCAATCATGTCGTTCATGAGCTGAGCATGGTCTTGTTGGTTGCGCATTGAGGCCTGTCTAGATAGAACCTCATTGAAGCCCATCGGTAATCCTCGAACGTGGGACGGGGCCGCCATGTTGGAGCTAGATCCACCTTCGTCATTGCCCCAATCGGCGACTCTTCCACCTTTGTGTTCGACTATCATGTTATGCAAGATGATGCACTCATACATGACATCGGCGATGGCGTCCTTGTACCAGAACCGCGCCGGACCCTTCATTATTGCCCACCGCACTTGGAGCACACCAAATACCCGCTCCACATCCTTACGCGCAGCCTCCTGCTTTTGCGCGAATAAAACTCTCTTCTCACCCATTGGGCAACTGATCGTCTTCAAAAAAATAGGCCACCTCGGGTATATGTCATCGGCCAAGTAGTACCCCATATGATATTGGCGTCCGTTGGCAGTAGAGTCGATGGCCGGGCCGTTGCCATTGCATTGCTCGGTGAAGAGGTTGGATGAGTTGAGGACGTTGATGTCGTTGTTCGACCCCGCTACACCGAAGTAAGCATGCCAGATCCAGAGCCGATGGTCAGCGATGGCTTCGAGGATCATCGTCGGGTGGCTGCCCTTGTATCCACTGGTGCAATTCTTCCACTCACAGTGCATGCAATCGATACTCCCTAGCATTCCAGGAAAGTCGTGCGCCGTCTCGTGCATCTTCATCAGGGCCTGACAATCCTCAGCAGTCGGCTTTCGCAAATAGGCGTTGCTATAAGCCTCCACAACTCCCCTACAAAAATTCTTCAGGCACTCGCGACCAGTTGTATTCCTGGCGTGAAGGTACTCGTCGAACATGTCCGCTGTGGTGCCATAGGTCAACTGCAAGAGCGCAATCGTGCATTTCTGCAACGACATAAGTCCGGGTCTGCCGATGCCATCTTCCCGATACTGGAAGTATTCATCACGTGCCTCCAACGTTTGGACAATGCTGAGAAAAAGATCTCACCGCATTCTAAAACGGCGGTGAAAAACCATTGGGCCCCACCGTGGTTGCTCGTCAAAATAGTCTGCGAACAGACGTTGGTGAGCTATGTCGTGCTCACGGCGGACAAACGTCCGACGTCGAATCAGGCGTGGGATCTGCACCACCTGGGCCTGCTCCGCCGCTTCGCGCTCCATTTCGGCCAAGCATTCCGCCGCAGCCTCATGAATGCAATCGAATAAGGCCCGAGTAATGCCCTCCGAGGTACTCCACTCGTCGTCGGGTCTCATTTTTTTAGTGAGAAAGATTGAGAGTGAAATATTGGTGTGTGGGGAAAGTGAGAGATGAGAGAGAATTATTGGTGTGGGAAATGGAAGAGAAAAGGGGGTTTAAATAGATAATAATTTCAAAAAAAAAAAAAAAAAAAAAAAAGAAAACGCGTTGCATCGTCCGCGGTATCGTCCGCGTGACCCGCAGTGGGGCGGACGATGCGTGTTCCGACGCCATCGTCCGCCGATGATGTATCGGGCATCGTCCGCATGAATACAGTGACGGACGATGTATTGGGCATCGTCCACTGTGGATGCTCTAATAAGATTAAATTTAATTGGGATTCGAGCATTTCCTCGCTTAAGAAAGCTAATTAAAAAAAGTGAAAGAAATAAAGAATAAAGTACGCCCATTTAAGTTATGTTACTTGGGACAAAGATATAAAAAAAGAAGATCCCACCAGATGTTCCTATGATTGTACATTAGTATTTTTTATTCACGTGTATTTAGTAGGTAAGAAGGTCTAATTTTACTTATGAAATATCAACTAATTTTACTTAGGAGTAGTATTTTCGAATTATGTACCTATTACAAAAGAGAGCATTCTTCGCCGTTGAGCTAATGTTTATTTTCAACTTCAATGTGTGTGTGTATCAAAGAGTATATGAACACAAGATTCTAATATTTTTTGAGGATTGAGACCATCACCAGATTTGCTTAGAGGGAAAACAGCCTCAGGCTCAATCAAGACGATGACAACTCTTTTTGCGCTTACAATCCTCTATCTTAATTTTGTGTCCCATTTATTGAGATATTCATACTTATTAATTAGTTGTCTCAAGGAGTGTAAAAAATACGAAGCATTAAAAAAGTTAATTTAAATATCTAGTAAATCATTTTTATAATCAATTGTTGTTGGAATAGAACGTTACAAAGACTTGATTAACGGTTGATATTCCTTTCACATATAGATACGCTTAAAATGAAATTGTATATAGCCTTTGTAAATCTAACTTGGTATTAGAGCACACTACACGATCAAGCCTCACAAGAGAATGTACTAAAATATGCACATGTGATTTATATCCCATGTTGAAAATATATCCTCTTATAATGGTTTGTTATGAAATGTTACAAATGTTGATTGGTCTCTCATTCACAAATGAGATTATACTTACTCCTCATAAAATATAATACCATGCACTAACAACTTTTTTTATTATTTAATTAATTTCAATTTTTATGATTTGGTTTGCTGTTATAATCATTGACACTATCATTAGTCCAATAATGATTTCTAATTATTTTTCTATATTTAATTTTCGTATCAAAGTAGTTGGCAATTGAAACATAAAAATGAATATAACAATCTCACATCGGTGTTCACAATGAGCTTAATCCACTATATAAGTTTCATGGACCTCTCCTCCTATCACCAATTGGTTTTAGGATGAAACTCATGAATTATTATCAAAAGTTAAAAACCGATTACTGCTCCAAATTTTGAAATTTTCATTTTTACAATAAATATATACTGATATTCATTACATAAATACACACACTGCAAAAAGCAATTGAGGTAGGCATATATATATAAATTATAACAATAAAACTATGTTGCAAATTAATAGTTGTATAGTACGTGACTAGTGACGACTATGGTGGAGAAAATCCTGGAATTGGATTGGTATCGATGTGCACCAATTAGATGTGAAATAATGAAAGTTGCACCTGATTTTGCATGACTCATCACGACCCTCTACCTCTATATATATACACCGGAGTTGGCTATCGATCATTGTACAAGAAAACATACATCTCATCAGCCCAAAATTAATAGAGCCTAGCTAGTTAACTGTGATGGCTTACAAAAATTGTAATGTGATTGTTGTAGCAATGATGGTAATGGTGTTTGTAGTGTTGGCTCCCAAAATAGTGGAGTGTGCAATTGGTATAGATCTGCATCCTTGCACACTTCCGGAATGCATCGCTGCCTGTAAGAAAGTGTTGAAGGCAAAGTATGCTAGTGCCACCTGCGCAACCGGCCCTAAGGGGAAGTATTGCATCTGTCTAGGCTAGTCCACTCCATGTATGTATGTGCGCGCGCGCATGTATTTCTATGGCTTTCGTTTTCTCCTTTCTGCGGTGTGTGTTACGTATGAGGTGTTTTGAGTCCTGCAGTTGGCAAAGTACTGCTCAAATAATGTCGTAGATCTTATGACACAAGTAGTATCTGTTTTAATTGTATCAAGTCTCTATATAATGTTTCTGTTGTACTTATTTATTTTATTTTAAAAAAAAATCTCGAACTCAGCACCTCATGCAATAATGTCTAAGCTCTTGCCGCTAGGATAAAGTGTCTGGACTATTTTCTGCTGTACTTAATTTAAAGGCAAAATGCTCAAGTTTGATTTGAAGGATATTTAGAAACATAGACAAGAATAGAATTAAATAAATTGGCCATGATGAATAAAAAAGGATCGGACTAGCTGGGTACTTTAGTTTTAGGTACGGTGTATTTTTATCAGTATAGAGATAGTGTATTAAACGTAGGTGGAAAACGCATCTTCATGCAATCACATTTATAAATTTGGAATATCAGAAATTAATGTAGTTAAATAACGAAGCCAGAAGACAAATATATTGCATCTGGATATTTGATTGCTTACATACTGCGGCAATTTTATCAACTTCAAATATTTTTGAAGCATGTGACATAGTTGATATGCATTTTACAAGTTTTGATGTCATCTATATTCTAGACCATAGGTGCACAATGTAATAATAGTATATAGTTTTATAGCTAAAGCAAATATATCAATCTTGAAGAATTAATACAGTATGATAAAAGAGGGAATCTCAGGGATTTTATTAATTGGCTACTTATTAAATCCAACTAATACATCTAATATATTTATTTTTATTCAAGTTATACTATATGTTATGACTATCACTAATCTAGCTCAGACCTTCTCTCAAAGTATCTAAACTGTGAAGTATACACTATATCTTCGTTTCATTATTATAATGCAATTCCTAAAGATATAGTATCAGAATCCAAATCTCGTAGTTGATCTCAATTCCCTTGAGTTAATTTCTAAAGTCAATTATTACCATCAACACTTGAGATCTTATCAATAATGACCTAAATACTAGTAACTGAAAGCATTATTAAGCACAAAAATAGTCCAAACAAAAAAGATATGATCATTAAATATATAGTCCAAATAAACATTCGATTCAACTACCCTTTATCTAGTTATTCATAAATTTTTAACATACAAAATTGATATTTAATTATTAGTTATTACTTAGTATTCGATGACACAAAGTACATATAGAAACTTGTTCAATTTAATAAAATGCAAATAAAATATAAAAGGACAAATCTCCCGTAAAACCTGTAGGGGTTGAGCGTGGTTGGCCTTTGAAAAATCCTGATTTCGTACTTAGTTATGGTCTCAAAATGTTAAGATCTGCTGTCTGTGCCAAATACTCTAATATTCTGTTGCTAGCTTCAATTAATCAAGATGTTTCCTTTATTATAAGATATTAATTGTATTAAAAAAAATTGTTAAAAAAGAACGTGAACCGAAATCTAACCTGATTGGGTAATGAGTGTAGTGTGTCAGCGCTCCACCTAAGCTATCTACTCTCCAAGTCTCATTTCCACTATTCTCATCTCTCTCTACTCAGCGCCGCCGCCTCAACCAGCCTTCTCATCTCACGTTGATACATATGAATCCTAATTAGCCCCCAATTAATATGTCGAGGTATATCTCTTGAACACAGCTACACAAATAGAGGTTTGTTTGATCGATCTTTTATCCGTCGAACCTTTCCGAGTTGGACCAACTACTTATATAAACATGGTTTGGGGTTATATTTGCAGGTCATAACACTGATGAATGATTTGAAGCTTTTGAGGCAAATAGGCGAGCCCGTATAGATTCTCAAGTGTCGATTATAATAAAACAGAGGTATGGTGCTAGAATCTGGAATTGGATCTCTACTCTGATTTGTAATTTGCTAATTTTTGTTTTCAGCAAACATTATATGGTTGTTTAATAATTGGTAGTAGTTTGTGCAGTTGATTTTTGATAATAACGAGAAATGAGAACTGTAAGATGTTGGCATATTGTATCGCAGGCCCAGTGAAAGTCGAGTGATATTTAGTGTAATTTATAATGAAGTTAGTTCTCAGTTTTATGACATCTTGAGCCATACCTTTGTTCCAATTTGTTAGTTGACTATATACAAACATCATACTATGTCTTTCTTACTTGCCAGAATGTTTAACAGGTTCATATATCTCAAGATATCCGGATATCCTGTGTTAACTTGACTACGAATGGGGAGTGTTGAAGGAGGAAAGCTCAGGTTTTGCATTGATAGAGGGGGCACGTTTACTGATGTCTATGCTGAATTTCCGGGTAGGTCTGAAGGCCGAGTGATGAAATTGCTATCTGTTGATCCTGCTAATTATGATGATGCCCCGGTAGAAGGAATTAGGAGGATTTTGGAAGAATTCACTGGAGAAAAGATTCCCAGAAGTTCTAAAGTTCCCACTAATAAAATTGAATGGGTGAGGATGGGAACAACTGTGGCAACAAATGCTCTTTTAGAGAGAAAAGGCGAAAGAATTGCCCTGTGTGTGACTCGAGGCTTCAGGGATCTGCTGCGGATTGGTAACCAGGCTCGCCCAAATATCTTTGACCTAACTGTGTCAAAGCCATCCAATCTTTATGAGGAGATTGTGGAAATTGATGAGAGAGTCGAGCTTGTTATTGATGAGGCGAATGTATCAGATTCTTCTGATTCAGTAGTTCAGGGTGTTTCGGGGCAGCTTGTAAGGGTTGTGAAGCCACTTAACGAGGAAGCTTTAAGACCCTTGCTTAAAGGTCTACTGAATAAAGGAATCAGCTGCTTGGCCGTAGTGTTAATGCATTCTTACACTTATCCTAATCATGAAACATCAGTGGCAAAGTTGGCAATGAGCATGGGATTTAAACAAGTGTCTTTGTCATCGGCTTTGACACCTATGGTTCGAGCTGTTCCTCGAGGTTTCACAGCATGTGTGGACGCGTACCTGACTCCCGTTATTAAAGAATATTTGAGAGGATTTGTATCTAAGTTTGATGAAGGAACGGGTGAATTGAATGTTCTTTTTATGCAGTCAGATGGTGGATTGGCACCAGAGAGTAGGTTTTCAGGCCACAAGGCTGTTTTATCAGGCCCAGCGGGAGGAGTAGTTGGGTACTCCCAGACACTTTTTGGGATTGAGACGAACAAGCCTCTTATTGGTTTCGACATGGGTGGAACATCTACTGATGTGAGCCGTTATGCTGGTAGCTATGAACATGTGATAGAAACCCAAATCTCTGGGGCAATAATTCAAGCACCTCAGATTGAGATCAACACTGTTGCTGCTGGAGGTGGGTCGAAGCTGAAGTTCCAATTTGGAGCTTTCAAGGTTGGTCCAGAATCAGTTGGTGCCCATCCAGGACCTGTTTGTTACCGGAAGGGAGGGGAATTGGCTGTTACTGATGCGAATCTCATCCTGGGATATGTCATTCCGGATTATTTCCCGTCTATCTTTGGCCCCAGCGAGGATCAGCCTTTAGATGTCAATGCAACTAAAACTGAATTTGAAAAACTTGCAGAGCAAATCAATATCTACAGAAGGAATCAGGATCCGGCAGCAAAGGATATGACAGTGGAGGAAATTGCTCAGGGATTTGTTAATGTTGCAAATGAAACAATGTGCCGTCCTATTCGACAATTGACTGAGATGAAGGGTCATGAGACGAAAAACCATGCTCTTGCTTGTTTCGGAGGTGCCGGACCCCAACATGCCTGTGCTATTGCTAGATCACTGGGTATGAAAGAGGTACTTATTCATAGATTCTGCGGTATTTTAAGTGCATATGGGATGGGAATGGCAGATGTTGTGGAGGAAGAACAGGGACCGTATTCTGCTGTTTATGGACTGGAATCTGTGTTGGAGGCCTCAAATCGCGAAGCAGCTCTATTAAATCGGGTAAAGTGGAAGCTCCAATTACAAGGTTTTCAAGAGGAGAATATTAGAACTGAAACATATTTAAACCTGAGATATGAGGGAACAGACACTGCAATTATGGTAAAGAGACCTAATGACGATGGTGGATCTAAAGGAGATTATGCCTTCGAATTTACAAGATTATTTCAGCAAGAGTATGGATTTAAACTTGAGAGCAGGAATATCATGATATGTGATGTGAGAGTTCGTGGTATTGGAGTCACTAACATACTTAAGCCTCGAGCTCTCCCGCCTGGTTCAGGAACCACAAAAAGTGTAGCTCAATACAAAGTTTATTTTGGAAACAGTTGGCACAACACACCGTTATTCAAGCTGGAGGATTTGGCATGTGGTTGTGTCATATCTGGTCCTGCCATAATTATGAATGGCAATAGCACTGTAATAGTAGAACCTAGTTGTAAGGCTGTTATTACAAATTACGGAAACATCAAAATCGAGATTGAGTCGATTCACAAAGTCGTGGAGGTATCCAAAGAAGTGGCAGATGTCGTGCAACTCTCGATATTCAACCACAGATTCATGGGAATAGCTGAGCAGATGGGGCGCACCTTACAGAGGACTTCAATATCGACCAATATTAAAGAAAGACTGGATTTCTCATGTGCTCTTTTTGGTCCGGATGCCGGGCTAGTTGCAAATGCTCCGCATGTTCCTGTGCATTTGGGAGCTATGTCGAGCACAGTAAGATGGCAGATGAAATATTGGGGTGACAATTTAAAAGAGGGCGACGTTCTGGTTACTAATCATCCTTGTGCTGGAGGTAGCCATCTGCCAGATATAACTGTTGTTACGCCGGTTTTTGATAAGGGGGAACTGGTTTTCTTTGTTGCCAGCAGAGGGCACCATGCGGAGATCGGAGGTATTACTCCTGGAAGCATGCCTCCGTTCTCAAAGTCCATATGGGAGGAAGGAGCTGCAATAAAAGCATTCAAACTTGTTAAAGAGGGGATTTTTCAAGAAGAAGGAATCAGCCAGCTTCTCCTTTTTCCATCTTCTGAACAACCGGGTCAGAAAATACCCGGGACTCGCAGGCTTCAGGATAACTTATCCGATCTCCATGCACAAATTGCTGCAAACCAAAGAGGAATTTCACTTATAAAGGAGCTTATCGAGCAATATGGTTTGGAGACTGTGCAGTCTTACATGAACCATGTCCAGGTTAATGCAGAAGGCGCAGTTAGAGAGATGCTCAAGTCTGTTGCCGCTAAAGTCTCTGACTCGGCTAAAGTTGAAGGAGATTCTTTGATCATCGAAGAGGAAGATTCCATGGATGATGGCTCTGTTATACATTTGAAACTCACTATTGATCAAAAGAGAGGAGAAGCATTTTTCGATTTCTCAGGGACAAGCCCAGAGGTATACGGGAACTGGAATGCCCCGGAGGCGGTCACAGCTGCTGCTGTGATTTATTGTCTGCGCTGTTTGGTGGATGTCGACATCCCTCTCAATCAGGGGTGCTTGGCCCCAGTGAAAATATACATCCCTCCCGGTTCTTTTCTTTCCCCGAGTGATAAGGCTGCAGTGGTTGGTGGTAATGTTCTAACATCTCAAAGGATAACAGACGTTGTTCTAACAGCTTTCCAGGCTTGTGCTTGCTCGCAGGGTTGCATGAACAATCTCACCTTTGGGGACGACACCTTCGGCTACTATGAGACAATCGGAGGTGGATGTGGCGCTGGGCCTGGCTGGGACGGTACCAGTGGTGTTCAATGCCACATGACCAACACTCGTATGACTGATCCCGAGATTTTTGAGCAGAGATATCCGGTTCTGCTGCACAGGTTCGGGCTGAGGGAGAACAGTGGAGGTGCGGGGGTTCATAGAGGAGGCGATGGGATTGTTAGGGAAATAGAATTCAGACGGCCTGTTGTCGTGAGCATTCTTTCCGAGAGACGAGTGCATGGCCCGAGGGGACTCAAGGGGGGGAAAGATGGGGCTCGGGGAGCCAACTACCTTGTTACGAAAGACAAACGGAAGGTATACCTCGGAGGGAAGAACACGGTAGAGGTGCAGGCTGGGGAAATTCTTCAGATTTTAACTCCAGGAGGTGGGGGTTGGGGTGGTTCCTCCGAGTATGCTTCAAACTGAGGGAATTACCATGCAAGGTATGGTGTTCGGAAATGTGGCCTTTGCCATTTTTATGTTTCTTTTGTATAATTTGTTACAGCAAGCGCTCGGTTGAAAACTTTGGGATAATCTCTAATAATAATAATCTACTCCATGTTTTCTATTCGAATAAAGTTGATTATTTTGGGATGATTGTGCTATGAGTCTATCACCTAGCCTAGTATTGCATTCCTTGTTATTTTAATTTTAATTTTAATTTTAATTTTAATTTTAATTTTAATTTTAATTGTGTGAGACAATTATGGAGATGTTCGAATTCAGGTTGCGTTATTCTACAGACACCTACGTGAATCAGAAGGCAGGAACAGCAATTTTATCAAATTTATGCCATCACTTTTTTTGTAACAGACTGCAATACAATTTTGGCTTAGGAATTAGCCAAAAACCGGAAGGGCTTCGTGTTATCTTTCCTTGTCCTCACATTGACAAGCCTATGAATAAGGACCCATAATAGTACATGAATATATTGTAGTGGTAACTTAATTTCACATTTGGTTGGTCCGAAATGAGATGCCCAAGGTTTAAGGTTCGGGCGGTTAACGTTGAACCGCAAAAAAACATCGGAAACCGATGGTTCAGAAACGAAACAAACTGCAAAAAACCGCTGGTCTAAA
This sequence comes from Salvia splendens, assembly GCF_004379255.2. Classification (NCBI taxonomy): domain Eukaryota; kingdom Viridiplantae; phylum Streptophyta; class Magnoliopsida; order Lamiales; family Lamiaceae; genus Salvia; species Salvia splendens. The sequence continues at coordinate 11,362,730 of NC_056041.1, forward strand.
ACCGAAACTGTAACTGTAACCGCGAAATACGCTCAAAATTTTCCGAAACTATAACCGGCGGTTCCAGAACCTTGGACATGCCCAGTTTCCCTCATCTCCTCATTTTCTGTTTTAAAAAATAAGATAAATACATGGTAAAAAAGAAAAAAATAATTTTATAACTTAATTTACTGTATAAAATAATCTAAGTTATTAAATATTCCTAACTTAACTTATAAATCTAACAATAATATATAAAAATAATTTAAGTTCATGATCTATTTTACGTTAATTTATAATCCTTCCAGCCGTATATTAGCATCACTAGCCAACAACCCTAAGAAGGGGTTTAGAGATGGCGGCAGATAAAAAATTTCAGCTAAAATTTCATAAATTCGGCGCCAAATACACCCTCCTTTTCCCCAATTTTGCACTTAAAATTCCCAACATCTGCGCGCCAAACCGTCACTTCTCTTTCCTCTGAATTCATCTGCTCTCAATTTCAGTGTGCCGTTCGGATCTTAAGGTTTTGTGAAACCTTGAGGGCTTCCATGGCTACAGAAAAGGAACAAGTCGCTGTCGGTGGGTGCGAGAACCAAGAGAAAGACGCGAACCCTAATGAAGTTGAAGATGAAGGCCTGAAGATAGACGCTGACAAAGGAGATGAAGAGAAAGGAGGAGAAGAAGGCGAAGATGAGGCGAAAGTAGAGGAAGAGAGCGAGGGAGGGATGGATGAGGAAGAAGCAGAGGGGAAGGGCGAAGATGAAAGTGATGAAGGAGAGAAAATGGAGGAGGAAGAGAGTGAGAAAAAGAGGGAAAATTTGAAGAAGAGATCGAGAAACGATAAAAAAGGTGAGGCTATGGAGTTGGAATCGCCGAGGAGTGAGAGGCCAACAAGGGAGAGGAAAACGGTGGAGAGATTCGTCGTGGGGGAGAGTCCCAGGGCCTCGGCTAGCAAGACTCTGTCAATTGAAAAGGTACCACCACTATTTTATTTTATTTTTAATTTATTAGATATGGAGTTGTAAATGCACAGTTTATATAGCTTATACAAGTAATTATATTTGGCCTAATCGTAAGAGGGTATTTTGATGGGTTTGATCTGAATACATCTGATCTTATTGGCATGGGATTGAAGGTTGAATATTGTGTAAATCAAGAGTTTTGTTTCTATGTTGATATGAATGTCACTTTGCTATGTGGAATGTACAACGCTAAGTATGTTTTTTATGGGCAAAGTGAGATTGAAACAGAAGTAGCATATAGTATATGCTCTATTTATTCATTGCTTTCTTGGTGTGGACATATATGTTTATGTTCTGAAAACTTATGGCGTTGCTATTTGGGCAAATAATCATGTTTTGGGGTTGGCTTTCTTGCATGAAAGAAGAAACTTGTGCTGTCATTTCATGGAAATTTCATGTTTTTAATCTCTTGTTGTTGTCGTTGTGACTTCTTGTTGATTTTAATCAAATTGTGGACTTCTTAAGTATGATCCTGGTTATAATTTGATGTAACACAAATGATCATTTGTGGTGCATTTGCATTACATATTGGGTTTTATTTAAACTCTGACCAATGTCTGTTTATTATGTTGACAGGGTAAAGGCACACAGCTTAAGGACATCCCAAATGGTATGATAATTATTTTTGGTACTTGAACTCAATTTTTGTTTGGTAAATCACACAATAAAGTTGGATAAGATGTCTGTTTGTTTCATAAATTTTTCTTTCAAAACATATGATTCTGTTTCAGCAGCTGCTTTAATTCGTTGGTACTGTGTTTATTGGTGCTGACTACTGTATATTTCTAGGAGGATTGGGATTTTCAATCAATTACTGCTAATACGTGTTACACAAGATTTATAATATAGTTTAAATTTATTACTGGCTCATAGTTAACCTGAATACATTATCCTTCGTGACCTTTGCATTTCTAGTGCCTCTTGATACATTACTGCTGATATTCATGTTCTGAGATAATGAGCCTCTTTCATGTCATTTCAGTGGCATTCAAGTTGTCTAAGAGGAAAACTGATGAGACCCTACAGCTTCTCCACACTGTTCTTTTTGGGAAGAAATCTAAGGTTTCTTTCAACCTAAACTTTTCAAATGAGTAAATTTTATGTTTGATTCTTAGCATTTTTTTATCAACCTTTCCTCCTAATGCTTCTTTTCTATGTAATGTTCAGGTTCACACCCTTAAGAAAAATATAGGCCTCTTTTCTGGTTTTGTATGGGTTGAGAATGAGGTAATCTTGTTTTCATCTTTTCCTTTTGAGTTATGTCTGTCAGCACTCATGGTGATGTTTAAAATATTTCTTTTTTCCTGCTGAAGTATTTTTTACTTTTGATCAAAGCCTACAAAAGAAAAGTTTAATACAAGCTGATTAGTTTGGAGTGTGCACACAAAGGACATATAATTTCTTTCTCTTAATTGATTCCAACTGTTTGTTGAGTATTCTTGTGAATACCCATTCTATTCTACTGAACAGTAGAGCATTTGTGTACAAGATGAAAGACACTTGTAAGGTATATACATGCAACAATAATTCTAATATTGTTCACTATTTGACTCCTGGAAGCTTGCTATTCTAGTGAGAAGAGGAACTCTTGAAAAATAATTTGTTAATCTGATTAACCTCATTCATTGTATATGAGGACTTGTGCGGTTTGGTGACTTGAATACTACATGGCATAATAGTAGCATAAAATTGACTAGTGCAGTAGTAAAGTACTACTTACTCGATATTCTATAGCTTGTTCCCAAGCTTAAACACTTTGGGACATAGTATATTGGAATTTCACATCTTATAGATTTTGAGTAGTTTATGAAGAATTCATATTTTTATATAGAGTAATATTATAGGGGATATAGCTCAAGAACAATAACAGTGTCTTTTATATGCTGCACTTTATTTTGGTGGCTTTCTGTTTGTCATATTTTACCACTTACAACTGAAATGACAAAATATCTACACTAACTGAAGCATGTATTCAGAATAATGGATGATGGGGGTGACTATTGGTTGTTGTGGTACTGTGGCAGCTTTTCCAAATTTTTTATATGTTCTGCTCTAATTCTAATCAGCAACTATTCTGTAGTTTTTTAAGTGCGTTTGCCCCTTGACAAGAGTAATAAATTTCACCATTGTTTTAATCAGGAAAAGCAGAGGACAAAAGTCAAGGAGAAATTGGAAAAATGTGTTAGAGGAAAGTTACTGGATTTATGTGATGTTCTTAACATCACTGTGAACAAAACCTCTACAAAGAAGGTAATATATCTTCCATTATCTGGTTAGGAATTTCTGCAACATCCTTGTCTTACTGAACACACTGTTATTTTAGGAAGAACTTACAACAGTGTTGGTGGACTTCTTGGAATCTCCACATGCTACAACAGATAGCTTGCTTGCTGACAAGGAGAAGGTAAATCTGTTGTAGTTCTGTCTTGTATGTTGTATCAATGTTACACTGGTTTTATCTATATGATGATTAAAAAATTTTAACTGATGTTTTTACCTGACAACATATCATCAGAAGGGTAAGAAGCGGAAGAGTAGGGGATCAACAAGCAAAAGTCCCAGTTCTTCTAATGCGACTGTTGGACAATCAAAAAAGGTGGGGCTTTCTCTTTCTACTTTGCAGAGCTATCTTGATCCATAAATATAAAATGAAAATCTAAAGATTGAACTCATCATAATTCGTTTCAGACTCAGTATAATTCAAGGTGGTCTTGTTAAAATATACATAAGCGGGGCTAAGTTCAAAATTTATCAAGGCAATATCAATATGTTGAGTTTTTGGGATATGGGGAGGCAAATAAAATTTAAATAACTTAATCAATTCCTTTTGCATGCCTAATTATGAAAGATGCTAATTGTTTGATCTTTCGTTACTTATCTTTTATATGCTTGAAACTTTAGAATGTATATGTGAAACCATTTGAGACCTAGTGGATGCCTGTAGTTTTATGTTACCTTGTTGCTTTTGACTCTTGAATCATTGACTTGGTATGCTATGTAATACTCCCTCCGTCTCACAAAGATTGTCTCACTTTGACTGGGCACGAGTTTTAAGAAATGTAATGAAAAATGAGTTGAAAAAGTTAGTGGAATGTGAGTCCTACTTTTATATATTAGTTTTATAATAAAATGTGACTAGGAATGAGCAGTGTTGTTAAAATCGCGCCCCGAGAGCGCTTGGGTCGCGGGTCGCAAGGGTCGAGACCGACGTCGCCCCATTGTGGGTGGGTGGGTCGAGATTCAGGGGTCGCCGTCGGGGCGGCTGAGGCGGCTGGGTCGAGCGGCTGGGGCGAGCGGTTGGGTCGAGCGGCTGGGGCGAGCGGTTGGGTCGAGTGGCTGGGGCGAGCGACTGGAAGAAGAAGATCCTCGGCCATGGCTGCTCAGAAATGGGTCTGTGACTCTGTGAGAATGAAGAGAGAAGAAGGGATGGGAATGAAGAGAGAAGAAGGGGGGTTTACCGAGACAAGAAATTTTAAAAGTAAAGTAGGCAGAAGCTATAGCTAGGGCTTCTAGGACCTATAAAAGTTAATAATCATTTTCTTCCACCTTCATTTTTTAATATTAGTATTAATATTGGTTGTCAAGATTCTCTATTCTTTAAATATGATTAGTTCCTATTTAAATAAAAAAATACCTTTAATTACCAATCAAAATTACATTCAAATCTAATTAAATATATTGTGATGTTCTAATTAAATTAAATATATGTTCATTTTTATTTAACTATATAACTAATTTCTTAGAGAATTGCAGCTGCGCTTTATCTATTTGTTTAATTTAAAATTGCATTTTATAAATTACTATATTAATTTGAGAATTATAATTAAATTTATTAATTTTGCATCTAAATAGTTATAAATTTAGGTTTTAATTTGTAATTTATGATTTTTTGAATATGAGTGGAGATTTATTGATTTTCATTATTTATTATTATTATTATTATTATTATTATTATTATTATTATTATTATTATTATTGTTATCTAAAGTCTCTAAAAGATATTAATTTAAGACAATTGTTTCAATTATTTATTGTGTTATGACTTATGAATTGTTTTGATATCTTGATCATTTCTATTTTTCATTTTATCTCTATTCACATGAATTGCATCTACATTTATATTATTTGATATATTATAAACATTAGAGCAATATATTTATTTTATTTAATATTAAAAGGCAAAAAAATTAACCTAGCTTTGTGGGTCTCTCGACCCCGTCGACTCGTCGACCCGCGACCCGAATTTTCACCTCATCGACCCGATGCGCCCCGCGACCCTAACAACACTGGGAATGAGTTAGTAGAATATGGAGTCCACTACCAAAAATGGTAAAAAGTGAAATGGGGCAAATTTTGTGGGACGGACGGAAATGAAAAAATGGGACAATCTTTGTGGGACGGAGGGAGTAATTTGTATTTTTTGCTATGCACTATATCCTGTATATACCCCCATTTGCTGTAAATCATTGCTCTTATCTGACATGTAGAAACAAAAGTTGGATTCTAAATCTGGGAAGAAGTCAAAGCCTTCTATAGAAGAAGAGCAAGACAGTGATGATGATAAAAGTAAATCTTCACAAATTGAAAATGATCATGATGATGACAGCATAGTTGGTGAAGCAGAAAGTGAACAGGAAGAGCATCACTCAGATGAAGGAACGGATGATGATGAAGATGAACCTGAGAAGTATATGGTTGTCGAGAAAAGTTCCTCTAAGAAAAGTGCAAAGAAAGATACTGAGAAGACTGAGGTGAAGTCTAAGTCTGTTGGTAAAGGAAGCCATGTAACACCATCGGAAACTGGTAAACCTACCAAAAAACCTTCCAGTTCAGCATCAAAGAAAGAACCTGCAGCTGAATCAAACCGTAAAGCTAAGACACCTTCGAGAAAGAAGAAAAAGGATGATGAGGAAAGTGAGGAGGACAATGAAGTCCCGACCAAGGGTGCATCCGCAAGCAAGAAAAAGCCAAGCAAGTCATCAGAAAAGGAACAAGGTAATATTTTTCAATAATGAACTATAAGTATCTTGTAACACACATTTAATTGTAATACTATGTTTGATGTAAATCTTTGTTTCTTCTTTACATTTCTTTCTCCTTTACTTAATGCTGAGTGTTTCCAATATGGCAGGGAAAGGGAAAGGTACAAAAGCAGCTGAAAAACAGCCTAGCAGAGAAGAGATGCATTCTGTGGTGACAAATATACTGAAGGAAGTTGATTTTAATACGGTAAGTACAACCGTTGTCATAATATCCCCATTGCTAATGTTTGGTTGTTATTTACAGTTTTCAATGTTTTCTAAAATGCAGGCAACATTATCTGACATTCTACGACAACTTGGTATGTCTCATCCTTATTTGGTCATTTGTTACTACAATTTTTTCCACTCACTTTTTCGTCAGTTAATCGTTACTTATGTTGGTAACAACCAGGGGAGCACTTTGGAGTAGAACTGATGCATAGGAAAACAGAGGTGAAAGAAATCATTACTGAAGTAATAGAAAGCATGTCTGATGATGAAGAGGAAGAGGAAGAGGCGGCTGGCTCTGGGGATGAAGCAGGAAAAGATGGAGACGACGAATGATGAGCATCAATAGCTACCACCGGAAGTTTTCTTCTTTCCCCCAAGGCTGGTGGTGTACAAGTTAATGGCGTTTGATCACCTATTTATCTACCATTTATCATTGGATCTTGCGCATAGCAGTAGCTTAAATTATAACTTAGGAGCTAAATGCTAATGCTGAAATCATAACCTTTTGCTCTCTTTTTTTGGCTTATATAGGTAGCATTTTCTGTGTATTTTTTGATAATCACATTAGTTGTATTTAATTTTGTAAAATTAGTTTGAGACGTTTCAGATGAACTATATACAGATATTTGCAAGTACGTGATTTGTATAAATTTGGAATTCATGCTAGGCCAGTGGTTGAAGATTGTATGTCATCTCTTATTTGAAATTTTGCTGTCTATTTACTTTTATTTTGAATCACACCAAGCATTGTGTTTTTGTCATATTTCTAATAAATTAAACATGAAATGGTTACCTTACAGCACAACAGAATAACCCCATAACAACATTTTATTATAAATTGATCGAGGATACATATGAAGCACATAATAATTTTAATAAATGCACTTTGTGACCACAATTCTAAGTGAATGTGACCACAATATGAAGTCCTTGATCAGTTGATGGTGCAATAATCACACAAACTTCATCAACCATTGAGTTGATCCAACACGAGGCATAAATGGGCTTGTTTCCTTCACTAAAACATATCTTGTCCAATTCGAGTTCATCCCATGCTCTTGTAAAGCTCACTCCTTCTGCACCATGATCTAGTTTAGAACACTCTAAGAGGCCTTCTCTCGAGCAAACTTCAACCCTATCATCCTCAGAGGGCACCTGGACAAGCAGGGACAAGTTTGGAGCCAGTTTCCGGCCGGTCTCGCGCTTGGCCTCTTCGATGCAGAAGGCAGCAAGATGCTTGTGGGTGATGTTGTTGTCTGAATTAAGGATGTTTGCTGGGAAGTTGAAGATGAGACTCTCGGCAGTAATATGTTTGGTTGTGTTGGATCCAATTGGTAGAGATGTAGATGAGGGTGGTGGGCCATGATTGGGGAGGTAGAATATGGGGATTTGGGGAATTTCATTTGATGGAAATATGCTGGTGTGGAGAGTGGCCCATTTCTTGATGATGGTTGTTAGGGTAAAAGGATCACCAAGGAGGATGCTGCAGCTTATCCCAATTGAGTATCCCCCACATGTGAAGTTTGTTACCTTAAATTCACACAATTCTAGAGTTCATTTTTTTTTGTGGGAGGTATATATGCTTAGTTTTGAGTTCAACTAAATAGTAGTAAATTGTAGATTGATTAGTATACCATGTAGTAGTGTGAATTTGTATCAACATAATAATTTAATACTAGTGACTAATCACCCATTTTAATAATTATAGCGCATGGCATACTTATGCATTTATAATGGAATGTTCTAAAAGTATACTTATGCACAAAATAGAGAAATTGGTGAAAAATGAGGTGACGTTCTTCACTTCCTAAATCGGCATTAACAATTTAGTAGTAGTACTTTAGTATCAATAGAAACAGCTACCCATACCCATATTCATGGCATAGTATTATTAATACACATTAAATGCTATGACGCCATTTACTACTGCTATTATCTATCATTTCAAAAAAAAATATACTAGTATGTATATTCTTTGATTATTGCATATATTAAAAACTTGCAATGAAAATAATGATTATGGTTAGAATTAGTAGCGTTAATTGAAGTGATTTAATACTAATCGTCATAATTAGGTCTTAATTGCATAATTGAAGTGATCAGCAGATGATGACATGAAACAAAATTACCTGAACATAAAAGAGGGGAGAAAATTGAGGGGTATGTTGAAGAAGATCCTCCCAGAAAACGAGCTCAGCTTCATCCTCTCTCTTGTCCTCCATTTTGACGAAAGCAGCCAACGCCATCTCCGCCTTGGTCTCCAGTATTCGAGTGCCGGAATCATTGCACACGATCTCCAAATCAGCGTCGCACCAGCGCAGCCTGCCGGCGAGCAAGGGGTAGTCCTGCAGGACCCTTCCGAAAGACTCTTTAATCTGGCCGGCAACCAGCCATCCGGAGTCCTCGGAGGAGCCCTTGTTGTAGCAGAGGAGCAGGTGGAAGCGCCGCTGCAGCACCGCCGCCGATCCCGCATTCTGTGAAACCGTGATTCTGCACGATTGCCGTGGATCTGTTGGCTTTGTTGGAACCACTGTTTGAAGTGCTTCCACGCGCACTTTGCCGCCATTAACCACCGGATTTGCCATTTTTATTTTTATTTTTATTTTTATTTTTATTTTTATTTTTATTTTTAAGATGTGGTGGATGAATTTCAGTGGTAATAGCCTTATATATATATATAAGTTTGGATTGATTTTTATTATTTTTTTATGTAATTAAATCATATCGAGGTTTTATGTTTTAAATTTTAAATTTGTCAAATTCTGATTCGAGTTATAAGTCAACTAGCAATGGGTTGGTTAGGCGTCACTACATAGATACGCTGGATAAATTAATGTTGATAGGAATGTAAAATTTAGGTTTACAAGAAAAGTAATGGTTAGAGTTAATAGGGTAGGGAGGGAGTAGTTGTTATTCCAAATTGTCATAATCCCATACAATTGACCTCAAACCGAATACCGTTTGGCCGATCTCTCCCCCATCTGTATTTTTGGTATTTTTTGAAAGGGGAGTGTAAAAGTACATAAATTGTCTATTCAACTTTCATGTGCTTTATAATATTCCATTCATAAATTGTCTAGTATTTGCCACGTTATTTGTTAAATTATGAAAAATGAAAGTATCGAATTAAACTAGAAGTCATTATTGAAGCATTTAAATTTTAAAGTACCAAATAAAAAACTAGACATTACACAAATTTGGCCTAACTTTGATGCAAAGCGTTAGGACAGGTGTTCTAAATTCTAATAAAAGAAGAAAGCGAGAAGTACAAATAGAGATTGAAGGATATCGATATGTGTGTCCTTTTTTGGTTGACCTATAAACCAACTTGGTTGAGGAAATGCATTCATTCTATGACATTATTATTATTATTACTATTATATGACCCCACGATCGTCCAACTGCTTGCACAACTACATTTATGTATTGTACAATATCAATTGTGTAGCTATTCACTTAACTGTGGAAAATAAATAAATAAGGGGGAGTTACACCTAATAAATTTATCGAAAATTCGAAATCTCTAAAAAAACACATCAAACAAGTGCAAAAAACTAATAATATCTAAATTCCAAAAAAAATTTAAAGACACCTCCTCCTCGTGGTTCTCTACGGATTAATCAGTTTTTTGGATCTTGCAACTTACAGTCTGCACAGCTAATACACTACCAAGTGATGGGCTTCATTATCATATAGCAAAACAAGTTATGGATTTCCTATGGGCTTCATTATGGATTTCCTTATCCATCCACGACTAATATCAATATCAAGTAAATTTGAAAATTTTAAATTCACTTTAGGCAAGAAACCAGTTCATCAGATTTAGAATATGAGATGCCAATAGCATACCTAGCAATCATTTTCAAGACATATTATGGAAATTGGCAGCCCAGTAGTCCCCTGCAATGAGGGTGAATTTTATGTAGATATGAATAAAATTTAGTACTCTACAATATTTTTATGTATGCAAAAATATTGAGTTTCTATAAGAAATCAATGTCTAATTAACTCAAATACAAGCACATGCCTTTGTCTTCCCACACCACCTTTGTCACGACCACAACTCCCTAGTGCTAGTGAGCGTAATTATTTCTCAACTAATTAAACTCATCAATCATAAACTAATCATAAAAGGAATACTTAACTAAAAAAAAATAGTCTTGAAGGCGAATGGGTACAACCAAGTAAAAAACAAAGTATTTAGACCGATTACATTGTTTTACTAGAGCAATACTTAAATATGCAGCGGAAGGTTCCAAGACAAAATAAGATGTATGGAGACATGTTATTTTAGCTACCTAACTACTTATTCATAAGTCCTTCCCAACACCTTCAGCACCTCGCTCACCTTCAACCTGCACGTTAGCAAATAAACATGCAGGGCTGAGTATTTGGTATATCCAGTGGACTTAGTGCCAAAAACAGTTCTTATTTCATTGTCATTCGTAGTTGAGTGAACGCAGGGTTTTTATTTGAAATAAGGCCCGAGTCACTAAATCCTTTTTCATTTCATAAATTTGATTGCGCAATCACATAAACATAATACCATATCTGAACTTATGTGAACCGGGAATGTGACCACATTCCACAACTGTCACTGGACCGGCCAACTCGAGAGCTAGCACATAGTCCCCATATGTGTACACTAGTCCGAGTAGGGTTTGCGCCCTACTGGGACCCGAATTCGATTTAACATGTTTGGCATAGCCAAGCAAATAGGTAATCATAAAACAAAACGTGGCATGACAACATATTTAAAATATATTCACGTTTTCACATAAAGTCACGTTTCAAAAGAAAACCCACCTTGTTCGATTAATTCCTCAATTGACAGTCCCTTTACTTGGTCTTACTTGACGTGCGACGACACCCCTTTATAAACAATAAGTATACTTAAATTAGACTTAAGTAACTATTTATTTAGTGTGTATGCATTCCTAAGCGTGTGATTATTTTTATTTTCTTCTTCCTAAATCCATAAAATCCTTAAGTATTAATCAAATCAAGCGATTTAATTTATTTGGGAATTTTTCGAATTATTCGAGCATTAGGTAAATTCCAAAAATTTTAACTTTATTGCCATGAAATTAAATAACGGCTACCCATCATTTAATTTGGCAAAACATTAGGAGAGTCTATAAATTAAATTCGATGTTCTTGTCATACTAGTGTTTTAATTAGTAGCCCCTCCATATTTTGTGTTATTAATGGTGCAACATAAATTAATCCTCTTGAATTAAAATACTTAATTGGATTAAAATGACCTACATTTTCTTGTGTTCTAAAGAATTACATTCCATGGCCCCAAAATTATTAAGGGCAGTGGCCCAAATTTAAATAAAACCGTGGTCCAATTCAAATTGAGGAGAAGGTGGCCCAAACAATTAAAATAAGGAGTCCAACTTTTTTTTATTAAACTCCCTGGCCCAAAATAATAGAAGAGAAGCCCAAGCAAAAAAATGGCAAGGCCCAAATTTAAAATATATTCCCATCCGCCGACTGTCTCTCTCTCTTCTCTTCTCTTCTCTTCTCTTCTCCTCTCCACAATCCAATTCCTCCCCCAAATTAATTCCAAATCCCTAACTTCTCCATCTCTCTCCCTCCTCTCGTTGACATTGCAGGCAGCCGCCCCTGCCGCGCCTCACGGAGGCGCCCTCCCTCCTACCGTCGTCTCCTTCTCTCGCGGCACCGCCTCCATCTCTACCATTCCCCGTTTTCTCGCCCCACTTTCGAGTTCCCGATTTAGGGAAGGAAACCCTAGCTCGAGACGGACACAGCGGCGCCTCGCCCGTCGGCCACCACCGTCGCCTCCGTGTTGCATCGTGGTCGGCCCCGCCGTCGTCTCGGAAAGGGAGGGAGCATCGCCTCCTTTATTCTCCTTCCGGCATCTCCGGATTAGCCGTAACACAGCGGAGTACGCGGGTTTTTTTCTTCCGTTCAGCGCCGTCTCTGCCGTTGTCATCCTCACCTCCGGCGTGAGGCTACCGGCCTCTTGGTTGCTCGCAGCTGCCCTTGGGCCGCCGCTGCACCAGGAGCTTCTGCGGCGGCCCTCGCGGCTTTATCGTCTCAGGTGACCTCCGTGGAAGTTTCTTCTGCCCTAGAGCTAAGTCTCCTTAACTCCGCTAACTTATGATTTCCGTAGACGAAACCGTCTCTTTATTGCGTGATTTAGGATTTAGGCAAGTTATGGTGCTTCCTCAAGTCTCATACTAAAGATTAACTGCAGACTCTTAAGCTTGTTGCCTAGTTTTTGTGACGTTATCATTCCATGAAATCTCTATAAGGCGCGAAACTCTAATGACTTCGGATTAATTGGCTGTGGTTATTATTTCATATTGTTCATTGTCATGGGGTCTTATTTGATGGTATTGCTAAGTTCCAAAACTAAATTTCTTTAGCATTCTTGGATCTATGCCCTTATGCAGTTATGCTATCTATGATGCTCTCTAAAAGTGCAAGTGTTGTGGTGTTACCTCTTGTGACTGTGATGGAATGGGGCTGCCCTAGTTGTTGCTCACAAAAGCTCCACTTTCTTCTCTATATGCGGCTGAAATTTGTAGTGTGTGTGGGGAGAACTTGATGCATATGGAGGGGGGTCTCTTATAGGCAAAGTGTGTGACTATGAGGGAATTAAATGGCTGATTTCCTTGTTCTTATGCACCGTACCTCTCTTGTCCTTGATCCCCTTTTGCAGCCTTCTACTTAGGACACTTTGGTGCTATTTGGAGTACTAGGTCCTTGAGTATTAATTCCATCTTGTCCTCACATGGTTACCTAGTACTTGGCCATTAAATTTGATTGTTTACTTGTAGTTAATGAGAAAATAGGTGCTGCTAAAAGGGTGTAAGGTTTTCTTTGTCAGGTTTGACTTGGGTTCTACCCCCTTTCTTTCGTTTGGCAGCTCTCGGCTGGTGGGGGAAGGCTGGAGGAGACGCTGCCATTTCAGGCGAGTCTTGAGTTCTCTTTAGAAAGGTATTGTTGTCTTTTTCCTCAATTTCCCTCCTACTTGCTTACTTTGTTTTATTAGCTTTTGGCAATCTAATTATCTTATTTACTTGTCACATTTTTCATTTTGTAGAGGTGAAGGAGTAGTTGGCTGGAAACGGCCTCCCGCGCCATGGCTCACTGCTCTTGGCCCGACGGCCGATCGGACACGGGCGTGGAGTGTAGCTTGGCTCGAAAAGAGAGACACACGTTTTTCCTATTTGTATACCCTCATTTTGTAACATAGTTACTTAAAGTGTATGTAATAAATCTTATTAGAAACAAAATCTAAACTCTTAGTTTTTCTCTTGTTTGAGTGTATATTGTTTAATTAGAGAAGTAAATAAGGAGAACGCAAATTCATTTTAGTTTGCTCTTGTATCATTTTAAATTTTCCGTTTACGAGTTAACAACACTACGCGTTCACGAATGAAAATACTTCCATTCCGAAGCCCAAATTAAGGAACTAGAATTTATTTGGTTCGACTTTACTGTTCTTGACAAGATGATACAAAGGGGCGGTCATTACAACCTTATCTATCAGTACTAGTATAATTTTTTACTTCAAAATTTCAAGCATTTTAAGGCGAAAATAAACATCAAAGTTTGTTATGAAGGTTCAAATTAAGACAATCCATGTGATTCCTATGTGGTTGGTGGAGTACATACTTCTACATCACAAATTCTATGATGATTCAAACACAATCCATGTGACATCACAAGTGCCTGTGTTCATTTGGTTTATGTGGGCAGATGAGTTCTACATTGCAAGAGTAGGTGGGAACAATGGCATTCAAATTCTTGATTTCTTGCTAAATATGTTTATAGACAAATTCATGTGATGATGATCCATTTGCTTGTGTTTCCTAACTCTGGTATCCACCACATATCCATCATTTTGCTAACCAATCTCAATATCTTAAGGGATCCAATATTTCTTCTCCACCTATATATACAACACTTTACTCAACTTCAACCCATCACCTAGCCTTGAGCAGATACCTTACCTTTCTTACTTTGAATTTCTTTCATAACTACTCTCTTCATCTCATCCTAACTCGAAAAAAAGTTCAAACAATGGCCATTCGTCAGATTCTAAGACGGTCTTTGTCCAATGAAAGAAGGTCGGCTGAAGTTCCAAAAGGGCATGTTGCCGTCTATGTTGGTCATAATGAAAAGAAGCGTGTAATAATGGAGTGCTCATTTCAGTTGGAAGAAGAAGGCAGAAGAAGGAAGCTCGGCTTTGAGCTGGAACTAGCTGAGAAGGGAGTTCGGTTTTTGAGCCAAGAAGGGAGTTCGGTTTTGAGCCGAGAAGGGAGTTCGGTCTTGAGCCGAGAAGGAAGAAGCAACCTAGAGAAACTAGCCGTTGGAGCAGCAGTTAGTTAGCTGAGATGTAGCGGTTATTCTTCTTGTTTTCTTGATTCTTGTTGTAGTTAGTTAGTAGCAGTTGCTACTTGATTGTAGAGCTTTAAATAGCTCATAAACCGTGTATGTAGTCAGTAGTTTTATCAATAAAGAGTTTTCCAGTTTCTCTCCAAGATTATCATCTTCAATACTCAAAGTGTGAGTGTGTGTGTTTCTGCATTGTGTGATCTCATACAACAGTGAGTGTGTGTGTGATCTTCTTGAGTGTGTGAAAGCATTGTGTGTGTGAAACCCAACAAGTGGCGCCGTCTGTGGGAAGGGATATTGAAGCTGATTTGCAGAGGATCAAACGGTTTCAGAGATGGCAGCAAGGCTTGATGCAGAAAAGTTCACAGGCAAGAATGATTATAGCCTGTGGAAGATGAAGATGAAGGCGGTTTTGATTCAACAAGGCTTGGCCGCAGTTCTTGCAAAACCAAAGTCAGAAAGGAAAGGCTCCAGTGCTTGATGATAAAGCTCAGGCAAAGATGGAGGAGATGCAGCTCAAGGCACATTCTGCAGTGATTCTGTGCCTTGGAGATAAGGTCTTGAGGGATGTTCAAGAAGCCAAGACTGCGGTGGAGATCTTGGACAAGTTGGATGAAGTTTACTTGGCCAAATCCTTGGCTAACCGGCTGTATCTCAAGAAGAGGCTGTATGCCTATAGTTTTTCTGGAGATAGGTCCATCATTGAGCAGTTAGAGGAGTTCAACAAGATCATTGATGACCTGAGATCTGTTGATGTCAAGATTTCAGATGAGGATAAGGCCATTCTCACATTGAATGCCTTGCCTAGCTCGTATGACCAGTTAAGTGATGCAATTATCTATGGAAGAGATAAACCTATCACCTATGCAGAAGTCTATTCAGCCTTGATGGCCAAAGAACTCCAGAAGACAGCCAACAGAGGCTCTGCAAGCTCCAATGTTCAAGCTGCAGAGGCCTTGAATGTGAAGAAGTTCAAGAAGCAGAACTTCAAGAAGAAGTTTGAGGGCCCTAAACCCTCAAGTTCTGATGCTCAGAAGGAAACCAGAGCTTGCTATTGGTGCAAGAAACCTGGACATTTGAAGAAAGATTGTCATGCATGGAAGAGAAAGATGGCCTCTGAGGGACACAACCAATCTGATTGTGTGGAGAGTGCTGATCCCCCGGCTCAACTTATGAATATTAGTGACAGTGGGGTCAGTCACAGGTGGATAATGGACTCGGGGTGCAGCTTCCATATGTGCCCCAATAGAAGCTGGTTTCATGATCTTCAAGAAGCATCGGGTACGGTTGTTCTTGGAAATAATCATACTTGTCAGATAAAAGGGATAGGGAAAGTGAAGCTAAGCCTACAAGATGGCTCTGTGAAGATCCTGACTGGGGTGAGGTATATTCCAGAAGTGAAGAGGAACCTCATCTCATTGGGAATGCTGGAGCAGAGGGGGTTCACTATATTAATGAGTCAAGGAAAATTGTTTGTGAAATCTGGAGATGCAGTGATGATGGAGGCTGACAGAGAGCATATTCTCTATTATTTGAAGGCTAAGGCTGTTGATGGAGAAAGCAATGCTGTGTCAGATGATTCCCTAATGCTATGGCACAAGAGGCTGGGCCATCCAGCAGAAGGAAGCTTGAAAGAACTCATCAAGAAGGGCCTGATCTCTGGAGATTTCAACAAGATGGACCCTGTGAGCAGTGTATACTTGGAAAAGCAAAGAAGGCACCCTATCCTACAGGTATTCACTCTTCTACAGCCCCTTTAGACTACATACATAGTGATCTTTGGGGGCCTTCACCGGTGTGTTCAATTGGTGGAGGAAAGTATTATCTAGCTATCATTGATGACTATACAAGGAAGTTGTGGGTATATATTCTTAAGAAAAAATCTGAAACACTCACTAAGTTCAAGATATGGTGTAAGGAGGTGGAGCTAGAGAAAAGAAGGAGTGTTAAATGTTTAAGAACTGACAATGGCTTGGAATTCTTGTCTGCTGAATTTGATATATTTTGCAAAGAGAAGGGTATGAAGAGGCACCGTACTGTTCCTGGTAATCCCCAGCAAAATGGTGTTGTGGAGAGGATGAATAGGACTATCCTAGAGAGGGTGAGGTGCATGCTTCTTGGTTCTGGTTTGAGCAGCAGGTTCTGGGGAGAGGCGGTGTATACAGCAGCCTATCTCATCAATAAATGCCCATCTACTGTCCTGAAATCTGAAACTCCTGATTACATGTGGTATGGAGCTCATAGTGACTACTCAAAATACAAGGTGTTTGGGTGTGCAGCCTATGCTCATGCTAGGCAAAGTAAGCTTGAAGCTAGGGCTCTGAAATGTATCTTGCTGGGATATCAGAGGGGTGTTAAGGGGTATAGGCTCTGGTGTATTGAGCCTGGTAGGCAGAAGGTGGTGGTGAGTAGGGATGTGGTGTTCTTGGAGGATCAGATGCCCTACTTGAAAGATAAGCTGGACTCCAGTGACTCCAGTGAAGTTGAGAGTGATTTCTTCAAGGTGGAGCCTATGGGAGTTGGCCTAGGAGCAGGTGGAGTCACTGACTCAGAAAATGAACCTGATCCAGAGGGTGATGATGCTCCAGCTCAAGGTAGAAGAAATGATGAGCCCACAGCAGATCCTACCAGAGAGTACCAGATTGCAAGAGATAGGGGAAGGAGAAATGCAAAGCCTCCTGAGAAATTTGCAGATATGGTCTATTATGCACTGTGTGCTGCTGAGAGTATTGATATTGCTGATCCTCTCACCTATAAAGAGGCCATGAGAAGCAAAGACAGAGAGAGATGGATAGAGGCCATGAATGAAGAAATAGAGTCTTTACTCAAGAACAAAACCTGGATTTTGGTGGACAAATCCAAGCTGAATACAGATGGAAAGGAGAGGAAGCTGATCAGTTGCAAGTGGTTGTTTAAAAAGAAGGTAGAGACCACTGATAAAGACAGAATCAGGTTCAAAGCAAGGCTGGTGGCAAGGGGATTTACACAGCAAGAAGGAGTTGACTTCAATGAGGTGTTTGCTCCGGTTGTTAAGCACACTTCTATTAGGATTTTGTTGGCTGTGGTGAATCAGCTAGATTGGGAATTGCAGCAGCTTGATGTGAAGACTGCCTTCCTAAATGGAGACCTAGAAGAGACTATCTTCATGGATCAGCCAGAGGGCTATGTGAAGAGTGGTGAAGAAAGCAAGGTGTGCTTGCTACAAAAGAGTCTTTATGGTCTTAAGCAAAGTCCTAGACAGTGGAACAAGAAGTTTGATGCACAAATGAAGAAGATTGGCTTCATTAGATCAGAGTTTGATGATTGCATCTACATCAAGAGGAAGGGCAAAACACCCATTGCCTACCTATTGCTCTATGTGGATGATATGCTACTTGCAGGACCTTCTATGACAGAAACTGAGGAGATGGAGTCTATTCCTTATGCTAGTGTGGTTGGAAGTGTTATGTATACTATGATCTGTACCAGACCAGATCTGGCACATGCTATCTCAGTGACTAGTAGATACATGGCTGACCCGGGGAAGGAGCATTGGAATGCTCTTAAGTGGATATTGAGGTACATGAAGTCAACCAGTGGCTGGGGAATTGTCTTCAATGGCTGGGAAGGTGAATCTGAGGAGGTTGTGCAGGGCTATTGTGATGCAGACTATGCTGCAAACCTGGACAACAGAAAGTCCCAAACAGGTTATCTTTTCACCATGTTTGGAACTGTAATCAGCTGGAAATCAGGTTTGCAAAGTGTTGTTGCTCTCTCAACAACAGAATCAGAGTATATAGCTCTCACTGCAGCTGTACAGGAGAGCTTTTGGATTCAGGGAGTGATTTCTGACTTTGGTTTTGACCAAAAGACAATGGTGATTCATTGTGACAGCAGCTCAGCTATGTGCTTGGCTAAACATCCAGGTTTTCATGAAAGGAGCAAGCACATAGACATAAAGTTGCATTTTATTAGAGATGAGATTGAGAAGGGGAGAGTGAAGGTGATTAAGATTAACACCTTGCACAATCCGGCTGACATGCTAACAAAGTCTCTAGGTAGAGACAAGTTTGATCATTGCAAGAAGTTGATCAATGTTTGTGCAAGAACTGAGATGAGCCCTCAGGTGGAGAATTGTAATAATGGAGTGCTCATTTCAGTTGGAAGAAGAAGGCAGAAGAAGGAAGCTCGGCTTTGAGCTGGAACTAGCCGAGAAGGGAGTTCGGTTTTTGAGCCGAGAAGGGAGTTCGGTTTTGAGCCGAGAAGGGAGTTCGGTCTTGAGCCGAGAAGGGAGTTCGGTCTTGAGCCGAGAAGGAAGAAGCAACCTAGAGAAACTAGCCGTTGGAGCAGCAGTTAGTTAGCTGAGATGTAGCGGTTATTCTTCTTGTTTTCTTGATTCTTGTTGTAGTTAGTTAGTAGCAGTTGCTACTTGATTGTAGAGCTTTAAATAGCTCATAAACCGTGTATGTAGTCAGTAGTTTTATCAATAAAGAGTTTTCCAGTTTCTCTCCAAGATTATCATCTTCAATACTCAAAGTGTGAGTGTGTGTGTTTCTGCATTGTGTGATCTCATACAACAGTGAGTGTGTGTGTGATCTTCTTGAGTGTGTGAAAGCCTTGTGTGTGTGAAACCCAACAAAGCGCTTTGTGATTCCAGTTTCGTACTTGAACCATCCTTCATTTCAAGAATTGTTGTTTCAAGCTGAGGAAGAATTTGGGTTCAATCACCCTATGGGTGGCCTCACCATCCCTTGCACTGAGGACTTATTTGTAGATTTCATCTCTGGTTTGAGCAGAAGATGATTTGTAGCAATAGTGTTTTAGGAGTAGAATTTTGCAGATTAGAAAATGTATCCACTGAGAATACATTAGAATGTACACCAAACATATTATTGAGAAACTGTGGTTTCCTTAATTCTTATTGCTCTCTCAAACAACCAAAATCTTCTGATAAATTTGGATGCTGTTATGTGTTTTAAAACAATAATGAAAGTCATGTGATTCAACATATTACTAGTGATGGACCTACTCAAAATTTATAGTTAGCTCTATCAATCTTTGATTGAATAGCATTCAAGTAGCTACAGACATTATACTAAGAGCTTAAAACTGCATATCCTTTTTTTTGGTTCCATCTATAGAAAATACGACCAAAGATAAAGTCTTATTTGGTGATGTTTTTCACTCCTTCAAGTTGCAGATAGATATTTGAGAATTTCATATTCTCTAAGTAAATATATTTACTCATCTAAAATAGTGTTTCTATAAATGTCTAACTCAAACAGTTTGGGTGATAAGTGAGATAGTAGGGGCCATAAAAACACATGCATTTGTCTTTTGCATATCGTCTTCTCTCTTAGTCTTATCATTTTCAACTAAACCTTTAATTTTGACAGATAAGACCGCGTTCATTATCAAATTATCGAGCATTTTAGGTGAAAATATGCATCAAAGTTTGTTATGCGAGGGCCCGCGTTGTTACTTGCAGTGTTGGTAGACTACATAGTTCTACATCACATATTCTTGTTTGCTATAAAATATTGATGATGATTCAAAGACAAGTCCATGTGACTTCTTGTGCTTATGCTTCTCAACTTACAATTGCAGGCCATTGGCATTCCATATCCACTTGTTATGTTATCCACTTACTCATCATGAGAATACACGGAAAAAAAAACATTTCTTGATCATCTATATATACACAACACACTTCTTTATTGCAACCATCAACAAAAGCTTTCCTTCTCATTCAAACAAATATTTTCTTCCAGCTCAGAAGAGTTCGAATTTGCACAGCAATGGCCATCCGACAGATGCTGAGACGTTCCTTGTCTAGTGAGAGAAGGTCAGCTGAAGTCCCAAAGGGGCATGTTGCTGTTTATATTGGCGAGAATGAAAAGAGGCGCTTTGTCATTCCAGTGTCGTACTTGAACCATTCCTCGTTCCAAGAATTGCTGTTTCAAGCTGAGGAAGCATTTGGTTTCCATCACCCTATGGGCGGCATCACCATCCCCTGCAGCGAGGACTTATTCGTTGATGTCGTCTCTAGTTTGAGAAAAACATGATTAATGTAGAAGATATGTGTAGGAAAATCACCATTTTGTAGATTAAAATCTCTTAGAAATGTAGTCAATGACATACTACAAATGAAGATTATATATAGAACCATTTTCGGATTATTTCTAGACAAATGATATCCTTGAAATATCTCATCATCTGTCATATGAAACATCATAAACTGTCAATTTCCCTAATCCATTAAAGAAAAGTTTCCTTACAACTTCAAAATTTATTTCTAGTATGAAATCTGTTGTTTTAGCTGCCTTTTAGTGAAAATAATAACGTTGTTGTAAAACCAGTGGCCAATGGTAGTACTATATTAACCTGACAGAATGAGATAAGAAAAAATTGTGAATGATATGTACATATGCTGTTACTCTGATACTATGTTGTAACTATGCCATATCTTCAACCTTATATTGTTCTATTTACAACAGTTTTGCAAAGAAGAATAGTTTAGAAATTTTTACAGAACATAAAATTTATGATAGATGAATCAGAAAAATTATGTATCTTTAAGCAGTAACTTAATGACCGCAGCTACTTTATTTCTGTTCAGTCAAGATAGAATTATAATAAATGTTGAGTGAGTCCATCACTAGAAATCTGATGCATCACATGATTCTGTATTCTAACAATCACTAGTTTTAAAGAAAATGATTGTGTTAAAACATATACTATAAACTTGTCTTGATTTGATTGAGGCAAATGCTGATGAATTTTATGATATAACAGCATCCAACTTTATATAGTTTCTGTTGAAAGTTTATCAGAAGATTTAGTGGTTTAAGAGAGCCATATGAATTAAGGAAACATAAGTTTCTCAATAATATGTTTCAGTGTACATTCGAATGTATTCTCAATGTATACATTTTCTAGTCTACAAAGTTCTACTCCTAAAACAGCATTGCTGTAAATCATCACGTGCTCAAACCAGAGATGAAATCTACAAATAAGTCCTTGCTGCAAGGGATGGTGAGACCACCCATCGGGTGATTGAACCCGAACTCTTCCTCAGCTTGGAACAACAATTTTTGAAACGAAGGATGGTTCAAGTATGCGACTGGAATCACAAAGCGCTTCTTTTCATTATCACCGACATAGATGGCAACATGCCCTTTCGGAACTTCAACGGACCTTCTTTCATTGGACAAAGACCGTCTTAGAATCTGGCGAATGGCCATTGTTTGAAGCTTTTTCAATTTAAAATGAGATTTGGAGAGAAGTTATGAAAGAAATCAAGAAAGGTAAGAATATGCTGTAGGCTTGTTGATGGGTTGAAATTGAGAAAGTGTTGTATATATAGATGGAAAAGAAATAATACAACCCTATGGAAACTAAGATTGGTTAGAAAATTAAATGGATATGTTGTGGGAATGAGAGTTGGGAAACACAATACAATGGATCATCACATGGACTTGTCTCTAAATCACACAAACATATTCCACAAAAAATCAAGATTTTAATGACATTGTTATCAACAAACTAGTGCAATATAGACCTCATCTGCCCCACACATAAACCAAATTGTAGAGTAGAATATGTCATCCTGATAAATTAAGTCATATTAGGACATTAATAATCACATGATTCAGTTTTTTTGTTTGTTGAGAACATAATGCAGATTTAAGGAATAAATATATATGTGAAGTACTGTTCAATAATTGGACCATAATGATATGATTACAAACAGCACAACCATATAATTTGTTAAAGTTTGGTATAATTAACTTGTACCACAAATTTTCATCAACCTAAATTTCTGATTGATGGACCATTTTAGAAGCTTTGTTCACAAACCACTCAACCATAAGAATTACTAATCTGGCATTCATTTTTTTATGTCTATAAAACTGAATCTGGACTTCATTTATATATTATAGGTGTGACATATTTTATTGTATGTGGGGCAGATGATGAGGTTTACATTGCAAGAGTTAGTTGGGAATAATGGCATTCAAAATCTTGATTTCTTGCTAAATATGTTTGTAGACAAATCCATGTGATGATGATCCATTTGCTTGTACTCCCAACTCTTATACCCACCACATAGTTTGCTAACCAATCAATTTCCAAAGGGATGCAATATTTCTTTTCTATATATACAACACTTTTATTCTCAACTTCAATCCATCAGCAAGCCTTCTGATTCATTATCATTCTTAATTATTTTGAAATTCTTTCATAACTACTCCACTCTTCTCTTTCTAACATTAGAAAACATTCACACAATGGCCATTCGCCAGATTCTAAGACGGTCCTTTTCCAATGAAAGAAGGTCAGCTGAAGTTCCAAAAGGGCATGTTGCCGTCTATGTTGGTGATAACGAAAAGAAGCGCTTTGTGATTCCGGTCTCGTACTTGAACCATCCTTCGTTTCAAGACCTGCTGTTTCAAGCTGAGGAAGAATTTGGGTTCAATCACCCGATGGGTGGCCTCACCTTCCCTTGCAGCGAGGACGTATTTGTAGATTTCATCTCTGGTGTGAGCACAAGATGATTTATAGAAATGGTGTTTTAGGAGTAGAGTTTTGTAGATTAGAAAATGTAACTACTGAGATTACATTAGAATATACACAACATATTAATGAGAAACTTTTGTTTCCTTTATTCATTCTACTAAGGCTTAAAATTAAATAGCCTTTTTTTGATTAATCTTTCATTACAGAAAATACAAACAAAGATAAAGTTTTAATTTGGTGATGCTTTTCACTCCTTCAACTTGTTGAAGAAGATAGAAATTTGAGAATTGCTAGTAAGTAGTAACAGTAGTCAAATTTTCTTAGTAAATATATTTAGCCATCTAAAATAGAGTTTCCATAAGTAATAAATGTCTAACTCAAACTGTTTGGGGAATTAAGTGAGATAGTAGGGGCCATAAAAACACATCCATTTGTCTTTTGCATATCATCTTTCTTTTAGTCTTATCATTTTCTCAAAACCTTCAACGTTGACGGATAAGAACTCGTTCATTATCAAATTATCGAGCATTTTAGGTGAAAATAGGCTTCAAAGAGTGTTATGCGAGGGCCCGTGTTGCTACTTGCTAATGCTGGTAGCCTACGTAGTTCTACATCAGATATTCGTGTGATGATTCAAAGACAATTCCATGTGATTCCTCATGTGCTTGTGTTTCTCGACTTACAATTTGCAGGCCTATTGCATATCCTTTTATTATGTTATCAACTTACCTATTATAAAACTGTTTCGACTTTACATCTTATTATAAAAAATTGAAAACACAAGCACATGAGAAACCACATGGAATTGTCTTTGAATCATCATCATGATTTTGAAGCAAACAAGAATTTGTGATGTAGAAGAATGCAGCCTACCAACCCTACCCTCACATACAACCTATGATGTCCATTTTCACCTAATTTTCTCAATTTTTAAAAATTTGAATTCTTTTTATCTGCATAAATATTTTCTAAATGAAGAACTGTTTAAAAAAATTACAGACATAATTTCTTAATTAATGATATACTCTGTTATATTCTACTAGCAATTCTAATACTCCAACCGATCTCTTTTAGTAATTTTTAGAGCTTCAGAACATCAGCAAAGAGAGTGTATTATTATGAACACTTCTCATAGTATTCTGTTAAAATTACCAATTATCACTGATTTTTCAAGAACTTAATTATTTTCATGATGTCATTATTGAAGAAGAATAAGTTGGGTATGTACTTATCTGCCTAAGTGGAAGGCAGATGAATTTTCAGATATAAGAGCATCCAAACTTATATAGTATTTAGTTTCTGTTGCAAGTTTATCAGAAGATTTGGTTTGTTTAAGAGAGCCATATGAATTAAGGAAACAGAAGTTTCTCAATAATGTGTTTCAGTATAAATTCTAATGTATTCTCAGTTAATACATTTTCTAATCTACAAAATTCTACTCGTAAAAACCATTACTATAAATCATCTCGTGCTCAAACCAGAGATGAAATCTACAAATAAGTCCTCGCTGCAAGGGATGGTGAGGCCACCTATGGGATGATTGAAACCGAACTCTTCCTCAGCTTGAAAAAGCAATTCTTGAAACGAAGGATGGTTCAAGTACGCGACTGGAATCACAAAGCGCTTCTTTTCAGAATGACCAACATAGACGGCAACATGCCCTTTTGGAATTTCAGCCGACTTTCTTTCATTGGACAAAGACCGTCTTAGAATCTGGCGAATGGCCATTGTTTGACGATTTTTTGAAGTTGGGATGAGATGAGGGGAGTAGTTATGAAAGAATTCGAAATAAGAAAGGTAATGAATCTGTTCAAGGCTTGTTGATGGATTGATGTTCAGGAAAATGTTGTATATATAGGTGGAAAAGAAATATTGCATCTCTTTGGAAATAGAGATTAGTTAGCAAAATAATGATTTTGAAAGTTGGGAAACACAAGCAAATGGATCATCACATGGATTTGTCCATGAACATATTTAGCAAGAAATCAAGACCTTTGATTGTCAATGTTCCCAACTAACAATTGCAATGTTAACTTCATCTGTCCCACATAAACCAAATATCAATCAAATCTGTCACACATATATATTGAGTCCTACATATTCATTTATGACCTTTCTTCGGATCAGAGAGGCATCAAAATTTATTATGTGGCCATGGCTTGTTGCCAACATAGTTGGTAGGCTAACAATGTGTCACACCACATATCTCAAGACAAATCCATGTGATTCATCATGTGCTTGAGATTTTGAACTTAGGCTTCATACCCCATTTGAATATCTACTTGTTATCTTCTCATCATATTTTAATATAAACCATTTTTTAGAAGTCTATATATACATAAAACACATTTCTTCATTCAACCATTATCAACTCTTTCACCATATAAACTTGAGATTCTCTCTCCCACAAAAAGTTGCTCATTTCAGCGCGGCTTTGTACAAGAATGACCATGCGACAAATGTTGAGACGGTCTTTATCTAGCGAGAGAAGATCAGCTTCATCAAGAAATGAGGTCTCAAATGGCCATGTTGCTGTCTATGTAGGGGAGAGTGAGAAGAAGCGTTTCGTTATTCCATTGTCGTATTTGGACCACCCCTCGTTTCAAGCTGAGGAAGAATTCGGGTTCCATCACCCCATGGACGGCCTCACTATCCCCTGCAGCGAGGACTTATTCATTGACGTCGTCTCTGCCTTCAGCAAGACATGATGATATAACAGAAATGTTTAGGAAAAGCACAGTTTGGTAGATCAACCTTTAGAAATGTATGTAATGACAAGATATGAATATACTTAGCCATTTTCAGATGCAAAACTATATCTCTGTGGATTTCTTGAAATTTCAAATTCTTAAACTTGCAGTAGTCTTGAAAGAAGTTTAGAAGCTATTATCACTCAGACTTATCCACATTTGTCCATAACGTCGTTGTATATGTTCTAACATCGTCTTTTTAGACTATTACAACATCTTCTTTACTACCATTGAAGGTTGGAATACAAAATCATATGATTCCTCAGATTTCCAATAACGAGATCAGGCACATTATTCTGACTCTATAAATCTTGATTGTGTTCTTATGAAAAAGTGGAAAAGTACAGTAATAAAGCAGTATATCCACTTGTAATGCTAGTCACTGCCCCAAGAAAAAAAAATTGGAGAAAAAAAACATTTTTGATCAACTATATATACACAACTTATTTCCTTATTGCAACCATCAGCAGCAGCTTTTCGTCATAATTTTTTTTTTCGTTTCATTTCAGCAGAGTTTGACTTTGTAAAACAATGTCTATATGACAAAAGATATGACGTCTTTTTCTAGTGAGAGAAGATCAGCTGAAGTACCAAAGGGCCATTTTGCTGTTTATATTGGTGAGAATGAAAATATGGCTTATTCATTGATGATGAGATGGTCATTGAATCACTCTTCTTTTCAAGAACTGTTGTCTTAAGCTGAGAAAGAATTTGGGATTATGGTAGGCTTCACCATCCCCTGCAGCGAGGACTTATTCATTGAAATCATCACTAGAAGATGTCTGTAATGATGCATGAATCAAAAGTTCTGTATATTTAAGCATTAGTTCAATACATCACCAGAAATTAGTTAATCACAGGATTCTATATGCTGACAATAAATAGTTCTAAGATCATGACTGTGATAAAATATATACAAACGTGTCATGATTTGATCAGGAAAATGCATATGAATTATAGGATATAACAGCCTCCAAACATATTTAGTCTATGTTGCAAGTTTGTCAGGAGATTTGGTTATTTAAGAGAGCCAAATGAATTAAGGAAACAAGAGAGCCAAATGAATAAAGGAAACAAAAGTTTCTCATTAATATGTTGTGTATATTCTAATGTAATCTCAGTAGTTACATTTTCTAATCTACAAAACTCTACTCCTAAAACACCATTTCTATAAATCATCTTGTGCTCACACCAGAGATGAAATCTACAAATACGTCCTCGCTGCAAGGGATGGTGAGGCCGCCCATGGGGTGATTGAACCCAAATTCTTCCTCAGCTTGAAACAGCAATTCTTGAAACAAAGAATGGTTCAAGTAGGCAACTGGAATCACAAAACGCTTCTTTCCATTATCACCAACATAGACAGCAACATGCCCTTTTGGAACTTCAGCTGACCTTCTTTCGTTGGACAAAGACAGTCTGAGAATCTGGCGAATGGCCATTGTTTGAAGCTTTTCCAATTTAAAATGAGATTTGGAGAGAAGTTATGAAAGAAATCAAGAAAGGTAAAGAATATGCTGTAGGCTTGTTGATGGGCTGAAATTGAGAAAGTGTTGTATATATAGATGGAAAGGAAATAATAAAACCTTATGGAAACTGAGATTGGTTAGAAAATGAATGGATATGTTGTGAGCATGAGAGTTGGGAAACACAAACCAATGGATCATCACATGGACTTGTCTCTAAATCACACAAACACATTTCTCAAAAAATCAAGATTTTAATGACATTGTTATCAACAAACTAGTGCAATGTAGACCTCATATGCCCCACACATAAACCAAATTGTAGAGCAAAATGTGTCATCCATATAAATTAAGTCATATTAGGACATTAATAATCACATGATTCTGTTTTACAAAATGCAGATTATATGTGTGACATATTTTATTGTACTATTTGGTTTATGTGGGGCAGATAATGAGGTCTACATTGCAAGAGTTAGTTGGGAACACTGGCATTCAAAATCTTTATTTCTTGCTAAATATGTTTGTTGACAGACAAATCCATGTGATGATGATCCATTTGCTTGTGTTTCCTAACTCTCGTATCCACCACATATCCATTAGTTTGCTAACCAATCAATTTCCCAAGGGATGCAATACTTCTTTTCTATATATACAACACTTTTCTCAACTTCAATCCATCAACAAACCTTCAGATTCCTTGTATTAATTATTCCAAATTTCTTTCATAACTACTCTCCTCATCTCATCCTAACTTCAAAAAATCTTCAAACAATGGCCATTCGCCAGATTTTAAGACGGTCTTTGTCCAATGAAAGAAGGTCGGCTGAAGTTCCAAAAGGGCATGTTGCTGTCTATGTTGATCATAATGAAAAGAAGCGCTTTGTGATTCCAGTCTCGTACTTGAACCATCCTTCGTTTCAAGAATTGCTCTTTCAAGCTGAGGAAGAGTTCGGGTTCAATCACCCGATGGGTGGCCTCACCATCCTTTGCAGCGAGGACTTATTTGTAGATTTCATCTCTGGTTTGAGCATGCGATGATTTATAGCAATGGTGTTTTAGGAGTAGAGTTTTGTAGATTAGATAATGTATACATTGAGAGTACATTAGAATGTACACTGAAACGTATTATTGAGAAACTATAGTTTCATTTATATGGCTTTCTGAAACAACCAAATCTTCTGATAAACTTGCAACAGAAACTAAATAAGTTTGGATGCTGTTATATTTGAAAATTCATATGCATTCCACTTAGGCCGATAAGTACACACTCAGCCTAATCTTCTTCAATTATGAATGACCTCATGAAAATAATTAAGTTATTGAAAAATCAGTGATAATTGGCAACTTTAACAGAATAATACTCCATAAGAAGTGTTCATAATAATACACTCTCTTTGCTGACGTTTTGAACCACTAAAAACTACTAAAAGAGATCGATTGGAGTAATAGAATTGCTAATAAAATAATTTACTATCATTAATTAAGAAATTACTATATCTGTAAAAGTTTCTAAACAGTTCTTCTTTAAGAAATAAGATTTGTGCAGATAAAAAGAATACAACTTTTTAAAATATTGAGAAAATTAGGGGAAAATGGACATCATAGTTTGTATGTGAGGGTATGGTTAGTAAGCTGCATTCTTCTACATCACAAATTATTGTTTGCTTCAAAATCTTGATAATGAATCAAAGACAATTCCATGTGGTTGCTTATGTTCTCGTGTTTTCAATTATTTATAATAAGATGTAAAGTCTTAACAGTTTATAAAAGGTGAGTGGATAAAATAACTAGTGGATATGCAATAGGCCTGCAAATTGTAGCTCAAGAAACACAAACACATGAGGAGTCACATGGAATTGTCTTTAAATCATCATCAAGATTTAAAAGCAACAATAATATGTGATGTAGAACTATATATGTAGTCTACCAACATTAGCAAGTAGCAACACGGGCCCTCGCATAACAATCTTTGATGGCTATTTTAACCTAAAATGATCGATAATTTGATAATGAACGCGCTCTTATCTGTCAAAGTTGAAGATTTTGAGAAAATGATAAGACTAAGAGAGAAGCTGATATGCAAAAGACAAATGCATGTGCTTTTATGGCCCCTACTATCTTACTAATTCCCCAAACAGTTTGAGTTTGACATGTTTTACTTATAAAACTCCATTTTAGATGAGTAAATATATTTACTTAGAAATTTTGAATATTGTTTCTAGCTAATCTCTCATTTCTATCTTCTTTAGCCAGCTTGAAGGAGTGAAAAGCATCACCAAATAAGACTTTATCTTTGTTTGTATTTTCTGTAATGATAGATGAAGTATAAAAAGGATATGTACTTTTAAGCCTTAGTTGAATATTCGTAGCTACTTGAATTCTATTCAGTCAAGATTGATAGATGTTGGGTAAGTTCATCATTAGAACTCTGTTGAATCACATGATTTTCATTATTGTTTTTAAAACACATAACAGCATCCAGTCTTAGTCTCTGCTGCAAGTTAAAAAAAAGACTTTGGTTGTTTGAGAGAGCCATAAGAATTAAGGAAACAGAAGTTTCTCAATAATATGTTTGGTGCACATTCTAATGTACTCTCAGTGGATACATTTTCTAACCTACAAAATTCTACTCCTAACACACTATTGCTATAAATCATCTTCTGCTCAAACCAGATATGAAATCTACAAATAAGTCCTCGCTGCAAGGGATGGTGAGGCCACCCATCGGGTGATTGAACCCAAATTCTTCCTCAGCTTGAAACAGCAATTCTTGAAACGAAGGATGGTTCAAGTACGAAACTGGAATCACAAACCGCTTCTTTTCATTATCACCAACATAGATGGCAACATGCCCTTTTGGAACTTCAACCGACCTTCTTTCATTGGACAAAGACCGTCTCAGAATTTGGCGAATGGCCATAGTTTGAAGCCTTTTTTAAGTTAGGATGAGATGAGAAGAGTAGTTATGAAAGAAATTCAGAACAAGTAAAATGTAATGAATCTGTTCAAGGCTTGTTGATGGATTGATGCTCAGGAAAATGTTGTATATATAGGTGGAAAAGAAATGTTGCATCTCTTTGGAAATAGAGTAATGTTAGCAAAATAATGATTATGAAAGTTGGGAAACACAAGCAAATGGATCATCACATGGATTTGTCTATGAACATATTTAGCAAGAAATCGAGATCTTTGATTGTCAATGTTCCTAACTAACAATTGCTATGTTAACTTCATCTGTCCCACATAAACCAAATATTAATAAAATCTGTCACACATATAATATTGAGTCCTACATATGCAATCATGACATTTCTTCGGATCAGAGAGGCATCAAAATTTATTATGTGGCCATGGCTTGTTGCCAATATAGTTGGTAGGCTAACAATGTGTCACACCACATATCTCAAGACAAATCCATGTGATTCATCATGTGCTTGAGATTTTCAACTTAGGCATCATACCCCATTTGAATATCTACTTGTTATCTTCTCATCATATTTTAATATAAACCATTTTTTAGAAGTCTATATATACATAAAACACATTTCTTCATTCAACCATTATCAACTCTTTCACCATATAAACTTGAGATTCTCTCTCCCACAAAAAGTTGCTCATTTCAGCGCGGCTTTGTACAAGAATGGCCATGCGACAAATGCTGAGACGGTCTTTATCTAGCGAGAGAAGATCAGCTTCACCAAGAAATGAGGCCTCAAAGGGCCATGTTGCTGTCTATGTAGGGGAGAGTGAGAAGAAGCGTTTTGTTATTCCATTGTCGTATTTGAACCACCCCTCGTTTCAAGAATTGCTGTTTCAAGCTGAGGAAGAATTCGGGTTCCATCACCCCATGGGCGGCCTCACTATCCCCTGCAGCGAGGACTTATTCATTGACGTCGTCTCTGCCTTCAGCAGGACATGATGATATATCAGAAATGTTTTAGGAGAAGTACATTTTTGTAGATCAACCTTTAGAATTGTATGTAATGACAACATAGGAATATACTTAGCCATTTTCGGATGAAAAACTATTTTGTATTTCTTGACATGAATAGCTCAAAAATCTACGTCGTTGTGGAATTCTTAAAATTCCAAATTCTTAAACTTACAATAGACATGAAACAAGTTTAGATGCTATTATATCTAAGACTTATCCGCATTTTCCCAAAACATCGTTGTATATGTTCTAACATTGTGTTTTTAGACTCTTAAGCATCTTCTTTACTACTCTGAATGCTGGAATACAGAATCATGTGGTTCCTCGTATTTCCAATGATGAAATCGGCACATTATTCTAACTCTAAAAGTCTTGATTCCGGTCTTATGATAAAGTAGAAAATCACCAGTAACAAAGCAAATATATCCACTTGTAGTATTAGCCACTGCCCCAAGAAAAAATTGCAGAAAAAAGTTAATTTTTGATCAACTATACATATACACAACATATTTCCTTATTCCAACCATCAACAGCTTTCCATAATATTATCAGCTTTTCTGTCGAAAACATTTTTTCGTTTCATTTCAGCAGAGTTCGACTTTTGTACAAAATGGCTATCTGACAGATGACGACACGGTCTTTTTCAAGTGAGAGAAGATCAGCTAAGTCCTAAAGGGCAATCTTGTTGTTTATATTTTGATGAGAATGAAAAGAGATGCGTCGTCATTCCATTGTCGTACTTGAATCACTCTTCATTTCAAGAATTGCTGTCTCAAGCTGAGAAAGAATTCGGGTTCTATCACCCTATGGGAGGCCTCACCATATTCATGTACAAATTATGTTTAGGAGAATCACCATTTTGTAGATTAGCATCTTAGAAATGTAGATAAAATTTATTAAGCCATTTTCAGATTTCCAAAATCAATATGTGCTTATATACATTTGCTGTTATTTCTAGACAATATATAACTTTCTGTATCTTTAAGCATTAGTTCAATCCATCACCAAAAAAATTAAAAGATCACATGATTCTATATTCTGACAATCAATAGTTCTAAAGAAAATGAATATGATAAAACACATACAAACGTGTCATGATTTGATAAGGCAACAGAAGATGAAACAACATCCAAACTTACTTAGTTTTTATTGCAAGTTTATCAGTAGATTTTGGTTTTTTAAGAGAGCCATATGAATTAAGGAAACAAAAGTCTCTCAATATATGTTTCACTGAACATTCTAATGTATACATTTTCTAGTCTACAAAATTCTACTCCTAAAGCACCATTGCTATAAATCATCTCGTGCTCAAACCAGAGATAAAATCTACAAATAAGTCCTCGCTGCAAGGGATGGTGAGGCCGCCCATCGGGTGATTGAACCCAAACTCTTCCTCGGCTTGAAACAACAATTCTTGAAACGAAGGATGATTCAAGTAGGCGACTGGAATCACAAAGCGCTTCTTTTCATTATCACCAACATACACAGCAACATGCCCTTTTGGAACTTCGGTTGACCTCCTTTCACTGGAGAAAGATCGTCTCAGAATTTGGCGAATGGCCATTGTTTGAAACTTTTGTGGACTTAGATTGAGAAGACTAGTTATGAGAAAAAATCAGAATCAAGAAAGCTAAAGAAGTTTTTGAAAGCTTGTTGATTGGTGAAGTTGTGAAATGTGTAGTATATATAGGTGCACAATAAATGTTGCAGAATACAAATTGATGAGCAAAAACCACATATGAATAAGTGGTGCCTCTAAAACTTGGAAAACACAACCACATGAATCTGTCCATCAATTGTCAAGTAGATATGCCACATTTGATTAAATCAACAGCTCATGTGATATGTTTTCTCCAACTATTTGATTTATGTGTGGGGCATTTGAAAGGGCCATGTAGACTTGGATGGCCTCATTCAATGCTTTCAATTCCTCAAAAATCTTCATTTTATTGCTTAATCATTCTTGGACATGTCCATGTGATTTCTCATGTGCTTGTGTTTTTCCAAATTCCATAGCCAACACTAGTCAATTTTTCTATCATTTCCAAAGGAATGCAACATTTCTTCTGCACCTATATATACAACACATTAATCAATTCCAACCATCAACAAGCCTTCAATAAATTCTTTATTTCTTCCATAACTACTCTTCTCATTCTAACTCGAGAAAAGGTTTCAAACAATGGCCATTCACCATATTCTGAGGCGATCTTTTTCCAATGAGAAAAGGTCAGCTGAAGTCCCAAAAGGGCATGTTGCCATCTATGTTGGTGACAATGAAAAGAAACGCTTTGTGATTCCGGTCGCCTGCTTGAACCATCCTTCGTTTCAAGAATTGTTGTTTCTAGCTGAGGAAGAATTCGGGTTCAATCACCTGATGGGCGGCCTCACCATCCCCTGCAGTGAAGACTCATTTGTAGATTTCATCTCTCGCTTGAGCAGAAGATGATTTGTAGCAATGAAGTTTAGGAGTATATTTTGTAGATTAGAAAATGATCCACTGAGAATACATTAGATTGTACACAAACATATTATTGAGAAATTTTTGTTTCCTTAATTCAAATGGCTCTCTTAAACAATCAAAATCTTGTTCTAAACTTGCAACATAAACGAAATAATTTTGGATGCTGTTATATCTACAATTTATTTACATATGCCGCAATCAAATCAAGACAAGTTTGTGTATAAACTTTAATGCCTATTTTCACCTTGGAAGTTCAATGATTAAGTTGAGCGCGTTCTTATCTGCCTAAGTCGAAAGTCTAGTAGAAAGTGATACTAATAAGAGGGAAAAAAATACGCAAAAATTAGACAAATGCATGTGCTTTTAAGGCCACTACTCTCACTTGTTCCAATCCAATTCTACATGGCCCCCTCTCAAAATGCTCCACCAAAATAAATAGTTGCAGAAAACAGCACAACCATATGAATTATAAGTCTGGTATAACTAACTTGTACAAATTTTCATCAACCTAAATTTCTGATTGATGGTTGTTATTGTTTGGATATCAATTTCTGATTGTCAATGTAAACAACCTATAATAAAGATTGGACCATTTTAGAAGCTGAGTTCACAAACCACACTCAACCACATGAATTACTAATCCGACATTCAATTTTTTTATGTCTATAAAATTTAATTTGTAGGACTTCATTTATTGGTGTGACATAATTTTTTTTGTTATACTTATTTGGTTTATATGTGGGGCAGATGATGAGGTCTACATTGGTTGGGAACAATGGCATTCAAAATCTTGATTTCTTACTAAATATGTTTGTTGATAGACAAATCCATGTGATGAGCTATTTTGCTTGTACTCCCAACTCTAATACCCACCACATATTCATTATTAGTTTGCTAACCAATCAATTTCCAAAGGGATGCAATATTTCTTTTCTATATATACAACACTTTTATTCTCAACTTCAATCCATCAACAAGCCTTCAAATTCCTTACTTTCTTAATTATTTTGAAATTCTTTCATAACTACTCTACTCCTCTCTTTCTAACTTGAGAAAATATTCACACAATGGCCATTCGCCAGATCCTAAGACGGTCTTTGTCCAAGGAAGTTCCAAAAGGGCATGTCGCCGTCTATGTTGGTCATAATGAAAAGAAGCGCTTTGTGATTCCAGTCTCGTACTTGAACCATCCTTCGTTTCAAGAATTGCTGTTTCAAGCTGAGGAAGAATTCGGGTTCAATCACCCGATGGGCGGCCTCACCATCCCCTGCAGCGAGGACTCATTTGTAGATTTCATATCTGGTTTGAGCAGAAGATGATTTATAGCAATAGTGTTTTAGGAGTAGATTTTGTAGATTAGAAAATGAACCACTGATAATAGATAGGAATTCATGTAAATGACACACATTACTGATAAACTTTTATCACCTTAATCTTTTAAGTTCTCCAAGAATGAGTTTATTTGAATTAGTTTTCAAGTTCTTAAACCAAATATACGATTCTAATGGATAAATATGTGTGTTTGCAACTAATATTGGATCCATATCCCATGGAACTAACAAACTAGTTAACATTAGACTAGGGGATGTAGTTAAATTGATAGAACATTCAACTATTTAGAATGGTATACTCATATAGGGTTATCATTTCTAATTTTGTTTATATCACAAGTTATCGACTGTTTTCTTTTTAAAATTATTTTAAGTAATTTATAAATTGGATGGCAATATTATGGGATGTAGATCAACTGGTAAAGTATTCAGTTATTTAGAATGATATACTAGGATTCAAATCCCATCATTTAAATTTTTTTCTATAAATCAAAATGTAATCATTTTTATAATTTCTAAATTGAATGGATATTAACATTTTAATTGAATGTATGTTATCCAGGAGATAATTAGCATGGGCCACGTGATGGGCTCTTAATTCAAGTCTAAACCAGCAAAGTAAATTTTATTCTTAATAGAAAAGACATAAAGCCCACATAAACAAAACAAGAATCCATTAGTCTAAAGGCCTGTTACCTTCATCTTTCTCCTGAAACCGCTTGATTTCAATGAAGATGAAAGATAATGCATAGAATTAGTGAGCAGCAGCTAAACCTAATGGTATGAAGAGAAAGTGTACCTTTATAGCTCGCTATCTTGTGTTGCATGCATTTTACGCATGAATGATCATGCATGCAACAATACCCCCGACTTAAGGTTCCTTGTCCTCAAGGAACCAAGGGAAACGCTCGGTGACCACGTCCGCGAATTCCCAAGAAGCATCGGCAGGGGATCTATCTTTCCAATGGATCAGCCATTTTGTAGCCGCTTGATTGTGTCGCTTCACCATTTTTCTATCCAGAATCGCTTGTGGTATAGCATCATTGATATGAGATGTAGATGGTAGATCTGAAATAGGCCCGAGAGGAGGTGCAGCGGGCTTCAGTAATGAAACATGAAAGACATCATGTATAGCAGCTGATGAGGGTAAATTCAGCTTATAAGCTACCTTCCCCATTCTATCCACGATCTGATATGGTCCAAAAAACTTAGCTTCGAACTTGTGGTGTTTGCCCCGAATAGATTTCTGCCTATAGTCTTGAAGCTTCAGCCAAACCCAATCACCAATCTGAAACTCTCTGTCAAAACGATGAAGATCAGCTTGTTTCTTCATTCTTGCTGCAGCTTTCTCAATATTTTTCTTTAATATGACAATCATCTCCTCTCTATCTCTCAAAGCAATGTCTATAGCTTCAATATCTGAATCCCCAGGTAGGTATGGGACATGTAAAGGAGGTGGAAATCCATATAATGCTTCAAAGGGAGTCATCCGAATACTCGAGTGATAAGTAGTGTTGTACCAATATTCGGCTAATCCCAGCCATTGAACCCAAGAGTGTGGTTTCTCTCCCATAGAGCATCTCAAATAACATTGTAAACATCTATTAACAACCTCAGATTGTCCATCGGTCTCAGGGTGATAGGCTGTAGAATATAGCAATTCCACACCCAATAAAGTCATAAACTCCTTCCAGAAAGCTCCCACAAACACAGCACCTCGATCACTCACAATTTTAGCAGGCATGCCATGTAATTTGAAAACAAAATCCATGAATATTTCTGCTACTTTCTTGGCTGTAAAAGGATGGGACAAAGCCATAAAATGAGCATACTTACTCAACCGATCTACCACCACAAATATAGTGTCTTTTCCATGCGAAGTAGGTAAAGCCTCTATGAAATCCATAGTGATATCAGTAAAAATTGCAGCAGGCATAGGCAGGGGTTGAAGTAATCCAGCCGGGGAAGTAGTGCTTGGTTTATATCTTTGGCAAGTCACACACATCCTCACAAATTCTTTAACATCCTTCATCATCTTAGGCCAATAACACAAGGCAGAGATCCTCTTGTAAGTTCCCAACACACCCGAATGGCCAGCTGTTGCAGACTCATGGAATATAGTTAGAATTTTGGCCTTCAAGAATACATCATTTCCAACTACAAGTCTGCCATTTCTCCTTAACTCACCATTTTTCCAGCTAAATTTAGGGTGAGAAGTAGTATCAGTCTGTTTTGCATTCAAAATTAATTGAATTTGTTGATCTGCTTTCCAAGATTCCTTAATCTGCTCAATTAATTCCAAGGGAATTATAAGAGAAGTTAGAGCAAATATCATAGATTCTGGCACCCTAGATAAGGCATCAGCCACTGCATTATCACATCCTTTCTTGTACCTTATCTCATAATCGAATTGCATAAGTTTTGTCATCCAAGCTTGTTGAGTTGGAGTTGTCAACTTCTGCTCAACCAAATATTTGAGGCTCTGATGATCAGTTAGGATTATAAACCTCCTACATTGCAGGTAGTAATACCATTTTTTTACTGCCATCAAGATAGCCAAGAGTTCTTTTTCATACACAGACAGGGCTTGATGTTTAGGAGTTAAGGCTTTGCTGATAAAAGCTATAGGATGTTTCTCCTGCATTAGTACAGCACCAATACCCACTCCAGATGCGTCTGTTTCAACTACAAACTCCTTGGAGAAATCGGGTAAAGCTAAAACTGGTGCAGATATCATAGCACTTTTTAATTTATCAAAAGCTTCTTGTGCTTCCTCAGGCCAACTAAATGCAGCACCTTTTGTCACCTCTATCAATGGTTTAGCAATGACTCCATAATTGTATACAAATCGCCTATAATATCCAGTTAAACCCAAGAAGCTTCTAACATGTTTAATCGTTTTTGGTCTTGGCCAATTCTTAACCGCTGCTATCTTGGCTTCATCAGTAGCAACACCATCAGCAGAAATGACATGTCCCAAGTATTCCACCCTTCTACACCCAAAACTACATTTAGACTTCTTAGCTAGAAGGCTGTGCTGCTTCATTAAGTTCATCACAGCCTTCAAGTGAAACTCATGGTCTTCCTTACTTTTGCTATAGATCAAGATGTCATCAAAGAAAACCAAAATAAATTTCCTCAAATGCTCTCTGAAGACAGAATTCATCAAGTTTTGAAAGGTGGCCGGAGCATTTGTTAATCCAAATGGCATCACTAAAAATTCATAGTGACCGGAGTGAGTTTTGAAGGCTGTTTTATGGATGTCCTCCAGCCTCATTCGAACTTGCCAATAGCCAGACCGTAGATCAATTTTAGAAAACCAAGTAGCCCCACCCAACTCATCCAAAAGCTCCTCAATAACCGGTATAGGATATTTATCCTTAACCGTGATAGCATTTAAAGCTCTATAATCCACACACATGCGCCATGATGAGTCCTTCTTCTTGACTAAAACAATAGGGCTAGCAAAGGAACTCTCACTATGCCTTATAACTCCAGATTTCAGCATTTCATCAATCATAGTTTCAATGATATCTTTCTGTTTGGAAGCATATTTATAGGGCCTTATGTTGACAGCATTAGACCCCTCTTTCAAAATGATTTTGTGATCTTGCTCCCTCGGTGGTGGTAATGAACTTGGCTCTGCAAATATGGCTTCATTCTCATCCAATATCAGTTTAAGTTCTGGCCATATTTCCTCTGTACTGATCTCATAACAGAAGGAAATTTCCTCTTCTATTGAAGGCATCAGCTGGCTGATCTTTCTTTCATTTTCATCTTTTTCTTGCAGGTTGCAGATATGTAAACAATGTAATTGATCAGATTTTGGTGACCATAGCTCTCCTTGCAACTTCACAACCGCACCAGATAATTTGAATTGCATAGTCAGCTTGTTGAAATCCCATGTAATCTCACCCAAGGTAGACAACCAAGCACCACCCAATATCAAATCATAAGTTTCTAAATGAATAAGATAGACCTCAGCTTGAAATGTTGCTCCCTGCATTTCCCACTCAAGGCTACTACATTTCTGATTGCATTGCAGTAGTTGTCCATTAGCAACCTCTACAGCCTTAGAGCTCACTGCAGTGAGTTCACACTTAATCTTTTTAGCTACTCTGGAACTCAAGAAGTTATGAGTACTCCCAGTATCAATTAAGATCTTTAAAGCCTTTTTCTGACAGATTCCCCTAATCCTCATCAGTTGAGGTCCATTCTTACCCCAAACAGCATGTAAAGACAGCTGGAGATCCGGTTCTTCACCAGCCCTTGTTTCATCTGCCAAATCTGCTTGTTCCTCACTTTCTGCTGTGTCTCCCAGCTCAATCAGTTGTATAACATAAAATTTCCTCTTAGAACATTGATGATTAGGAGTGAATTTTTCAGTGCACCAGAAACACTCCTTCCTAGCTCTTTTTTCATCCATTTCTTTGGGTGATAGATTAGTGCTAGCTCTAACACCACCCAAACGATTAGGCTCCTTATTACCTCCACTCCAATTGTTAGTATTCACCACAGGTTTACTATTAGTGGTGACTGCCAGGGGCTTACTACTCGAGTAATAACTGCTATTAGAATACACATTACTCTGCATCACCTTAGGCTTAATTCCTAAAGCCTTCACAGTTAGTTCTTGCAATTTAGCTAATGAGTAAGCCTCAGCCAAGCTCTTAGGTTTAAACATTCTCACTGGCATTTGTAGTTCATCAATAAGTCCAGATAAGAAAAAACTAAGTGCTTGATCCTCTCTTATACTAGCTCTCGGATACAACTCATCAAAAGTATCCATGTATGATTGTAGCGTACCTTTTTGTTTGAGATTCCTCAGATCTGCAAGCGGATCCTCAAAAGCATGAGCTCCAAAGCGAGCTGCTACGCACGAGATGTAATATCTCCAATCAATATACGCCTCATTTCCATGTAGAGTCAAAAATCCTCTATGCCATTGGAGAGCTTTTCCTTCCATATGAATTGCTGCTACCTTTACTTTCTCCGCCTCTGGTACCCTTGCTA
Organism: Salvia splendens; assembly: GCF_004379255.2. Classification (NCBI taxonomy): domain Eukaryota; kingdom Viridiplantae; phylum Streptophyta; class Magnoliopsida; order Lamiales; family Lamiaceae; genus Salvia; species Salvia splendens. Next base: position 11,402,822 of record NC_056041.1, read on the forward strand.
CTTGAAAAAAATATTCAGCTCTCATCATCCAACCTTCAAATCCTTCACCATCAAATTTAGGAAACTCATATCGAGTAGATCTTCCCCAATCTGATTTTCCTTCGCTACTTCCTTCACCATTATCCATTGCTGCGTTGTTTTTCTGATTCTGCAAATTAATCGTAGCGATTGCTTGCCTCAATTCCAAAATTTGGATTTCCTGCTCATGAATGACTTGATCACGCTCACTTAACTTCTGATCCATCAATTCCGCCATTTTCTTCTCCATTTCAGCGCCTCGCGTCACCGTTCCAGTTTCCGGAGATCGACTGCTCTGATACCACTTGTTACGATCCGAGCTCGTAGCTTCCCTATTTTAGCTCGCCACTGCCGAACTCAGTGACTTCTTCGCGGTCTTCCTATCTTAGCTCGTCACTGCCGAACTCAGTGACTTCTTCTCGGTCTCCCTCTCTTAGTTCGGCATTGCCGAACTCAGCGATAATACGCAAAGCAACTCTTGAATGAACAATCGAGGATCGTATTATTGAATCAACAAGAAGTTTACACGATAGAAACAATCAAACGAAGAGGAGGAACTAGATCCACGATCTAAGCTCCGATTTACAATTCAACACTATACTCGACATAACCGAAAGAAATAAGCAACTCCTCTACTTATACTGTTCATCTTAGCTCACTTAACTAACTAACATCCACGTGCTCGACTCTTATTGGCTGCAACACGTCATATCTCACGTGATGATTGCCAGCTGGCTTGAGTTAGTTACACAGCAACTAACTCCTACTTAACTCCCAACTTCCAACGACTTCCTTTATAGCTCGCTATCTTGTGTTGCATGCATTTTACGCATGAATGATCATGCATGCAACAGAAAGAGGAGCCAACCAGACGACGCCATGGACATCGTCTGGCAAACTCCCTCCAATCCTCCTCATCGCCAAGATTACATTTTCCGCGACGGTAATTCACTTCATATCTTATCCCACGCCCAAAATCTCCACTTTTTTTCTTCACTCATTTGCTTTCTGTAATTCAACAGGAGTAAGATATGTCAGGCCCTACTATTTCGATTTCATTTCGCATGTAAGTATGCAAACCTTGCTGCACTGTTTACCATTGCTTGATAATTATCCAAGTGCAATTTGGATTGTATGTGTGCAGGCAAAGAATAGATGGGCGGGGAAGACGATTGTCGATTTGTTTGCGGATGAATTTAAAGGCCGACCTCGCGATTACTATGTAAGTAAAAAAAACAAAGTGTTCAGGATTAATTCGGCTGATTTGTGCTAATTGCCCTCTTAATTACCAATTTTTCTAATGTGTATGATATGATTGGAAATAATCTGCCTACTTTGTTGATGTTGTGTTTGTCTTGTCACTTATCTGAACTTCACTTCATTATACTCTTTTATATGGTACTCATATATAATTTCAGCTAAAACTTACTGAAAGCTTTTTTTTATGGAGTTAGTTTGCAACTTCGCTTTGGTTCTGGAGTTAGACCTGGAATGTTGATATCCATGTGGGATATAAAAGATTACGTGCATTTAATTTTTCTATTGGTGTGTAATGCTTTGTTATTATTGTCATACTTATCAAATAAACTTCTTGTTTTGAATAACCCTGAGCTTGGAAATTGCTTTTCATTAGTTCTCGAGGTTGAGATATTTGGATCATGTAACATTAACTTGTTTGCACATGTAAGTGGTTGATGCTATAAGTCGATGACAGGTGTCTGCAGTGAAAACTGGACGTATACAAGTTGATGGTCAGAAAGTTCCTATATCATATGTAGTTCAGTCATCCCAAAAAATAAGCCATTTTCTGGCAGTGTTGTGAAAATCGTTCTTGGGGCGTGGGGCGGTCAGGGCGCGGCTGTAGTCGTCCCAGCCACCCTGGGCCGAACGATATTCATGGGGCGGGCTGGGGCGAGACTGGGGCGGCTGAAGCACACGCGGGGCGACGGCGGGGCGTCGGCTGTTTCATGCTCAGAATTTCGGCGTATTTAATAAAGAGGGAAGAAGGGATGAGGAAGATGAAGGAATCACTCATATTTTAACGTTACAACTTAAACACAACTTTTTAGGTGTCTTAAGTAATCAATTAGTGGGCAGCTTTTTAGGTCTACTAAATAAATAAAATAAGTCATCTCTCTGTTTCTCTCTTGAAGAAAGCATTTAGTACACTCTTTCTTATAGATGCCTACTCGCCTACTGGTAATATTATATATTTATTTATTGTCTACTGATAATATTATATAGGAGTATTTATTTATAGTATTATGCTTTTAGGAAATTTTGAACAGGTATTTCTCTCTTACTTAAGGCCTAAAGGCACATACTGTTACACTTATACACTTATACTACTAAGAAATTTATACAAAAAATCAGTTGCATGCACAACAAATTAGTATAAGAAACAACAAACTCCTATATAACTACATAAAATATATATTAAAAATAATGCAGTGGTACTAATTCTATTTTTTAAGTATCGGTTCGGGTAAAAATAATGAAGTGGTACTAATTCTATTTTTTAAGTATCGGTTCCCCCGATTCGTGGGTCTCTCACCCCGTCGCTCCATCGCCCCGCGCCCCAGATTTTATAGAATCGCCCCACGCCCCTAACAACACTGTTTTCTGCATAGGTAATAATTTTGAGCCTTTTTATTCATATACATTTAGTTAATTTTGTGGTTTTATATTTGTAGTCATTCATACTCTATAACCTTTTTTTATCATTTACTGTGACCATTTCGCCTTCTTCCTGTTTAACTGTTATGGCGAAATTGTACTTAGCCAGAGTAATTAATATTCTGAAGGCTGTAGGCATGAACCACCAGTTATGGCTATGGATATCCAGATTCTCCATACAGAACCAGATGTAGTAACTGTTTACAAGCCTGCAACAACTCCTGTAAGTGACTTCTACTGATAAGTTGGTTTCCATTTACTGACTTCCATTCCCTGGCTGAGTTGGGTAGTAATATGATAAGTTGGTGGCAATAATAGGGTCCTTTTAGATATGTAAGCGGATGTTAGTTGATAGCTGTAGGCTCTAATGATGTGGTTTATTGATGAAATGATTAACAAGTGTCACATATAGTGATCTGGAGGGTTGAAAACTGCAAAAAAGACTCATATTTGGTTCCCTTCTAGCTCTTTTCAGACTCATTTAGCTAAATATTTCATGCTCAAATCCTTGTTTTCAGAAACTCAGTTATATTTAAATGCTGATGATTGAGCGTGACTGGATCATTGATATTTTTTGGGTATCTGATTAGTTCATTATGGCTATTCTTTTTATGTTTTTGATCAAGTGGCCTGTACATTTTGTTACATTCATGTACTTGTAGATTATGTATTGAGCTTTTCATACATTTATTCTTTATCGTGTCTGTGCAATAGTTAGTTAGTTGGAGTCACTTTCTCATATTTTACAACCTGAATGATCCTTTGACTAAAATGGAACTCATTGCTATTTAGGTGCATCCTTGTGGAAAATATCGGAAGAACACAGTTGTTGGTATTCTTCAAGCAGAGCATGACTTGGCACCCCTATTCCGTATCCTACTTTTCATTGATTGGACTAATATGGAGAATTTTATTAGTTTATCTACACGGCTACACCCAGGAAATTGCTAGTTGCTACACCATTTGTTTTTCTCTCTCTCCTACTTCATCTGCAAGTTTAGATTCTTCTTGGCATCCTTGACATTCAAATACCAGCAATTCATCGATTAGATCGCTTGGTCTCTGGGCTTCTTATCATAGCTAGAAGTGCTTCCAAAGCTGATAGTTTCAGACAACAGGTTTGCAAATTTGGGCTTATATCATATATATAGTATATTGAGAATAAATTAGTTAAGTCTCTGTCTTAATTTGTGTTTTTATTGAATGTCGTACGATTTAAAAGCTTAAACCTTCAGAGTGGAAAGTCTTTCAAAAAAATTAAATAATTTACCTGATACAGTGATACTTCTTGCCTCTTGTGGCCTTTATATGTTATTGATAACCACATTAATTCTAACCTGTCAATGAAGAGAGCAATTCACTATTTTATAAACCGAACAATATGTGTACCACTACCACAAGATGCAAAGGATTTGGATGATCACATTCTGATGCGTGCTACTCTTGCATCTCTTTTCCTTTAGATTGAATCAGGAGAAGTCAAGAAACAGTATATTGCAAGAGTGACTGGAGTTTTTCCCGAGGATGTGGTACTTAACTGCCTGTTCTTATTGGCTTATAAATGGAGTACTATAATTTTCCTTGTTAAATAATTCTAAATCGTTCAAAAGAATTAATATGACATACATGTTGTATCATAGTTCTAATATGACATACTTGATTTTTTTTGTAATGTGCAGCAAGTTGCTGATGTCAGTGTCAATTATAATGCCCGAGAAGGAAGGAGCACGGTTGAGGTAATAAATTAGTATCCTCATCCCTGTTTTGTGGTTTTGAAGTTGTATATTGATCTTTGTTTGCTAAAACATTAGCACACCGCAAATGCACGAGCGCAATTGTGTACAGTAGACAACAAGGCTGTATCAACTTAGATTGAAGAAATCAAACAATAGATTGCTGCTATTAAAGTGCCTTTTGCTATCTAGACTATGGAACTAGGTTTGTGAATACATTCCAAAGCAATAGTAAGGTGTCAATTAAAATCTAACTAACAAAAGGCTTAGGGAATTTCAAATAGGAGAAAGTTATTCTAGAGATTAGATTTCAATGGATACATCAAGCTCAAACTTTCTAAACTACATGGTGTAGTACTATGTTTTTTTCTTGTTTTTTGTTTGCCCGTCTTATTACATTTATCTGGTAGCATATCTAAAATTGTATGTGCCAAATGCACCAACTTTTTTTATTACTCTGTAGTTTTAGCACCTGGAAGTATCATGCCTTCGAGACTTATGCAGGTAGAAAATGGTCCAACTGGGAAGAGTTCTGTGAAAGGGAAGTTCGCTTGTACCAAATTTACTAGAGTTAGTACCAATGGAACAGAAAGCATTGTTTTATGTGAGCCAATCACCGGCAGGACACATCAGGTAAAAAGACTCATACTGCCAACGGAAGTGTCTCCCATTTTAAATTCGTGAAAGAGTCTCTCATTTTAACATCTCTGATAATTGAAGGAAGTACATTTTCTAAAAATTACATATGCATGCTAAAATTGTTTCATATTAAGGTTTTAATAATGATAGACATGGGCAGTAACTTTACACTATGATTGAAAAACATGTTCACTTTTAAAATTTTCCTATCACAATATTTATAATGTGTTTTGTTGTAACATCAAAGTTCCTCTCTTTCAGATACGTGTTCATCTGCAGTATCTGGGGCATCCCATAGCTAATGACTTTCTCTATTTATCGGAAAGTGTTCCTCATCCTTCTATTGAAGGATTGAGTGCTGATAGAGCTGCAGCAAACCCAGGACTTCCCTTAAAGGTCAATCATTGTGAGATTAATGAGTCTGGTTCTGAAGATGAGTGTGCTAAAGATTTCAATATCAATCCTATGTGTACCAACTGTCCAGATTTGCCACCCAAAGGGTGAGAAACTGTTCTTGAATGGTGCAATTAGAGATGCCCACCGGTTCCGGTTCCGGCGGTTAACCGGCAAACCGGAACCGGCAGTTCCGGTTCCAAACCGGAACCGTGGCAAATTTCCCGAACCGGAACCGTTACAAATCGGGTCGCGGTCCGGTTCAGGTTCAAGTTTTTTCGAACCGGAACCGTCACCGAACCGGCGGTTCGGGACGGTTCGGAACCGCCGGTTAACCGGCGGAACCACCGGTCGGGCATGCAAATCAAGGCAGCAGGGGGATGGGTGGAGGCGGCAGCTTTTCAGCGGAAAAACCGGCCGGTTCTGGCGGTTTTTGGGCGGTTAACCGTGAAAACCGGCGGTTAACCGCCGGTTCAGGGGCTGTCGGAGGCGGCGCGGGACACGAGGCGACATGGCGCAGCTTTGGCAGACGGTTTGTTGACCGAACCGGTGGTTTTGTCCCGGAAACCAGCGGTTCCGGCAGTTTTCCGCCGAAACCGCAGGTTTTCCAAAATTCTATTTTTTTTTTATATATTTCAGATTTCAAATTCAAATTCTTCCATTCCCCCCCCCCCTTTTATCTATAAATACCCCCCTCTATCCTCATTTACATTTACCCCACTCTTGTGTTAATAAGAGTTTCTCTCTTCAATCTCCCAATTCTCTCTTTGACTCCAATTTCTCATTTGTGCTATTGTGCTTCCATTTAATTACTCAAGTGCTACTCTTATTACGCATTGTTATACACTTATACAGTACGGCCGACCAAATAGGTAAGCAAGGTAAGAGAACTACGTGGGCTTTGATTCCTCAATAAAATTGTGGATACGTAGGCAACTCAACTTAAATTTGAAAAGTTTAACTTTGAAAGTTTAAGTTGAGCTCAAGCCCTTTTCAATTTTTTTTCTTCCCCCATTTCATGTTTTTTTCAATGTAAATTATATTACATTGTTGTATGTTGTATACTTGTATACTTGTAGTTGTAGTCTTGTAGATGTATTATGTATATGTATTGTAATTTGTAATGTATCGTTGTCCGTTACAACTCAAACTCAATAAAATTGATATCATTTTCTCCTTATTCGCCGTATTTCTATTTGAATTATACATTGTCTTGTTCCAATTTGTTATATAAATCCAAATTTCAAATTAAAAACAAAAAAAAAAAACAAAAAAAAAAAACCGAACCGCGAAACCGCCGGTTCCGAACCGGAACCGCCTAAACCGCCGGAAAAACCGGCGGTTCCGAACCGGAACCGGAACCGCCGGTTTTCGAACCGAAACCGGAACCGTGAAATAGCCTCACGGTTCGGTTCCGGTTCCACCTTCGACAAAACCGGAACCGGCGGTTCCGAACCGGAACCGCCGGTTTTTGAACCGTGGGCAACACTAGGTGCAATGATGTTTTGTCTATAAGCTCCCTTTACTTGGTTGAATGACTTAACTGCTCTTGCTGAAAGATGTTACTCTTTTCCTTGATTTTTTAATGCACTGGATCTCTTTACATGGCTGGGCAACAATTGACGACTACTCTTTTTAAAATGCAGATATGATATACATGAAGCAGGTCTATGGCTGCATTGTATTAGATACTCGGGCCCTGATTGGACGTACGAGTGTCCATATCCCAAATGGGCATCTCTTAGTTAGTTCTTTTTGTTTGTTTTTCTTTACATATTTGCAGTTGATAGAATGATTCAGTTAATGATGGAACTGTAATCTGTCAACGTAGCTATGATAGTGTAATCTCAAAATTTTCCTCCTAGAATGACCTAAATGTAGAACTTCTGTATCTCTATACAAGCTCCATCTATAGATATCCAAGATATAATCATTTAGATGCTTGACAAAGAGATGGCTTAGAATTTTCGAGCACTTTAGAGAATGGCATGCTTGTGGGTGTCCCAACTCTTTGTTGTTATATTTGACTGTTCACAGTATGATTGACATGGTAAAACAGATGAGTTAATTGATGAAACAGGTTTATTCACTCACTGCTTGCATAAGTGTGGCATAAGCATATGTTCACTTCTCTCCATCCATTCTGCATGGTACTGAGTGGATTGATCTTCTCTTCATTTTACATCAGTTAAGGCTATGAAGTGTTTAGTGACTTTTGATTTATTTCAGTTTACGCGATTGGTTTTTCTCATCTTTTCCCCTCAACACTACTTCTCATGAGTTTCATGTATATATTCTTTTAATCCCTCGTTATGAAATTCCGATGAACATTACCAGCCAGTGTCACAGGTTTTGCTGATCATAATGTAAGGGATTACAGAGACTATTGAAGATAATAGATTTTAAAGGGAGCTTGTATGCGGAGCTCATCAACTAAAGCAAGGTATGACCCATATTTCTCAGATATAACCTAGAGATGCATTGATTACAGATGCAAGTTGCTTTCCTAAGAAAAGAATATCCAACTCCAAAAGCATTGGTCTACTCATTTTACTTGTTCTTACAGATATAGAAGATTCCTGTTTTAAATCTGGATGGATCCTCTATAGTTGAGCAATATCTTCACCTAGATACTTACCTATTCTTATTTAGATGGTGGGCCTATCTTGAAGTTCAATTATAACTACTTTCTAGTCATTGAACACCCACACAGAATCTCAATCTATTTCACTTTTATTTCCCCCTGTTTTCTTGGTGCTATAGCCTATAGTTGATCAGGTGTAGCTTCTATATAATTTAACCTTTTAAAATACTTATTTTGAATTTTCAAAACTTAGGACATTTTTATAAATCAAGGTTGTAGCTTTGAGTGCAAGGCCATCCAGAACAATGTCTTTTATTCATATATTAACCGATTCTTATCTACATTATTCATGAGCCTACACCACTTTTTACCTCATCTCTTATTAAAGAGACCATATATTAACCGATTCTTATCTACAATACCTGCAACCATTCATCTCATAACCATATCTTCTTTTAACTTTTCATGGTTTCCACTAATTCTTTATCATATCAATATAAAAATGCAATTAATTGAAAATCATCATTAAAAAAAAATTAAAAAGTACATTATAAATTCTTAAAAAGTAAAAATTGCATGATTAAAATCCTAAATTAAATATTACTCCCTCCGGCCAAAGGAAGATAACCATACATCTTGAATGTGACAAACTAAAAAGGAAAGTGAGTCATTTTCGGTGGGAAGAATTGAGTACTTAATTAAAATTCTAAAAGTTATAAAGTATACATAATAAGACATCTTAAAAATTGTGGCGGCGACGACACTCCTTGAGATGAGTCACCTGCAGCAGTGTCTCGTGGTGTCTCGTCTCGAGCACAGTTGCGAATGCTCAAATTAAACTCGGTTTCCATCTACAAACATTTTATTTCAGTTTCATTCAAACCGAATGTAACCCAGTAAGAATTTACAAGTACTTCTCTTATTTCAAAAATACTGTTGTCAATTCGAGTGCAAATCCTCACTAGGCAGACAAATAGAATATTCTTTTTTACTTGTTGAGTATCTTAAAAATATACTCAACAGATCTCCCGCACCCAGATTAATGTTATTTCTTATAGAAATTTTAGCTTCAATGATATTTCTTTGCAAAACAAAGCAGTTTATCTAATGTCAGTGAAAAAGTATTTTTGCCCCTTTGTCATTTCGATGACAGTAAACTAAGGTCTAAATTAAACTCTAAATTGCCACATTTTTTTTCTTAATTTAGTAGAGTACATATTTTTTTTGAAGTTTACGTAGTATAAAAATGGTACTACCATGCATCTTAAAAATGGTCTTTTAGTGCGTAGATTAATTTGCTAATCTCATGCATGGGTTTAATTTATTCAATGATCTAACTTATAATGTTTTTGTGTAAATTTTTTTGGTGTTTCTATGATCACACTATTTAACGACCGTTTTCCTCAATTTCTAAACATCAATTTTCCAGTGGTTAGTCGTGCGGATGTTTGGACTGGTCACGCAATGTATATAAAGTAAAAGTCAAGAAAGAAGTTGAAACCCAAATTGGAATAGCATGCTTGTAACTTTCAGGGGTCAGATTTATACGAAATTCCTCTGCAATTGGACTCTCAACAGATTCAGTTATTTTTTAAATTATGTCACAACAAAATACGAAAAATGAAGTTGCACAACCACGTTCAAGGCCAAAAATGTGGGGACAATTCTAACTGTTCTTGGAGAGAGAGAGATAAATTAAGCATCAGTTGATTAATTGAAGCATACATTACACTTGACCTTAACAAATAAGAAGAAGCAACCTAAATAACATGAATCAAATCCGAAAGTCATAACAATCTAGAAATGAAATAAAGCAATGTGGCCCTTATGCCACTTCCAGACCATACTATCACTACCTAATTCAACACAAATATTTTCTGGTTCGTTATTCCGCGCTGCAGGTTTTATCCCCTCCAACGATAATGCCTCCTTCCGCGCCTAAAGGAATGATCTCCAAAGTCATTCCTCCCACCTTAACAACATCAATGATCTGCTTCTTCAATTCACTAATCTTCTCTATTTTAACCTCTACTACTTCAGGCACTTGCACGCCTCCTTCCTTCGTGTTTTTGTACATCAGATAAAGCACCATTTGAATCACCCCGAAGCTGAATCCCAGAACATTAGGAATCTACATAAGGTAAAGCAATTAGGGTTTCATGCATGTATCATAATTTGAGCTGCTGATAATCTTTGGTAAAAGACTTACAGCAATGTTATAGTCTTTGCGTAGCAACCCAAAGAAAAACCACATGACCGCGCTTAGGGTTAAAAAGAAGGAGAGAAGAAACGGCATGTACTCCACGCTCTTCGTTCTTATCACTTGTCTCTGCAAATCACCAAAACCCTAATTAGGCTATCTTTCATGATAACTATTTCTATATCACTGCATATATGTGTAGGTGCTTACCACGACGCCTAGAGGCGCGACGAACACACAGAGTGAGAACACAAGGCAAATCCATCCCACAATACTGCCGCGGTTTGATTCATTGGCAAAGAATTGAGTTAGGAAAAGAACTAGTCCGAATCCAACCACATTCAACGAGAGAATCAGTTTCACGGTTTGAATCTGATTAAGGTGGAGTTCATTAGATTCGAATCAAATGGAAAATGAAGGTACATGTTATACATAATAGTTTTGTCTAATAGTATTACCCTAGTGTCTTTGGAGGCGAAAACAAGGTAGAAGCAGATGTATGCAGACTGAATGAAGCAGCCGACCGAGTTGATGGTGATGAGGAGGGTGGTGTCGGGCTTCAGAAACGCGTAGTACATCCACAACATTGCGCTGAACAATCCCACGATATACGGGAGGGATTGGAAGCCTGCAGTTGATCTTTTCTTGTAGATTTGGTAGAATGTGGGACTGCAAATTAACAAAAAATTGTCACTATATATGTAATTAAGTTTATAGGATATGATAATCATGAAGAGAAAATTCTTGGATTGGAAGCTCACATTGGTGAAAGGAAGACCATGAATGACACAATGTTCCCTGCGGACAAAAATTTCAAGAAAATATTGAGTAAGTATTTATATATGTGAGGATGATATAAATGAGTTGCATGTTTTTGCATGGTAGTTTATTATACGTACCTAAAAGGCCAAAAACGAAAGCCAAATCAGCCATTTCTTCCAGATGATGGGATCACTATATATCCTTAGAATTGATTGAGTGGTGAGGTGAGTGAGAATGGTTGTGGGAAGGATCATTTATATAGATGAAGGATTGAAGGTGGGAGGGTGAATTTACTTGTTTTCATCTTTACAGCTGTTCAAGACTCAAAAAACAATCCATAGTGCTGGGTTTAATCACTACCTGAAATTCTTTTTTATCTTGTAAGTATTCACCCACTCAATGCTCCATTTAACCTAACTAGTGTTACCACCCGTGCTATACACGGGTCAAATAATTTTCAAAAAATAAGAAAATATAATTAAAAGGAATTAAATCAAATTAAAAAATTTATGGAAAAAATGTAAAAATTATTGCAAATCAAGAATAGAAACTATTTAAAGTTTGTATTCATAAGAATATAAAGATTTAAAAAACATACTTCTACTTCTACATCTATCAATCTATCAATCTATCAATCCACTATAACGAAAGGACATGAGGGAAAAAATAGAAATAGAATAGGATATACAAACAAAAGATTGAGAAATACTAAATACCAAAGTAAATATATAAAATTATTTAAAAAAGTAAATAGTTCATTATAAATTCGATCAACAAAACATAGAAATCAAACATCTTCTCAAGAACTTGTTAACCTCATCAACAACATCCAGCGTGGGAGCAAGTATAGCACGATCTTGCAAAAGTAGAGAATAAGATAAGAGATGGGGGAAAAGTAGAAAGAATGATGTTTCTATATTTAGAAAGTGTCATTTAGAGTGAGACAAATTGAGTATATATTAACACTTTAGTAAATATACATATGTTTATATTTCAAGTATTTACAAATAAAAAAATACAAATTTAATACCCCTCCGTTCCAACTAAGTTAACATTCTATTAATCAACTAAAATGAGAAAAAATATTATTATGCTTGAAAACCCTCCATTATGATAGTTGGCATGTTTTACTCGGGAATGTCTGAGTCATGTAAGCATTTTATAAAAACGAATTTTGAATTGTAAAGTAAAAATTATAAGTTTATATAAATATCACAAATTTGTAACGGTTATGTTAATTACTCTCCCGTCCCTGAAAAGTAAGAATTATAATTTTTTTAGTCCGTCTCTGAAAAGTATGAATTTTCTAATTTTGGAAACTCCTTTCTTTCTCTTTAATAATAAGACTCATTCTCATTAACAGTACTTTAAAAAGTCTTTTTTCGATCTCTCTTACTTTTCCGGTTATGCATTAAACCAATGCCAAATCAAATTAAATGTTTATACTCTTTAGGGACAGATGAAGTATTTAATAATAAACATCATACCAATATTACAATAAAATAAAATAAAAAACAACTTTATAGTAATCATATTAAAGAATACTAAATTACATTTACAACTTAATAATTAATATCATACTACTTACTAACTATCCTATGTGCATGTAAAAAATCACAAAATGATAACGGCTTTCTCCCTATTTAGTCTCCTACATCAAGTTCTAATGGCGAATTAGTAACATTTTTGTAATGGCGAAGACTTGGTCAGTTGAGTAATTTTTTCTCCAATTTCACGTTTATTTTAAAGCAACTATATAATACTAATTTGATCTTTTAATAATATAGTAACATATTTGAAATTATATTTGTATTAACTTATCAAATCGATATATAGTTATAGAATATAGAAATTAAATACAAATTGCCACTTATATTTTTGTTTACTTTTTGACTGGTTAAACGAAAAGCTGGCTAGGGAGAATTTTGCAATTCTAGCCTCTCAATTTAATAATACTAATAATAATAATATCGTACAAAATTAATGCATTTTGACATTTATTATATAATTTGGTAAAACCATCGCATTCATAAAGTGTTGTGAATATAGTAAAATCATGTAAAACTTTCATTGGATATTCATGTAAAATCATGTAAAACTAATGCGGAGAGGATTTCGGTGACTGCACAGCCGGCGTCGCTAGCTTTCTTTCTCCTTCCTCTCATTTTTCTTCTTCTCACCTTCTTTCTTCTTTCTCTCTCATATGTCCCTATGCTGCAATCAAAAAATTACAAAATCAGTCCACAACAATAGTCCTCAAAATTGCAGATTCAATTAATTACTTATCTATATATAAGTGTTTAATCTTCTTTGAGAAGCCACTATTTCATTGCACCAATTTTTATTCAATAATATCTGTCTTTTTTTTTTTGCCAATAAGTGACTTTCCCGCCAAAAACAGTGCCATATGACATGCCAAAAAACGAGCACTTATATATTGATAGATTTGGGTAGTTCATTCCTTATTTCGTATACCATTCGATTTCTTGCCATTTTGAATTATATATCTTTTTTTTTTGTCTCAACTGATCAACTTAAAATAAATAAAATGTGAAAGAGGTCTTAGTAGTATCTTCTCACACAAGATTTTATATTCTGATTACAGTGTTTTCTGCAAATATTAATTATATACTCCTAACTAAATGTTTTTTGAAGGACATAATATGTCTATATTCTAAACATTTTCGATAAAAAAAAGGGGGGGGAGGATGTTGAAGAGAAAGCGAAGACAAAAGGGACCCAAATGTGATGATTCTGATGTGTCAACCACCATTAATCCAATTGGGCATAAGGGTTACAACTCATACTTAGAGTTTATGGCTACTGTTTGACTCATTCATGCTTCACCCTTTTATTTCCTGCCCTATTCAGTAAATAACTTGTGCTGTACAGCCACTCAACCAATCATATCTTGCCCCGTCATCACCACTTGTTACATTTAACTGATGTGATGCACTTGCCCATCTAATATTCTCTCTTTTTTCTTGACTTGATTCCTTTGTTTCATTTAACTGACGTTTCTTTTGTGCTGCACTTTCCCATCTAACTCACTTCATTCCATAAAACCCAATCCCTCATCATACCTCTTCACCCATACCACTCCTCTCATTTTGTATAATAAGTACAAATTAGTATTTAAAAGCTGATAACAAATTATATATTGGGTGGAATTAGTTGCCTCAAATTGCGCATTCTTAATTTGTAACGTAACTACAGTATGATCAGTACTTCTATTCATACATAAAACAAAAGGTTGAAACCCTTAAATCAGGGTATGCAGTGACCTGCTAAGGGGGAGGGCCTAACTCACTGCTTGCCAGAAGCTCATCTTACAAGGTCTCATACTTGTGACTGAGAGGTGCTACAACTACAGGACAATAGTAGAATTTGATCCTTGGACAGTAGTGGGATTTGATCATTTGTTAGTACTTGTATTGAATTAGATTTAGGCTGTAGATTCAAGGTAAATAAAAGAGGTAGTAAGATTCAAGTTCCTTTAGATCCACGGGCTCTAGCCCAATGAAAATTCCTAATTGATTGGATTTTGATTTCGTATCTCTATTTATGTATAGGCCATTCTATTAATTAACTAGGAAAGCCCAATATGTGTAATTTGTGTTTACCAATATTGTATCCTAAGATGAGTTTGGTGCTGTTAATAATCAAATGATACCGTCTCTTCACACATTTCGAACAATCTTTATATGTATACGTCTATACGTTCTCTATTCTTTACGTCACGTTGAAATTGGTGATGTTGGATCACTACTCCAAATAATATAGTCCACACTCACAACAAAATTACTCAAATTAATAAATATGTTGGCTATTCATTATATCACGTTTCAGTTTGTGCTGTTATTGCAACAGTACTATTAATGATAAACACATAGTCCACATACACACTACTTCAAATTTTGGTTTATGTTCATAAAATTAAAGGTGATGATTTTTTGAGGCATAAACTACGTGCAACAACACGATACATAATTACACTTCGGACTTCAAATTGTCATTATACGTAATGATAACTTAATTATTACCACCAGCTTATTGATTTTATTCTTTTTGGTTTGGGGACCAGTTTAATGATTTTGATGTAATCATCGCCATGAGAATATTTTTGAATATATACACATGTATGGAACGTGTCACGTTCTTTAAAGAAGAAAAATTAACTCTGATAAAATTTACTAATATTTACATAGTAATTTATGCTCCATTCACCTAGACGATGTAATTCACTCTGTCGTTTCCATAGCAGTTGACTGAAGAGACAAGGAAAAGTGCCACAATAAAAAAGAAGAAAAAAAGCTTTAATTAACCAACGCTTTTTTACAAAAGATTAGATTACATCACTGCACTAAAAACATTGCAAATAAAATATCAAAAGTACCTATACTTTAGAAGAAAGTAAAAAACTCATGACTAAAGTTTTACTCCATAAGTTTTATCAAATACTACTATTAACATAAAAGAGAACCTAACGCAACTCAAAAATATTTTAATTTTTCTCTTCCCTTTTCAAGTTAATTCAGCATATTGAAATCTCTTGATTTTGTGCATGATATATAAATTGATGTTTCAAAAACTATTTTTTTATTTTCCCAACTTCTTCCAGTATAGTATTCTCTTTTTTATGTATAATAATATTATTAACACGGACGTCAATTAATAGATGTACAAGTGTAACGACCCGCAAAATCGTTACCTACACGAAAGAATAAACCACGTATCAAATACACTTTCGACAACAAATCGAGACGAAAAGTTGGATAAGAACCGCGTCACATCAGGCACGTTTTCCAAGTGGATAAGAACCACGTCGCATCAGGCACGTTTTTCAACGCCGCATTAATTACGCGTCACATCGAAACGAAAAGACGTGATTTTTTGTCTTTTATGAAAATTTTTCTATAAATACAACGTCCCCCCATTTCATTTCTTTTACTTCTACGAACGAATCGAGAATCCGAGAGAGAGAAGATAGAGGGAGAATCCGAGAGAGAGAAGAGAGAGGGAGAATCCGAGAGAGAGAGAGAGAGAGCGCCGCCGGAGGCGGCGACGGTGGACGGCGGCGCTGAGGATGGCTGGAGGCGGCGACGGTGGACGGCGGCGCTGAGGATGGCTGGACGGCGACAGCAGCGTCCTCCCGGCTTCGCGTCTCCCGGCAGCGACAGCAGCGGCGCTGCGTTTTGATCGAGGTGGGCTTTCTAGTTACCGTACAGTATTTACGAGAAGTTTTTACGTGGGATTTTGAACTAAAGTGTTTCCAAGAGCTTTCGTTTTAATATATATCGGTTTGAGCATCATGTTTTATGTGATTTATGTGCTTTAAATGAAAGTGATGTTATGCGATTTTTTGATTGAATTGTGTGAAGTTTGATTTGAATCTTTGGTGAATGATCTAAGTTTATGTGCAAACATGTTTAAGAGAGTCTTATCAAGCATGATTTCGTGTTATAAGGATGAGAAAATTATGTTTGGATGATTGAGGAAGAAACTCAAATTTCGAATTTGTGAGTATGAAATCTGTGGTGTTCGGACAGTGGATTCCGACGTGTATTTGACTGACCAAACGATCGAATTTTGGTATGAAAATTTTACTGAGTTAATTTCAAGGTGTTTTCTGTGTCTCGTATAAATTTCAGCCCCGTTCGACGAAAGATGAATTTTTGAAAAATGTTTGAAGTCGACTGCGCAATTCTGCCAAAAACTGGTATTCTCGGCCAGAATGTTTCGTTTTCTGTTTGACCGACCAAATGACCTCCGTTTGATGTAATTCTTGAACTAGATGAAAATTTGAAGTGTCTTCTGAGTCTTGTAAAAATTTCAGCCTTATTGGGCATTGGATGAATTTATGGCGAATTTTTCAAATGAACTGCGCACTGCCAGAAATTTTATGTTTCAACAAAAAAAAAACGTTTTGAGGAAAGAAAAGTTGAAAAGGTTATGTCAAGCCATATTTTGTTTTGGAACTATGCCTATCTGACTGCAACGATGAATGGAATGGAATGGATTGATGGGAGACCGTGGGAGGTAACCACTTCCCCGGCACTTGAATGTTAAGATATGATGAATGATGAAAGGAATGATGAATGATGAAAGGAACGATGAATGATGAATGGACTGATGAATGAACAAGAGATAGTGAAATCGGGTTTGTCAGATACGGCATATGTTCAAGGAAAATAGATCGAAAGATCGCTTTTGAAAAAGGAAAAGAAAAATGTTTAGTGTTCTCGGACTTTTCCTAAAATCTCGAGTTCACTCAAAGAGTGGCTTGACAAAATCTGTTTTTATAAATATATTTTCGGCACGTGTCCACTGAGTACACCAAGTACTCAGCCCTGCATTTGTTTTAAAAATGTGCAGGTTGAGCAGTGATGACGGCGGACGATGTTGAGCATAAAAGTGAAGAAGATGTCTATGAAAGTTTCAGAATATGTTGTGTCTTCATACATGACATTATTCTACTCTCGAAATGCTTCCGCTGAATATGGTTTCTTTCGCCAAGTATTGTGCTCGAAAATTTTATCTCGAGTTGCTGATTGTTGAAAAGACACTCTTATTTTATTCGAGCTTTTCCCATTTGTTTGGAGCTAAAGTCGAGTTTGCACTCTGTGTATCATACACTCTGATATATATTATTCTTTTAAGCTAATTGAGCCTTTCTTATGAACTGTTATCCTTAAATGCTATTGTTAATGTTTGTCCCTTGGTCACGATCGCCTCGTTTGTAACACCCCTGGGGTGGGCGGGCGTGACAGAATGGTATCAGAGCAATTTTTCTTTCCGCTCTGGACCGAGAGTCTCTTATTCAATCTAGTCTAGACTCGTTTCGCTAGACTAAAAGTTTATTCATTGAAGGCTCAACATTCCGTCTCGTCGCGCTCAACAAGAGAAAAGGTAAAATGTTTTGAAATGAGAAAGTTTCTGAGAAAGAAAGAGAGAAAAGTTTTTGAGAAAGAAAGATGATGAAGTTTTGAAGAGGAACGATGGATTGTTGTTCTACATGAAAGATGAAAGTTGATGTTAAAGTATGTTTTGAGTTTTAAAGTGAGATGTAGAAATTTTGTTGAAAGTGTTTTTGCTTTGGGATGTTAAAATGTTGTGTGTTTGGTTATCTTTGAGTATGAATGATGATGAAGTATGTTGCGAACATAAAGTGCTTATGTTGTAGGCTAGATTGAATACGCGCGAACCGTAGTTTTAAGTTGAGATAATTTATCGCTTTTCCGAGCGATGAAAACGAACGAGAATCAGAAAGTTTGGGGTGAACCCTAATTTGTCAAGTCACGACGAGGCAAGGAGATCGAAAGTGCAAAAGGAGGCCGATGGACCATGAACTTTTTCTTGGAATTGCGTGAAACTTTGAAGCAAGCTAAGTGCGAACCATTCGAAGGACGTAATCAAATTTCGGGACGAAATTTCTGTTAAGGTGGGTAGAATGTAACGACCCGCAAAATCGTTACCTACACGAAAGAATAAACCACGTATCAAATACACTTTCGACAACAAATCGAGACGAAAAGTTGGATAAGAACCGCGTCACATCAGGCACGTTTTCCAAGTGGATAAGAACCACGTCGCATCAGGCACGTTTTTCAACGCCGCATTAATTACGCGTCACATCGAAACGAAAAGACGTGATTTTTTGTCTTTTATGAAAATTTTTCTATAAATACAACGTCCCTTCATTTCATTTCTTTTACTTCTACGAACGAATCGAGAATCCGAGAGAGAGAAGATAGAGGGAGAATCCGAGAGAGAGAAGAGAGAGGGAGAATCCGAGAGAGAGAGAGAGAGAGAGCGCCGCCGGAGGCGGCGACGGTGGACGGCGGCGCTGAGGATGGCTGGAGGCGGCGACGGTGGACGGCGGCGCTGAGGATGGCTGGACGGCGACAGCAGCGTCCTCCCGGCTTCACGTCTCCCGGCAGCGACAGCAGCGGCGCTGCGTTTTGATCGAGGTGGGCTTTCTAGTTACCGTACAGTATTTACGAGAAGTTTTTACGTGGGATTTTGAACTAAAGTGTTTCCAAGAGCTTTCGTTTTAATATATATCGGTTTGAGCATCATGTTTTATGTGATTTATGTGCTTTAAATGAAAGTGATGTTATGCGATTTTTTGATTGAATTGTGTGAAGTTTGATTTGAATCTTTGGTGAATGATCTAAGTTTATGTGCAAACATGTTTAAGAGAGTCTTATCAAGCATGATTTCGTGTTATAAGGATGAGAAAATTATGTTTGGATGATTGAGGAAGAAACTCAAATTTCGAATTTGTGAGTATGAAATCTGTGGTGTTCGGACAGTGGATTCCGACGTGTATTTGACTGACCAAACGATCGAATTTTGGTATGAAAATTTTACTGAGTTAATTTCAAGGTGTTTTCTGTGTCTCGTATAAATTTCAGCCCCGTTCGACGAAAGATGAATTTTTGAAAAATGTTTGAAGTCGACTGCGCAATTCTGCCAAAAACTGGTATTCTCGGCCAGAATGTTTCGTTTTCTGTTTGACCGACCAAATGACCTCCGTTTGATGTAATTCTTGAACTAGATGAAAATTTGAAGTGTCTTCTGAGTCTTGTAAAAATTTCAGCCTTATTGGGCATTGGATGAATTTATGGCGAATTTTTCAAATGAACTGCGCACTGCCAGAAATTTTATGTTTCAACAAAAAAAAAACGTTTTGAGGAAAGAAAAGTTGAAAAGGTTATGTCAAGCCATATTTTGTTTTGGAACTATGCCTATCTGACTGCAACGATGAATGGAATGGAATGGATTGATGGGAGACCGTGGGAGGTAACCACTTCCCCGGCACTTGAATGTTAAGATATGATGAATGATGAAAGGAATGATGAATGATGAAAGGAACGATGAATGATGAATGGACTGATGAATGAACAAGAGATAGTGAAATCGGGTTTGTCAGATACGGCATATGTTCAAGGAAAATAGATCGAAAGATCGCTTTTGAAAAAGGAAAAGAAAAATGTTTAGTGTTCTCGGACTTTTCCTAAAATCTCGAGTTCACTCAAAGAGTGGCTTGACAAAATCTGTTTTTATAAATATATTTTCGGCACGTGTCCACTGAGTACACCAAGTACTCAGCCCTGCATTTGTTTTAAAAATGTGCAGGTTGAGCAGTGATGACGGCGGACGATGTTGAGCATAAAAGTGAAGAAGATGTCTATGAAAGTTTCAGAATATGTTGTGTCTTCATACATGACATTATTCTACTCTCGAAATGCTTCCGCTGAATATGGTTTCTTTCGCCAAGTATTGTGCTCGAAAATTTTATCTCGAGTTGCTGATTGTTGAAAAGACACTCTTATTTTATTCGAGCTTTTCCCATTTGTTTGGAGCTAAAGTCGAGTTTGCACTCTGTGTATCATACACTCTGATATATATTATTCTTTTAAGCTAATTGAGCCTTTCTTATGAACTGTTATCCTTAAATGCTATTGTTAATGTTTGTCCCTTGGTCACGATCGCCTCGTTTGTAAAACCCCTGGGGTGGGCGGGCGTGACAACAAGTTTTAAAATGGTGGCGGCAGACATGAATGAAGACGTGCCTTAACATGGGACGGGACATCAATTATAGCAAGGCTGATGTCATTCAAACATATTTGTCCTAATTATAAACCCCAACTTTTCATAGCAAAAGTTGAAATTTCGATAGAATCGAATCTTTGTTATCCTTCAATTCTAAGATCAAGATGATATATCACCATATATTATCCTGTAAATTTTCAATTATTATTTGGATGTTCTTTTTACAATACAATATAGATCAGGTAAGAGTTAATGGTACCAAAAATGACATTTAAACATTTCAAGTTGGAAACTAAACTGACCTATTATAAGAGAATATTAATTTTGTTTTGAAATAATAATTACTAGAAAACGATTGATTAAATTGAAAAGATCGGAATTTCATTGGAAAATTGAAAAACATGGAATGAAATTGATATATAATTAGTAAATAGTATTCTCTATGTCCCATTAAAAATAAAATATTTTACTTTTGAATTGTCTTATTAAAAATAAAACATTTGGACACAATATCAACTCTACTTTTTCCTCTCCCTTATTTTACTTTTTTTTGTATGATTTTGTCAAATATATTTGATCATTAATCCTATTTTGTGATACGAAAAGAATGAGCTTTTATTAGGGGTAGCACTGAATCCAGACACCTTTTCAAATATATAGAGATATATATATAACCTCTTTGGCCGCTACTGATGACACATTACGTACATAATAGTAATATGAAATAGCTAAGCATAATTAATCCCATAAAACAACGTAAATGGACAGTAAATTGAAAAATTGGGCTTTTTGTTGTCAAACACGGGCTTGAGAAAGCAATATATGCGCACAAACAGTGCAGAAATTGGGTTTTTTTTTTTGTAAATACAAAAGTACGGGCCTTTATGTATGTGTGACTCTTGGATACCACAAACTATAACTAGCAATTACTAATTATTTTAATTTGCAATTTAACCTCGATTTTCCATCTCAAGTAATTAAGGGATTAATTCACATTTGAAAGTTAAAGATCCTCTAATTTTGAACAGTTATTTTATTTTACTGGCTCGACTTTTTCACACTGTGTTCGATAAAGAAGCCCTTTTTTTGTTTTTTGTCTATAGCAGACAATAAAATGTGCGCTAATTGTGTACACAATCTAACCACGTTACGTCTACTACATATAAACGTGGCACAAACTTATAAGAACTATACAAGATATTTACGACAACAACATTGCATAAAGCAATGTATGAATAAGTAAATTGATGAAGAAAAGGGACTAGAAGAGTCCATAAAAAAAGGCATCCATTTTTCATTTCCAGCATATTGAGAACAAGTCGATGTACATCATGTTCCATCAACAAATACAGTAATAATTAATACACATAAATTGGCAAAGTTAATTTAAAAAGCATAGTAACTAAATTAGATGATCACATGCAGCTGGATGCCATGCAAATTTGGACAAATTCACATCAAGCTTGAGTTTGCGGCGTTGCTTCCACTCCATTCTTGTCTGAATTCAGAAGTGAACTCAATTTGTAAACTTCAACGATTTTGTGAATATTGTTCTTCGCTTCCTCCGTAACACTTACTGGCTTTTGAACTTCTGGGAGCTTATGATCCATGATTTTGTCTACGTTTCTGTACCTCGCGTAGAGCGCCATTTGAAGCAAGCCGAAGATGAAGCCTAGCACATTTGGAATCTATGTAGACAGAAAAAGAAAAAACATGAATACTTAGATACTATGTATTTTTATGCGAATGCGTGTGTATATCTAAGTGGACCTCATATTCCACTAGTATAATATAGAACATGTACATGTCTAATGATTTTTTTTTATCAAAATCTAGTGCATGGATGTTACGTACCGCAATGTTATAATCTTTAAGCAAAAGGCCATAGAAAAACCACATCACTGCGCTAATTGTAAGGAAAAATGAGAGAAGAAACGGCATATGTTCCACGTTCTTGGTTCTCACGACTTGTCTCTGCAAACAATTATCGTATAAACTTATATAATAATAAACCAAAATACAGTACTGATACATAATGTTACAATTTTTGTGTAAATCCCTACTCACCAAGATGCATAGAGGGGCGATGAACACGCACAAAGAAAACACGAGACAAATCCATCCAACTACGATGGGACGTTGAGAAGGTCTCATTAGGAAGTGAGTGACACAAAATATTCCCATCCCGCTTACAACAACCAAACCTAAGAACTTCATTGTTGTTACCTGCGTATAAATACAAAAAATTAATTTTAAACAAACTATATATTGATCCATCATCCATGCATGG
This sequence comes from Salvia splendens, assembly GCF_004379255.2. Taxonomy (NCBI): domain Eukaryota; kingdom Viridiplantae; phylum Streptophyta; class Magnoliopsida; order Lamiales; family Lamiaceae; genus Salvia; species Salvia splendens. Next base: position 11,425,675 of record NC_056041.1, read on the forward strand.
ATGAGCCAAGTTAATTAACTTCTTTTAATGATTTATTACCTTGGACTTCTTTGAGGCGTAATAGAAATAAAAGATAATGTAAAAAGTCTCGATGAAACAGCCAACTGAGTTAATCGTGATTATGAAAGTAGCGTTTCCTTTGAGAAGTGCGTAGTAAATCCATAGTACTGCACTGAACAGAGCAACCACGTATGGAATCGATTGAAATCCTTCGCTTGATTTTTTCTTGTAGATTTGGTAAAAAGTTGGTCTGTGAAAATATAGTTAAAATTGTGAGATATAGATATCCATCTTTAATTATGTAGTAAGATTTAATTAGTATATGAAGTAATTTGTTACTTACAATGGAGCTAGAAATACACAGAACGAGATGATGTTCCCTGCGCATAAAGAATTAGATGTTAGAGAATTTCATAATTTAATTGTTTCAAGAAAATATTATGAATATCGATCTTAACTAATGATTAGGTTAAAGTTGTTAGTTAGGTTGCATAAATTGACGTACACATGCATGGAAATTGAAAGCTAAGCTAGATATACTAAAGTATTATCCTCTAAAAAGTGCACCAAAAAATGTTTGTTTCGAGCACGTACTTTTTATGCATGATTGAAACTGATGATATACCATGCAGATTCGTATCAGATTTTGTTCATATTTTTTGATCGAGCACTAAATATATTTATACGTATGTGTGTGCATAATAGAATTACTTAAATAAAATAAGAACTCAAAATTTTTTACCAAGTAGTCCAAATGCAAGAGCCCAATGTGCAGAGAAACCAGCCATATCGCTCTAGCAAATTTAGAGATTGAAATAATACTCTATCTCAGTTGTTATGGCTTAACATTTGGTTGGTATGTGCCTATTTATTCACAAAAGAAAGGGGCACTTTTGCAATAATGTGAATTAAATGGGCACTTTTGCATGATAATTCTACAAAAAAAAGTATAAAGGTAACCTTTTTTATTTCTTTAAGGTATTAAATTTTGGAGATGAGGTCACAACAGTCCTTTCAACTCGGTTGCAATTTGCATGTTAGTGTATGGGAACAATTTTGCATTTGGTTAGATATGATTTTCTTATCGACCACTCAATAGTATTCGTGTAACAATATTTTCTCTTTCAATATTTCATAATTCTCCTAACGAATTATACATGCTGCCCAATTATCTATAAATTTTTTATAAAAATTAGATCTTGTTATGACGTATGAATGCATTGCATTTCTCCTTACAACGGATTAAATGAGTTTGTATCAATTAAGAATGAAATTTATACGTATATGATATTAATTTATTTATTATTTAAAGGGGTGTATTTGCGTAATTAATTGAAATTAACTATTTATATAAACGAGCCGAAATAACATTTTTTGGAGGGAAAAAGCTCCTACCTTCTTTAGGAAACTTTGCAGGGTGATACTACAATATTATTGATGCATGGTTAGATAGTATTGAGGAGAAAGTGGTATGAGCACATAATTGAGGAGGCAAAAAAGGAATTCAAACTTTATAGTATTTTATTAACATTTATCCCAATACGTACTCCAATTGAGCAATAATTCAAATCTAACATGGAACAAATAGCTATTATTTAATGCCACTTGGGAATCAATAATAGGATGGGGCCAATTCTTTCGACCCTGTTTTAGAAGATATCATGTAGAGATGAAATAAAATGGATGAAGATATGATTTAGTAGGCTTATCTTGTCTTGGTGGTTTATGTCATGTTTGGATCAGCTCTCTTTACAAAATTAAAATGCTGCCTCTCCTGAGGCTTGATTGATTTCCAATCACTTCTCCTTTTCTATTTTATGTGGTTATTTTTAATTATGATTCCCCCTGAGAATAATAAATAAAATGAATCTGCTAATATATACAGAGAAAAGGGGTTCTCGACTTTATATTTCTTTTTCTTTTCCCGCTTTATATGGGCTGTGTTAAAAGTTCTTGATCAAATTCAATCATGCCAAACTCTATTGCAAATGTGCCTTTAAATTTGTGTGGTGGCTTAGAAAATAATACTCGTACTATTATTGTGCTGGCCTCAATTAATAACTAACTAATAATTAAGTGGAATTAAACCATTATTTTCTTATATTGCTATATTATATTGTACATGATGTTTTACGAAGAAAAACTATAGTAATTAACTTTATTTTTCAATAAGTTTATATGCGAAGCTATCAAGGTGAGATTAACTAGTTTAATTATAGTCATTATTTTGCCGCCATGCTTCTTTTCATTTACCAGTGCATGATTGTGGTACAGAATCTCGAACACTATACAATAAATTAACATTATAATTAATCATGCACGTAATAAAAGAATATGTGATCTTCAGGCCCGTCCCTTGGCCCGTGCGGCCTGTGCGACCGCACAGGGCCCCCAATTTTCAGGGGCCTCTGAAATATTTCAGCCCATATACATGTATTCCTATTTTTTCAGCCCAACAAAGCTATTTCTCTTGTATAGCAACGCCCAGACCTTTTTCTAGCACCGTGACTCCAATTCTGATCGGTTTCTTTTCTAACATCGTCGAAGATTTCATTTCAAAGAACACCAAAAGAATGATGTTGTTCAAGTAAAGACTATGCAATCGAGGTTCGAAATGGTATATTTCTTTAATTATCATATAGCTTTAAAATGCATTGTCTTTTTTTCTATAGTGGTAGGCCTCATTTTAGATTTTTGCACAGTGCCTCTGATTTTGTCGGGACTGCCCTGTGTATCTTGCACCTTTAAAATTATTGGCACATACTATTATAAATATGAGATATTTGTTGTGATTGGATTAGGTCGGTGTGGCCTTCCTGCATGCATGCTAAGTACTCTTAAAGTTCACAGCCCTAACTAATTAATGTTCCATACTATACAAGTGGATAGATAAGATCAGGATTTTAAAAAAAGTAGTAGTACTACTAAACATACTTTTGTATCCAATGTGTTAAATTGAAAGTTATCGACATGAATATTACATTATTAGATGTATTACATGTTTAATTCAATCCTATATATAATTGAATCCCAATTTATTTAACGATGTATTACTATTGGTTTGATTTAATTAATTACACCCTCAAATGTCACTAAATTTGTGACATGCTAATATATTACTATGACATACATGTACGTACAATACATATAATAGTTATTCATTGACAAGATGTCTCAATTAGTGACATCTATATATCATGAACTAGCTTGAACATAATTTTATGGAAGAGTTAGTGATCTATTGAGAATTGAAGAGGCAAGCGCGATTGTGAGATAATCAACATAAGTAGAGTTTCAATTTCCGCATAAGAAAAAAAAAAATAGAATCTTAAAGGGAACCATCAAAACATGATCAATTGAAGTACAGTGTTAATTATATATAATTAAAACAGAAATTAAGTACCAAATTAATCTGAAAAATATCATATAGTAGCCTTCGTGCAATTTTTCTTAGTATATGTTTACTATGTTAGATAAGATCACTAGCTAGGCACTGTAGCTCAATTAATTAAACGAAACGTCGTATTCACTAATAAAGTTCATAAAATCATTTCTCTTTTAATTATAGATTAGCTAATGCATGCACTTTCTAATCTTCAATGCTTTATATAATCTATCGCAGTAATCAAGCGATATCGAAATGTGATACAAAAATTATTAGCATAATATATATGGGGATGCTTCTACAGATTTGACCAATATATATAAGTTAAACGATATTCGAATTTGAATCAAAACCTACTCAACCATCAGCGATTATAAAGATATTCTCAAAAACTAGCTAGGATACAGATTTATTACTATTTTAGGTCGTGCACAATTCTTGAGTAGTAACACTATCGACAACCATTAAATATATATCACTAATAAAGTGAACATTTACATTATTTATCTATATTTCTCGGTTCTATTTTTTTTTCTTATTCTTCCTTATTTATAATTTTCAGTTAAATTAATTTAAGAATAAATAATGAGTACTAAAATTTTGTTAAAATAGAGAAAATTAAATAATTAAACTAAGCAAAAAATTAAATAATTAAACTTTAAAATAAAAAAAATAAAATTGCGGGAAATGTGTATTCATGGATAAAATCTAAGTACAAAAAAAATTAAAATATTTTTTAATATTCAAAATTATAATAATGTCACATGGTGAGTTCTTATTGGGCAGGAAAATATGAGCTCTACACGACCTTGCATGTGAGTGCGACATGCTCAACGATCCTAAACACCGGTAAGGCACGCATGCGTGTGCTTAAGAGGGTGAGTAATTACACTAAAAATCATAAAAACTCTAACAAAAACTATTATACAATACTATGAAGGAGTTTGAGTTAAAATAGGATTTGAAGATACTAAAATTGCGTAAAAATGCATAAAATCTCGTCACTATGTACGAGCATGTACGGTACGGGCACACAATCCGTGTGTATGCTGCTAGAATGGCCGCCAAGTGAGACACGGTCTGTGTGTTAAGCTTTGGGCTTCACATGGGTCATGTGGGAGTGTCTGCTTTGAACGACATTTTCATCGTGACTGAGACAGGTTATGTCTCTCCAAATTTAAAAACAAATTAAATAGTTCACATCTAACGCCTAATTAACGCAAAGAAAAATCAAGTTTATCAACAGCTCAAGAATCGTCGTTACGGCCTACGATTAGTATATGTGATTAAGTAAAGTAAATAAAGTTTTTAGGTTTTGGGGGGCGTGGTGCTCTTTGTAATTAGATACTTGTCTAAGGTAATGATTGATTGTTTGTAACCCTACGGAATAATAGAGATTGTTGGCGGATCCACAGCCACGTAAACTTGAGCGTTGAAATAATTGCCCTTTTTTTTCAAATCGCCTTTTTAGTTGTATGACAATTTGTTTTGCTAAAATTTGATTGCGGTAACCTCCAATTGTTGATTACTTTGATTAGCATTTAAATAACGTGATTTTTCTGGCCCGGATCACATCGATCGAACTATATACGCGCGGTCCAATTTTTGTGATTGGATTTCATTTATAAATTTGTTTGTCGATCGCTCAAACTTATAGGCCATGTTTGGTTGGCAGGAAAGTAAATTTGACAAGGAAAATGATTACTGAGAAAATGAATCCCGGGAATATGATTTCTAATAACTTTATTTTCCCGTGTTTGGAAAATATAAAGATTTGAACGTATATATTTGATTTAAACACTAAACTAAAATATACTTATCATTTTTTATTTACAAAAAATAATAATATATATTATTTAATAAATTATTAATTATAAATGATAATAATTATATTATTTTATTTATTATTACGATGGATATATATATAATAATATAATAATAAATAAGATTATTATTATTAATATTATCATTATATTTACTTAATTTTTAATTGAATAAATTTTATAATTTAAAATTTCACTACAATTTTATTGTTAATTACTAATTTATAAATTAATAATGATTATATTATTATATAATTATATTTATATTTAATTATTTAATAAATTATTATTATTATTATGATAATAAAAATAAATATTAATAATATAGTTATAATTATGATAATTTGAATTATAGTTATTTATTATCCTAAAATTAAGTATGGTTTATACTTTTAAATTATTTTTAAAACATTGTAATAAATAATAACAATAATGATGATAATAATAATAATAATAATAATAATTATTATTATAATAATAATAAAATGTACTCTATTGCATTAAATATGTAAGAATCCTAAAACTGGGAAAAAGAATACCTAAGAAAAGTTAGGATTAAGAATCCTGGAAAGTTGTACTAACTTTCCTTATTTCAGGATTTTTATTACTTTCCCAGTTTGATTAAAAACGGAAACAAACACAGGAATTTAAAATTTAAGGAATCAGATTACTTTCCCAGACAGAATCCTGACAACCAAACATGACCATAGTATATTCGTTTTATGGGATACCTTCTTTATTATTTTGATTTTCAACAATTTTTTTACTTTTACCTTCTTTCTTCTTCATATTTTCCACATGAACCGATATTTATGCCTTGTCAAAAAATTAACTAGAGCCGTTTTTTTATTTATGGAAACATTCAATTAAATGTCGTCACGTGAGATATTTCGCGTTCGATTATAAAACTCAAACTTTTAGGCAGTCAAAACTTGATGTGATGGGTACATTTCATAAATATGGCGGTGCACTATAGCTTCACAAATTTTACTTTTTAAAAATGTCAGTGGTATTCAATGGATTTTGATGATCAGTCTTTGGAGCAAGGATTTTTTTTGATTGAAGGTTAATATATTAAGGAATAGTACTTATGCTAGGCTGTTCGATTAAAATATGTATTGTGTTTGGAATGAGATTGAATCTCATAATTTAATTTTAGATAGTAATAATGTTATAATTATTAGTAATAGTTATCTTTTCTAACTAAAATAATCCCACAATTTAATCTTAGATGAATTATATCCATAATAATTAGTTATGGCAATTGAACGGCATATATTACTATCAAATCTTAAGAGCGATGGATGAACAGGTTTCAGCAGTGGAACATTATATATAGAAGTTCTTATTTGATTGAACTAAAATACATACTCCATATTACTACAAAATATCAGATGAAAAAGAAACATGAGATATTTTATATGGCGGCAGACAGCAAAAATTACCTAACATGCAGCTTGGAAGCATTAAGACTTTGATTTATACTTGTAATTAGTTACAAAAGGGGCCACAATCCCCTATAATCACAAAATATTACTAGCATTTTGCATTTTGATTAATTAGGCTGCTCACCAGAATAAATAATGCTTTGTTTGGCCTCCACAACGCTTTCATCACCATTTACGACTCTAAGGGCGTGTTCACTCTACCAGAAATGCCAAGAAATGGAGGCAAATCTGTTCATTTCCGTTGTTCGCTTTCTTTGAATTAATTCATTCAAAGCCCGAGAATTGATGGTAAGCCCGCACTATTCATAAGAAATAAAGCAAATTTATTTCTTGCAAAATAGGTAAGATTTGCTATATGCATCGATGAGTGAACCAAGAATTGATACTGAATTGACAAAGCTAACCTTACTTTCCACCTCATCATCTCCTACACAAATTACCAAGCTTCCTTCTTCTCTCTCTTCCCTTTCTCCAACTCGGCTCCCTCTCTGTCCACTTTCGGCTACTACCGGTGGCACCACCGTCGACGCTGGCGTGTGACAGCTCGCCACCAACAACCTCCCCCATCCTCTCTCTCTCTCTGTCCCTCCCTCGCGAACTCTCTCTCTCTGCGTCGGCTCCCTCCCGCAGACCCGACAATTCTTTCGAAGCCCCCAGATTCGTCAACTCCGAGCCTTGGCCACCGTCATGAGCTCGACGACAGCGGCTCTAAAGCTCCGAGTCCTCCAGGGCAGTCCCTGCACATCTCCCCAAACAAAACAAGGTGATCTATGATTTTGCTTTCAGTTCTCTTAATTCATACATCTCCGGCAACCTACTGCCGTCAATCCTCTTCTCAACACAATTGACCTACAAGGATGCCATTGAATTCCATATTTCCTTCCGAATTTATTCGCAATCTCAAGGCCATGAAGGAAAACCAATTGAAGAGTTGAAGAAAAATACCAATTGATAGGTGCCTAGACTCTCTCTCACCATTGAAGAAGTGCTAAGAAAGAGGAATATGTTGAGGAATTAGCATGAGTTTGTATTCTAGCTTGGGATTGTTTCTATAATGCTAAATTATTTTGGGTTTGAGGTGAACAATTTTTTCCAGCATAACAATTGAAAAAAAATTGGTTGTTCTGATTTGATTATAGTATCAGCTGGTGCTAGGATTAATTCTCGTTTTCGATTGTATAAAATTGTTGCTTATGAATCGTTTAACTGAATATTGGAGTTTCGATTAAAAAAAAAAGTAGACCAGCGCCACCATCAGGAAAAAATGGCTGGTTCATCTCCGTCGGCACAGCTGTGCTTGCTCTCACGCTCTAACAACACATCCGGTTACAAATGGTGGAGGGTAAAATGGTCATTGTCATTTACTATCTTTGTTGCATATTGAATTTATATCTGGTATACTGAACACCTTAGCAATATAAGCATTTTTCCAAAACTAATACCCAAATCTTTACGGGCCCAAATCGACGGAAATGAAATATGGTAGAGTGAACACGCCCTAAGTCTGTAACACTTATTTCCAAGTCGTCATATCATTTTAAATAGGTAGAAAGAGTATTTGAACTAAATACGACGTCGTTTCCGGCTTTATACTCTTGTTCTTCAAAATAATCTATCTTGTTGTTCTTGATTTCTTGTACAATTACAAATATAGATGCATGAGTGCATAATTTCAAGCCACTGTATTGACACATTTACTCAAATTTTGTCACCTCAACAAATTTTACATAAACTTGCCTACGAAGTCCTAGATGATTAACTACTTAGTGGTAATCCAATGAGTGTGGTCGAATAAGATGAGACTTGTTAATCAAATGGTCAGTGAATCGATCCCTGTCTTTGGTTATGGAGCAACTTTAAATCCTTGGACCAGCTGTCCCACTTTTGTGGTGCCTACAAATCAGCGCGGGAAATAATCACTGGGTCCGCTGGTGGATACCATTGGTAATCACAAAAAAAAAAAAACTAGTTAGTGGTGCCTCGTTTAAGCTGTTGAATCCCACCATACTAATTTCATCCCTAAATACAGTAAAAGAAACAAACATTAATATACTAAATATTTGTGCAAAATATTACTCCTTGTGTCTACATAATGACATTCAAAAGCTCAAAAATCAAATTAATGTGTATACGAAGTTAATGCACACGTGTGATTAGGGATGTCAATGTAACCCGAACCCGTGGGCCGGCCCGAATAACCCGATAAAAATACATGGTTAGGGTTGTAACTTCGCAACCCGAATTTAAAATCGGGCCATTCGGGCTGACCTGTTCGGGTTGTCGGGTTAGGCGGGCTGACCCGTTCGGGTTACGGGTCGGCCCGTCGGGTTGAAGGCTTCTGCACAGCGAGCAGTTTTTGTAACGGTCATAACTTTCTCTACAAAGCTCTAATTGAGGCATGCAATATATCCACGCGAAGCTCTTTCGAAGAGGAAGAGAATGATATGTATTAGAGGTTTATCAGACTTCAAAATCGCGAGAAACATTGACTCAAACAAGGTTGCTGCACATCCACATATTTTGTGTACATTTTCTAATCAATTTTCTATCATTTCTCAACAAACATGTAAACATACCAAAATATAGAAATATAATCAAAATCATCCAAGACAACCCTCTAAAACCATGCAAAATCCAAATACGTCAACCGACTATATAAGATCACAAAAAAAATCACCATGTGGTTCATGGATTCATAAATACGTGTATATAAAAGCTTTCTTTTAGTATATTTCCAATATAATAGTGCAAAGTATTTTGACGCCGCTTCGTCATTGAATTATGCGTACTTTGATGATTCTTAAAACAAAGATAAATTATTATTTGACTTATTTACATCTGGAATAAATTAAATTTGACCAATTATAATTCAAGAAAACTTAGAGTTACTCCAATTAGCTAGCATCTTGATAATTCACTCTTTAACAATTCAAAATATTTTTGTTACATCTACGATGCACCTCTCACGTTATGAAAATTTTATTTAATGTCACCTCTCACGTTATGAAAATTTTATTTAATTTTCTACGAATTGATTTATGTTTGAATTTTGAAACAAAGTGTTGATTTATGTTTTAAATACATAAACATAAACATACTATTGATAGATATTTTGTAAATAATTATGTAATGAATAAGTTATTTAAATTTAAATAACTTAATCTTTTTTAAAAATATTAAAGAAAATTAAAAATATGTATTTCATTATTGAATGATTAATTAAAAATATGTATATAATAAAGAAAATTTAAAATACGTATTATTTTTTGAAAATATTAAAAGAATTAAAAATACGCATTGGCCCGAATAACCCGGTGGGTTAGCCCGAAACCCGAAGGGTTAGGGTTAGGGTCGAACTTTTATAACCCGAAAAAATCATAACCCGAATAGCCCGTACCCGAATGGCCCGACAACCCGAATGGGTTGGCCCGATTGACATCCCTACGTGTGATGTTATATTGTTGAGGGTTTTCATATTTAATCTGTTTATTGAATTAGTTGCATTTGACAATCTACTACTCAAATCAATCAATCATTACAAGAGCCCATGATAAAACTAATTTGATAGCCTTTTTAAAATTCTATTTTAAGCTAATTAAGTACATAAAATATTAGTATTTAATAAAGTTAGTCATTAGTTATTCTATATATAAATGGAAATTAATCTAGCACATGATTAGATGTTAATTGATGAATATAAAGTGTCGATTTTTTAAAAATTTAATAAGTATTTATTATGCATTTAAATTGTTAAAATTTAAATTCCGTTTCTTTGTTAAATGGAAATAAAACAAATAGTAATTTCTGACTTTAAACTTTCAACAAATTGAATTTGCATCTTATGAATTAAATTCCACTTAATTATCCTTTATACTATTACTACTCCATATTTAGTGATGAGATGTCATCAGCAAATGGTAATGCGCTTTATCAAGAATGATCCAGCTTTTATGACCGATCTCTCCATACAATTGTCTGCCTAATTTATTGACAGGTGGCACCATGGATCTTATGATTTTGTACGGCCTCCTAAATCAACCATATGAATGTTTTTGGTCTATTTCGTTTTCCCTTTTCTTTTATTAACATTGGACAATATTTGAGAGAGACATTTTCTATCTCACAACAAATTAAAGATTCCAATTATGTAACGTGTGTACATTGTAACATAAAATAAAATTAACCTCCTATTTAATCTTACATTGATTTGTTTATAATATACATTAACTTTTGTACATGTAGTTTCTTGTCAAGAGAGCGGACACAGAAAAAAAGATTAGTACTACTAATTAAGCCTCTTAAAATTTATTCGAGAACATATATTTTAGGTAGTTCAACCACTAATACTAACTTTTAAGTAACAATTTATACTCCATAAAACATGGTATATATTGAAAATATGGACTTGGTATGGGCTTAAGCCCCCGAACCCACCACGTGTGTCCGCCCATGCACGTCAAATTAAAAAATGGACGCGTTATGGGCTTAAGCCCCTTATCGGGTTGAACCCAACTCTGTTCTTGGAATTGTGCTACTCCATCACCAGAGCTTTCCTGACTCAAATTAAAGTAATAAAGGTGCAACCATCAACCTTACTTAATCATAAATCATAAGCCTAATTATATTAATCTAAAAGTTAAAATAGAACTTAGTAATTTTCGTATAATTAGAATATCATAATTTATACTACTAATAATAATAATAATTAGATCAGTTTAATCAAGTTCAAGTAGAATGGGATTAGCGCCTCGTTAAAAATAGCACAAACTTTGAAATTATTAAAAGCAATCTCCATCTTGACATCTTGTCTATTTATTATTTGTTCATTCTGCATGATGTTACTTAAGCACCAATTGCTGATAAATGTGTCTAAAGTCACATAATTATATGATTGTAACCTTTGGGAAAGAATGCCACCGTGCCTTCTGTCGGTCAACAAAGCTATACTCAAGAAGGTAGGCGCAAAGTTGGATGTATGATACTTAATTAGAGGATAAGATGTCCTTTGAGTGTAATCTCTAATCACTTATTAATCTCATCATATCTAATCACTAAATTATCTTTATTCTCTCGTTAATGGTAAGTGCATGTTAATTAACGTATACAAATTGTTTGAGATCGGCATGCCAATTGCAATGGCTTATGTGAAAAAAGCGGCAGATAAATGTTTTAATATAATGTGATATGGTACATGGTAGATTAGTTTTCTTTTTTGAGTAAATACAAGGTAGATTTGATGTTGATTCTTGTTTTTATTATTTTCATGATTGCTGGTCTTCAGATATTTTTTAGTGGTCTTCTTAAATTAATGAATTGAAAAGTGACTATCTTTCTCCTTTTTTAATGTCGTGAACTATTTTTCAAATATTGTCCTTTGTGCAGATTCAATTAATATGTTAAGCTATCTCTCATGATTTGGAGTTGGGATCTTTTTAGCTTTGTTATTTTTTGGTCAGATTTATTTGTGTTCTTTTATTATATCTTTGGCAGATTCAATTAATATCGTTGTCTTGAGTCTTCATAAGAATTAAGAGTTTGTTGCTGTTTTTTTTGGTATATATACAAAGTTTGTTGCTATCTATACTACTCTTAGTGGCAGTTGGTTGAAAAGACATTGATACCCTTTTTGGAGGGAAAATGAGATGCATAAGTAAGTGATATCGGACGGTATTGCCTAGGCCCTAGGGCCATGTCAAAAGTAATTAGACGAAAAATTATCCAATCAAATGCAAAACTTCTTGAAGAAGATTTAAAATACTTTAAAATAGATGGACTAGAATTTGCATTTTGTGGACTGATTTTCTGATTTGGTGATTGTCGTATAGCAGGTGTGGTTCTGCTTGGAACCGACGACGGCTCAGGCGACAGCTGGCGGGTGAGGCGACGAGAGAGATACCGGAGATGAAGAGGAAGTGGCAGCGACAATGCTGTGCAGGATGGGTTACGGCGGCGGCGGCGGAAGCGGAGTAAAGAGAAGGAGAGCCGACGGCGGTGGCGGCTGGACTCGCACGCCGGCAAGCCCAATACCTGAGAGTTACGAGAGAGAGGTGTTGGTGACCGGCGATGGCGGTTGGGTGGCGTGGAGGAGTCCTCAAGCCGGTGGCCGAGAGGTGGAACCGCAAGAAGGAGAGAAAGAAGAACGATACGCCATTGCCAACCGAGAACAGTGAGACCGATGGTGACAAAGGCGCCGCTGCCCTCTCTAATATCTGAAACATGATTTTGAAATAGTAGGGTTTCACTTCTATTTAGTTGTTGGGCTCATTGTTTGGGCTAAAAATTATTTAATTGTTTTACTTCTATTTAGATTAGGGGCTCTTTGTTTGGGCAATATTTAGAGGTATAGGAAGCATAGGGTTTGGGAGCGTACTCATACAAATTCGTTTTGCAAGTCCAAGTACAAATACTAAATAATTTATACAGTATATTTTGTATTAAATTAAAGATGAATAGCTAAGAAAAATATATTGCAAAAGGTTAGATACAAAAAATTATAATATGCATCACTTCAAAGAACTCCATAAATATCTATTGAAGATTTGTAATCTAAAAATATTGCAAAAGGTTTATACTATACATAAAAAATTTATTTCATAAGAAAGATTAGTTTATGACCAAAACTTTCATATTTTTTTTCAAGATTCATAAACTACTATTAACCATATATTTAACCACACTAATTCACACCATTATAAATGACAATATAAACAATAAAATTATCACTTGAAAATTTAGGAACTAGAGTTAAATTGAAGATGCGTAGATGTTATCATGTTATGAAGAACTAGGAAGTAATATTAGTAATAGGAATAATATGCAAGTTGCAATATGCAAATAGATACTCAAAACCACAAACTCAAAAAAGAATGAGCAACCCATCAAGTTCTACCTCCATCCCGACTAAGATGACATGTTTCGTTTTCGGACGTGTTTTAAAAAATAATAGAAGTAATAAATAGTTAGAGTGGAAAGAAAATAAGGTAAGCGAGAGATTAATATAGAGGAGAATCCCCTTCAACATGATTTTGTACTCTCTTTACTTTCTCTCTACTTAAGTACTCTTACACCCTCCGTCCATGAAAAATAGTCTTATTTTACCATTTTAGATTGTCCACGGAAAATAGTCCCATAAATTAATTATGGTGGAGATGAAATTATTTCTCCATTTCAAAACTATTCTTGCATTCCATTATTGGATTTGTAATGACACTCAATTGACAATTACACTTTTAGGAAGGAGAAATCTTACGTGTCATAATATTGTGCTTAAAGTATTTTATATTAGTGATTTTTTTATTACATGTTTGTGATTTTTATGTTTTTATTTGAAAATTAAAAATATTATAATTACCATTTGGTTCTTTTAATTCTTGAAACATGTTTTTAAATCTACCAGTGTTAATTCTTGAAATATTATAAAAATATTATAATACATTTTCTATTTTTTAGTTTTTACTCTAATTAATGTAACATCATTATCTTTACTTTATTCTGTGTTATTTTATTCTTCTACACTCAACTCACAAAATAAAAATGTATAAAGTTCTGTGTCGAATAGGAAATGCTTTACTTGGATTGGGACCTTACATTACTTTTTTTCTTTAAGTATACATAATGATATTATTTCTTATTTCTACTTAATTATCTTATTTTAATTAACTCATACTCTTTAATTCTTAGTCGTTTCTTTGTCATTTGTTTTATTTTATTTTACTCCACTCATGTCAGAGAAGTGCATTTCTCTTTTTGTTATTGTTTATAATGTTTTTAATTGTTTATAATATTTTTAATTTTTCTTAGTATTATTAATACTT